>NC_079189.1:408819091-409128863 GCF_029499605.1 Hyla sarda | reverse complement strand
AGTGCTAAGGAGGTTGCCTATCCAGGAACCCATCCCAGGGATACTATACAGATAGGAAGAGAGGTAAAGAGTTATTGAGAGAGGCAGTAAGATATTCAAGAGAGCGTATTTCCCTGATTCTCACCACCAGATCAGTCTCTGATGAGGGAAGGGTTAGTTTCCACCATTTCGCAATTAGGGTCTTAGCCGCTAAGACCATGTGCATGAACAGTTTAAATGGCCGTTTGGGTAAGATTGGAGAGGTATAATAAATAGACCCGGGGATCCAAGGGGACCTGAGCACCCAGGACTTCCAGTATCAGTTACTTCACCATGTCTCAATACGGAACAATGATAGGACAGGACCAGAATATGTGAAAGACCGTGCCCAGCCCCACCCCACAACGCCAGCATTGGGGAGGAATATTTGGATTCAGTTTGTTAAGCAGCGCAGGGGTGTGATACCAGCCCATTAACATCTTAAATTGGGTTTCCTTATATGCTGAACAAATGGAAGCCTTAGAAGCCCATTGCCAAATTATCCGCCATTGGGGTAGGGTGATAGGGGTGTTCAAGTCCTCCTCCCAACGGCTCATGTAACAATGTGATGGGGCAGGCCCGTCAGAGGGGGCAGTAATAATAGAGTAGATGTCAGAGAGGAGCCCTTTCGTCTGCGGCCACGATCGGCATAACTGCTCAAAGGCCGTAGAAGGGAGACTACATGAGTGCCAAGCACAGATGACATGAAGTGCCTGAGTTGGAGATAAGGAAGTCGTTCGGAGGAGGTAGCTAAGTCCTCAAAGGACAACAGTGTCCAGAATAGGGGTCCAACTAAGTCGGCCCAACAGAAGAGCCCCCTACCACCCCACTCCCTGACCATGCTGGAAGTGAGGATCGAAGGGAAAGCTGGATGATAAAGAAAAGACTGCAAGGGGGAGACACTGGAGAAAAGCTGAAATTTCCCACAGCAATACCCCAAACATACGTAGAGAAGGAGATAGGTCCCAGCAGAGGGCTAGGGGGGGTTACAGAAGGGGCGGCCCTCCAGAGGAACATATTCGGGTGGACCAGAGCCAACCACAGTTTCTCGAGCTCCATCCAATGGCTATAGGCATGGTAAGTAGAACAAGAAGCTAGGTGGCGCAGATGGGCAGCCCAGTAGCATTTAGCAACATCCGGTACTGACAAACCCCCCATATGCCTACTCGCCAACATAACCGACATTGGGAGGCGATGCCTCTTACCATCCCAGATAAAACGAAAAATGGCTGATTGGAACGCTTGCAGAGCAGACAACGGCACACGCACTGGCAGCATTTCAAAAAAGTATAGCAGTTTAGGAAGTATGGTCATTTTAACCGCTGCTATGCGCCCGAAAAAGGAGATATATTGGGACCGCTACTTGTCCATGAGAGAGCAAAGGTGTTGGAAGAGAGGACAGTAATTAGCAGAATAAAGAGTGGAGTAGCTAGAAGTGAGGCGAACACCAAGGCAGGTAATAGCAGCAGGTGACCATCGAAAAGAATAGGCAGCCCGCAATTGGGCAGAAAGAGAAGACGAGAGATTCAAAGGCAATACCTCAGTTTTAGAAAGATTAACTTTATAGCCAGAAACGATACCATAAGAGCGGAGAACCCTGTAAAGGTTAGGAAGGGAAGTCAGAGGTCTCGAAAGGGTGAGAAAGACATCATCCGCAAAGAGACAGATTTTGAAGTCTCTATCATGGAGGGCTATACCAGAGATGTCCGCATTCCCAAGAATCATGGCAGCTAAGGATTCAATACATAAAGCAAAAATCAGTGGAGATAACAAAAACCCCTGCCTAGTTCCATTAAAGAGAGGGAAGTGAGAAGATGAGGCGTGAGGGAGTTTGAAAAAAGCTGTAGGGGAGGAGTAGAGACCCTGCAGTGCAGTAAAAAAATTGCCCATAATACCAAACTTCCGAAGGGTGGCAAAAAGGAAGGAACAGCCCAGCCTATCAAAGGCCTTTTCTGCATCCAGACTAAGGACCACAGCCTGCTCAGACCGCCGGTTAATCAGATCAATCAGATTGAAGACCCTCCTTGTGTTATCCCCCCCCTGGCGGCAAGGAATAAAGCCCACCTGATCTTTATGAATTAGGGAGGGGAGGAGACAACCGAGACGGGCCGACAGAATTCTGGAAAACAGCTTCAAGTGGGTATTGTGCAGGGCTATGGGCCTGTAACTGGTGCAGTCATGGGGATCCTTTCCCGGCCTGGGGATGAGGGTAAGCAAGGAGTGCAAAAAAGACTGCAGGATCCCCTCACCCCTATGAAAGAATTGAAGAGAGAGACAAGGTGGGGGAGAAGAAGAGCAGAAAAGGTTTTGTAGTATAAGTAGAAATATGCATATGCATATATATGCATATGCGAAAATTCGCACGTCAGTCTCAGTGGCGTCGCTAGGGGGGGGGGCAGAGGTGGCCATGGCCCCCCCTAGATCAGGCCGTGCCCCACCTTGTGCCCCCCCAATTTAAAATAAATAGTATACTAGTATCGGGGCCAGGGGCAGATTGACCAGCTGGGTAAAGAGCCCGCTGCAGCTGCAGGGATAAAGGTACCTGATGATGGCTCCGCCCCCAGCACAGGAGAGGACGGGGCCGAGAACTTACAGGCCTCCGGAACACACAGCAGCTTCATGTTAGGTGAGTGATGTCGCGTGTCCTCCCTCTCTCCCCCCTGATCAGCAGTATATCCTGGGGCTGGGTCATGTTTATAGTAGCAGTCCAGTGGGGTCACTTTCCCTCCTTCAGTGTCCACAGGTCACATTATCAGAACAATTTTTGGGAAAAATCGCGGCAAAATTGCGCATTTTTACCGCGAGTTTTCGTAAATCACGGTAAAGCTGCGCAATTTTTGCCACGATTTTTCCATAAATTTTTCTGGTAATGTGACCTGTGGTGACCTGTGGACACTGGAGGAGGGAAAGTGAACCCTCTGGAAGGACAACATGTGAACACACTGCTAGTTTATCATTAAAACCCATTAAATCACAGGATCAGCTGTTTTGCACCTAAAAATCCATATGATGGCTTATTTTTTGCGCCACCAATTCTACTTTGTAGTGACATCAATCATTTTACCCAATAATCTACGGCAAAAACGGAAAAAAATCATAATTGTGCAACAAGAATGTATGAAGATTTTAAATTACATTTTTTTTACATTTTTTTTAATTAAACATGTTCTGCACAGTGGGGGACATGTATCATTATTTGTGTATGGTAGAAGCATTTTACCCCTTTTCCCGAATTCTAAATTATGTGCAGAAGCGCTAAATTTATCAATCAAGTGCAATGAGCTTCATAAATTGCGGGTAAATATAGTCGTCTCCTCAATCCCCTCTTTGGAAAATAGAATCAATGATTTAGAGCATCTTGCTACATTAAGTCCAAGATGGCTTATAGGCTTATATTTGCGCAAAAAAAACAGCTCTTGCGGCATAATTTTTGGTGTAAAAAAAAAGTACGCAGTTAATAAATCCATGTGTACTATAGATGTCACTCCAAGGTACCCTGATTCAGCCACATCTGGAGGACATGCTCTACCAAAACGTGCGCAAAAAAAATTGCGCAAAAAAAGGGCTTGCGCAAAATTTTGAGCAAAAAAATACACACAAAACAGGGGTAAAATCTTTGATACATGTCCCCCAGTGTGTGCATATTTATTTATGATATATATACATAAAAAAAATATAAGTATATATATATATATATATATATATATATACACACACACACATACACACACACGTTTTAAAATTGCCCCCCACTTTTGTCACTGGCCCCCCATGTGCCCCCCCTAAATATGAATGCTGGAGACGCCACTGGCCAGTCTCACACAGTAGTATTAGAGCCTTCTTTACACCACACAAGCTGGAAGCAGAGAGGGGTGATCAATGTGATGTGTACTGTGAAAAAACAAAAAAAAAAACGAATATTCGTAATTACGAATATATAGTGCTATATTCGCGAATATTCACAAATTTGCGAATATGCGATATTCGCGAATAAAATTTGCATTGCGAATATTCACGAGCAACACTAATAAGGACCGGTCCATGGTCAGACCAGGAAATAGGATCAAGAGAAGCAGAAGAGAGCATGCGAACCATAGGGAGATTGCCAAAAAAAGTAGTCTATGCAGGTATGCAGTTTATGGGGGTGGGAGTAAAAAGTGAAGGATTTGTTGGTAGGGTGATTAATCCGCCAGAGATCATAGAGGGAGGAGGATCCAATCAAGGGACGGAACAAAGAAGCGAGATGCAGCTGAGTGGGAGGGGCAGGATTGCCAAGGGCTGAGTGGCGATCCATTGAAGGGGAAAAAATAAGGTTAAAATCAGTGCCAAAAAGCCAAGTGTAACCGAGTAAGGACCCGGCGCAAAAAGGGGATCTGAGACGCGTTAGGCGGATAGACGTTGCACCAAAGCAAGGGTTTACCCCCGAGGGAACCTTCCACTATCACACAGTGGCCATGGGGGTCAGTATAGGTGGAGGAGACCTGGATGGGACAGGACCAGGATACCAAAATTGCCACTTAGGCTGTCTTCCTACCAGAAGAAGCCGAAAAGCAAAGCGGGTACAAATGATGCAAAAATTGGAAAGTACCAGAGTGGTCAAAGTGTTTCCTGAATAAAGACTATGTCAGCTCTCTGCGAGACCAACTCCCGTTGCAAGAGGCGCCGCTTGGGGGGAGGAGTTTAGGCCCTTTACATTCAAGGAAACACACTTAGCCATGGTCAGAGAGGAGGGGGGCAGAAGAAGCTGAAAAAGAAAATCCACTCACCTAAGCATGAGGAGAGAAGTCCCACGAACGCAGGCGCCCTCGAGGAAAGCCGGAATCAGAGGGAAACATAGACACCTCCAGAGGCCTAAAAAGGAGAGGGGGGAGGGAAGGGGGGGAGCAGGACACACCAGGGTGGGGGGGAGAAAGACACAGAGATGGAGGCAGAAACACAAAAACAAAGACAGGAAGACAATAAATCAACAAAAAAACAATTGACCACTGGGTCAAAGATGAGGCCCAAGATAGTAGTAAAACCGAGGAGCAAAAAAACCTCCTATCAAAGAACACGTTTGGGAAGGCCTCGGGGGGGAGATGAGAGGACATCATCGAGAAGAGGGGGAACCCGACCCGAGAGGCTCACCCCACGAGGCCATGCAAAAGGCAGCAGGTATAGGTGACCGCCAGCTAGAACAAAGTACAGGTCCAAAAACAACAGTATAATAAGTGCAATAGAGTAGCTAAAGGCATAGGACCCACGAACATAACATGAGATAGCAAAGTCCCACAGACACCAGTGGCGCCCCAGTCGGCAGTGAGGCCCAATTTCAAGGGGGGCAGTAGGAGAGCCCCGTTGGTTAGGGGGGATACTTTCGTCTCTCCTCCAGACCGACGATTGCGGACCGGCTGCCACACAGGAGGGAGAGGTGGGGTGGAGGGGAGATGCCCCAATCAGGCACCTGAGGGGGAGGAAGGTCCAGAATGGAACAGAAATTCGGGACATCAGATGGGGAGTGTGGAACAGCAGTGCGTCCGTCTTTACGGGCTTGCAAGGCAAAGGGGAAGTTCCAGCGGTATGGGACATTGTGATCTTGAAGAACTGCCAGAAGCAGTTGGAGAAATCGCCTCTTCCGGAGAGTGATCCAGGAAAGGTCCTGATATAGCTGAATAGGAGCAATATGAAAGTCAAAGTTTCGGGCCTTAGCCATGGTAACCTCCTTGAGTTGAAAGTCATTCACACAGCAAATAACATCCCTAGGAGGGCTGTTAGAGGGCCAAGGGCGTAAGGCGTGGTGTGCTCTGTCCAGCTTAATCTTGTGGGATTCACCCAGGAGAAGATTAACCCCTTCACGACCCAGCCCATTTTCACCTTCAGGACCTGGGCATTTTTTGAACATCTGACCACGGTTACTTTAAACATTAATAACTCTGGAATGCTTTTACTTATAATTCTGATTCCGAGATAGTTTTTTTCGTGACATATTCTACTTTATGTTATTGGTAAAATTTCACTGATACTTGCATCCTTACTTGGTATAAAATCAAAAAATTTCATGAAAACTTAGAAAATTTTGCATTTTTCTAACTTTGAAACTCTCTGCTTGTAAGGAAAATGGATATTCCAAATAAATTACATATTGATTCACATATGCAATATGTTTACTTTATGTTTGCATCAAAAAATTTACGTGTTTTTACTTTTGGAAGACATCAGAGGGCTTCAAAGTTCAGCAGCAATTTTCCAATTTTTCTCAAGATTTTCAAAATCATACTTTTTCAGGGACCAGTTCAGGTTGGAAGTGGATTTTAAGGGTATTCATATTAGAAATACCCCATAAATGACCCCATTATAAAAACTGCACCCCCCAAAGTATTCAAAATGACATTCAGTAAGTGTTCTAACAGTTTAGGTGTTTCACAGGAATAGCAGCAAAGTGAAGAAGAAAATTTAAAATCTTCATTTTTTACACTCGCATGTTCTTGTAGACCCAATTTTTGCATTTTTACAAGGGGTAAAAGGAGAGAAATCACCCTAAAATTTGTAACCCAATTTCTCTCAAGTAAGTACATATGTGTATGTAAAGTGTTCGGCGGGCGCAGTAGAGGGCTCAGAACGGAAGGAGCGACAATGGGATTTTGGAGAGTGAGTTTTTCTGAAAGGGTTTTTGGGGGGCATGTCCCATTTAGGAAGCCCCTATGGTGCCAGAACAGTGGACCCCCCACATGTGACCCCATTTTGGAAACTACACCCCTCATGGAATTTAATAAGGGGTGCAGTAAGCATTTACACCCCACTGGCGTTTGACAGATATTTGAAACAGTGGACTGTGCAAATTAAAAATTGTATTTTTCATTTTCACAGACCACTGTTCCAAAAATCTGTCATACACCTGTGGGGTGTAAATGCTCACTGTACCCCTTATTAAATTCCATGAGGGGTGTAGTTTCCAAAATGGGGTCACATGTGGATATTTATTGTATTGCGTTTATGTCAGAACTGCTGTAACAATCAGCCACCCCTGTGCAAATCACTTCAAATGTACATGGTGCACTCTCCCTTCTGGGCCTTGTTGTGAGCACTTTGCGCCCACATATGGGGTATCTCCGTACTCGGGAGAAATTGCATTACAAATTTTGAAGGTCTTTTTTCCCTTTTACCTCTTGTGAAAATGAAAAGTATGCGGCAACACCAGCATGTCAGTGTAAAAAATTAAATTTTTATACACTAACATGCTGGTGTAGACCCCAACTTCCCCTTTTCATAGGGGTTAAAGAAGAAAAAGCCCCCCAAAATTTGTAAGGCAATTTCTCCCGAGTACGGCGACACCCCATATGTGACCCAAAACTGTTGCCCTGAAATACGAAAGGGGTCCAAAGTGAGAGTGCCATGCGCATTTGAGGCCTAAATTATGGATTGCATAGGGGTGGACATAGGGGTATTCTATGCCAGTGATTCCCAAACAGGGTGCCTCCAGCTGTTGCAAAACTCCCAGCATGCCTGGACAGTCAATGGCTGTCCGGCAATACTGGGAGTTGTTGTTTTGCAACAGCTGGAGGCTCCATTTTGGAAACAGTAGTGTACCAGACGTAAGTGTAGTGTAGTGTTTTTAGGGTACAGTCATACGAGCAGAGGTTCACAGCAAGTTTGCCGCTGGGAGTTTGAGCTGCAGCGCAAAATTTGTGCCATCTCAAACTTTCAGCACTCACTGTAAACCTCCGCCCATGTGAGTGTACCCTGTACATTCACATTGGGGGGAGGGGGGGGCAAACATCCAGCTGATGCCCTTTGGCTGTCCGTGCATGCTGGGAGTTGTAGTTTTGCAACAGCTGGAGGCACACTGGTTGCGAAACACGGAGTTAGATAACAAACTGGTGTTTCGCAACCAGTGTGCCTTCAGCTTTTGCAAAAACTACTAATCTCAGCATGCAGTGACTGCAGAAGGGCATGCTGGGACTTGTAGTTATGCAACAGCTAGAGGCATACTGCTATAACTCCCAGCATGCCCTTTGGCTGTCTGTGCATGCTGGGGGTTGTAGTTATGCAACATCTGAAGGCACACTGGTTGCAAAACACTTGAAAGTTTATTACTTAACTTAGTGTTTCCAAACCAGTGTGCCTCCAGCTGTTGCAAAACTACAACTCCCAGCATGCATGGTCTGTCAGTGCATGCTGGGAGTTATAGTTTTGCAACAGCTGGAGGCACACGGGCTGGGAAACACTGAGTTAGGAAACGGACAATGTTTCCCAACTAGTGTGCCTCCAGTTGTTGTAAAACTACAACTCCCAGCATGCCCAGACTGCCTAGGCATGCTGGAAGTTGTAGTTTGGCAATATCTCAAGGATCAGATGTTGCCGAACTACAACTTCCAGGATGCTTTGGCAGTCTGGTATGCTGGGAGTTGTAGTTTTGCAACATCTGGAGGTCCACAGTTTGGAGACCACTGTATAATGGATGAAATGGATGAAACCCCCCGTGGTTGCATGGTAAGATGGCTGGCTATCAGTGATAGCCACCATCTTACCGGGCGCTGCGGGATGCCGCGAGTAGTGGCAAAAATGTTCATGACGTACCTGTATGTCATGGGTCGGGAACACCTTCCCACTCATGACGTACAGGTATGTCATAGGTCGGGAAGGGGTTAAAGATAGCTTCCAGGGTAACATGCAGGTCTTCCTACCGGTTGGCTTTAGGGAGCCCCCGGCGTCCTCTATTATCCAAATCTATCAAGTGGTTATGCATGTCAGAGAGGAACTCCGATTGCAATGCAACCGTGGATTGGAGCTGAGCAATGTACGCCCTTGTGGAATCATGGGCCTCCTCTAAATTCTCAACTCTGCCAGAAACATGCTTTAAGTCTTGGCGAATAGAGGCAATTTCGTTGCGGCAGGCGTCTTTGACTTCAGGAATTAAAGACCGAAAGTTCTCTCAGGTTGGAATTTGGGATAACAACTGGCTGAGGTCAAAAGGCGTTGGTGTGGGAGCATGGAGTCCCAAACACTCCAGCTCAATATCAGGGAGGCTGTCCCAAGAAGTTGATCCCACAGGGTTCCCAGAGGAGGACACAGGGCCCACAGGAGGTCCCAGGGGTGCCAGGCCCGGCGAACCCCCAGTCTTGAGGGCAGAGAACATAATCACAGGGGAGGGAGATACAGGAGCACGGGGGGGGACGACGACCTTCAAGGTGGCCAGAGTACCCTCAGGGGCAGGAGAGGGAAGGGAGGAGGGAGAGGAGGCCCAGTCCTGGGTATGCAGATGGCGGTCCGGGGGAAGAGTGCAGGACCCCCCCGCAGCAGGAGCAGCAGGCAGTCCCAAAGTATTTGGCAGCGGAGCGGGAGATGAGGGTGCGCCCCCCACAACAGTAGCCCAGGATGGTGCTGAGGCGACAAGGGACCCTGTATGCAGAGGGTCCAGGGGGACCTGAGGCAGGTGAGATTAGGAGAGAAAGAGTCCACTGCATGTGGCGGTGAATGAGAGACCAGGAATCTGCCAAATAAATAATTAGATGGACAACTCGGCTCCGAAGATGAGAAACATCCAGTTTCATCAATTTTGTGAAACACCATGGAGCGGAAGACAACCGATGGGAAGGCTTAAGAATTGCCATTTGATGTTGTCCCACACAAACTGGAGATAAGGTGGAGAATCGGGGTGCATAGGCACCGTGAGATAAGCGTCTTTTAAATCTATTTTGACTAACCAATCTCCTTGCCACAATAGATCTCTCAACAAATGGATGCCCTCCATTTTGAATTGTTGGTATCTTACACATCCGTTCAGATGTCTTAAGCTGATGACGGGGCGGTGACCTCCGTCTTTCTTTTTCACCAGAAATAGTTTGCTTACAAAACCTGGTGTGTGAAAAAGTATTTGACTGATTGCATTTTTGGAACATAGTTCCTTGATTTCTGATGCAATGAGATCTTGGTCTTTGTTTGAAAAATGTAGGGGATGAGGTATTTCCTACTGAATCGGAAGAGTGTACATCTCTATCTGATATCCTATGATAGTGTTTAGCACCCACGAATCTGATGTTATGGTAGACCAATTGTGGAAAAAAATGGGTTAGTCTGCCACCTAGAGGAATTTGAGATTGTAGAGGAAAAAAGAGATTTACCTGAAGAAGGGCGAGATCTGGGGTATCCTCTTTGACCTCTAGCCCTCCATGGGCAACCTCTGGGTGGGAAGTGGGTGTTGGTTGATGAAAGGCAGGTGGTTAAGGGTTGCGGTCATAAAATGAAGAGCCTCTGTAGGATCTACGATCCATGAATTGGCGGCCGGGAAAGCGGCTCCTGCCTTGCCAAAAACCTTGGTATTAAAAACTTTCTTCATGGAGGTCTGTGCTTTCTCCAAGGAATAAAACAAACCAACATATTTATTTAGCTCTTTAACAAAAGAGTCTCCAAATAAGAAACCCTCGGTGGAAGTAGAGGGTTCTGATTGAGCTAAATTGACCAATTGGGGGTCAAGTCTGAGCAAAACGTATCTTCTGCGTTCACAATTAAGAGCTGCATTTGTATTGCCAAGTAAATAGACTGCCCTTTGAGCACATCCTCTCAGGACTTGAATATTCAAAGGGGTCTCAGAAGAGATGGACTCTTCAGTCATATGCAAAATTTTAGTAATAGGGCCTAAAATATCAAAGATCTTATCCTGAATAGACTGAAATGAACGGTCGATGCCCTTTTTCGGGTTAGGACACGATTTTGATAAGAATTTTATCAAAGACAAATAAATGTCCGGAGTACAAGATGCTTCATGAGCTAAATTAGGTCTTGTAAAATACAGAAATTGGGGCTCAGAGTCGAGAATATCGGAATAACCTTGATTTATTAAATAACATATTCTATATGATAATTATAAACTTGTGTTCTGTGACTCACAGGGCCCTTGTGGGTCTGCAGAAACACAAATGTAACAATTAATATATGGTTGATACAATAAAATCAATAACATAGCAAATACATTTTTTTTAAAAGATATAAGAAATATAGGAGTAATAAAATCCTTTAGAAAAGTGTCAACACATCAATACCGGTAAAATTAGAGAGGTAGTAATGTAAAATGAAAAGTAGTCTCTCTATTAGAACGATCTTGGACTTAAATTGCAGTTTTCAAATATAATTTATATTCAATTGAATGAATGGCATGTCCTATGTGTTCTCTCACTCGGGAGGTAAATAGGATACAGCGATTGTTGTAAGTATAACTATGCAGAGCTAGTTGTTACCAACTAACTCTGCATAGTTATACTTACAACAATCGCTGTATACTATCTACCTCCCAAGTGAGAGAACACATAGGACATGCCATTCATTCAATTGAATACAAATTATATGTAAAAACTGCAATTTAAGTCCAAGATCGTTCTAATAGAGAGACTACTTTTCATTTTACATTACTACCTCTCTAATTTTACCGGTATTGATGTGTTGACACTTTTCTAAAGGATTTTATTACTCCTATATTTCTTATATCTTTTAAAAAAAAATTATTTGCTGTTATTGATTTTATTGTATCAACCATATATTAATTGTTACATTTGTGTTTCTGCAGAACCACAAGGGCCCTGTGAGTCACAGAACACAAGTTTATAAATATCACTAGCGGAGTACCCGGCGTTGCCCGTTTTTTTGTTCCTAATCCTTGTTGGGGAGGAAAATAAACAAAGGAGGAAGCTTTTGACTTCATAACCAGTCCTCATATATTGTTGTCATATACCAACCCCATATCCCGACCTCCTATCCCGTCCTCCTATTTCGACCTCTTATCCCGACCTCCTATCCCGACCTCTTATCCCGTCCTCCTATCCCGACCTCCTATCCCGACCTCCTATCTCGAACTCCTATCACGACCTGCTATCCCGACCTCCTATCTCATCCTCCTATCCAGTCCATCTATCCCGACCTCCTATCTCAACCTCCTATCCCAACCTCCTATCCCGTCCTCATATCCCGACCCGTAATATGTGTACCAGGTATTGAAATATCTCCAGCTGTACGGAAGTTATGTGAGAACATACATTTCCCATTGATTTGCATGGGACTTTAAACAAAAACCCTGACCCTCACAAATGGGGGTAGTTAAGGGTTAAATTAACTATCCTATATTTTAAGTGGACATATAAGTAACATGTGACCAAGTATTATCGAAATATCTCAAGCCGTTTGGAAGTTATGCAGTAACATATATTTCACATTGACTTATATGGGACTTTAAACATAAACCCCGCCCCTGGCAAATGGGCGTGAGTAAGGGTTCAGTCACCTATCCTATGTTTGTTGTTGACATATAAGTAACATGTGTGCCAAGTTTCATGTTAATATCTTTAGCCGTTTGGACGTGATGCTGGAACATACACACCTACATACATACATACATACACACACATGTTGAGTTTTATATATATATAGACTAGCTGAGTACCCGGCGTTGCCCGGTTTTTCCTTCCTAATCCTTGTTGGGGAGGAAAATAAACAAAGGAGGAAGCTTTTGACTTCATATCCCATCCTCATATATTGTTGTCATACCCCAACCCCATATCCCGACCTCCTATCCCATCATCCTATCTTGTCCTCCTATCTCGACCTCCTATCCCGACCTCCTATCCCGACCTCCTATCCCGTCCTCCTATCCCGTCCTCCTATCCCGACCTTCTATCTCGACCTCCTATCCCGAACTCCTATCCCAACCTCCTATCCTGTCCACCTATCCAGACCTCCTATGCAGACCTCCTATCCTGACCCGTAATATGTGTACCAGGTATTGAAATATCTCCAGCCGTATGGAAGTTATGTGGGAACATACATTTCCCATTGATTTGTATGGGACTTTAAACATAAACCCCGCCCCTGGCAAATGGGGGTGAGTAAGGGTTAAATCACTTATCCTATGTTTGTTGTTGACATATTAGTAACATGTGTGCCAAGTTTCATGTTAATATCTTTAGCCATTTGAACGTGATGCTGGAACATACACACATACATAAATACATACATACATACATACACACACACGCTGAGTTTTATATATACTAGCTGAGTACCCGGAGTTTCCTGGTTTTTCCTTCCTAATCCTTTTTGTGGAGGAAAATCAACAGAGGAACCTTTTGACTTTAAATCTCGTCCTCATATATTGTTGTCATATTCCAACCCAATATCTCGTCCTCATATCCCGACCTCCTATCCCGTCCTTCTATCCCGTCCTCCTATCTCGACCTCCTATTTCGACCTCCTATTCTGACTTCCTATCCCATCCCGTCCTATCTCGACCTCCTATCTAGACCTCCTATCCCGACTTCCTATCCCGTCCTCCTATCTTGACCTCCTATCCCGTCCTTCTATCTCGACCTCCTATCTCAACCTCCTATCCCGACTTCCTATCCCGACCTCCTATCCCATCCTCCTATCCCGTCCTCCAATCTTGACCTCCTATCCCGACCTCCTATCTCGACTTCCTATCCCGTCCTCCTATCTCGACTTCCTATCTCGACCACCTATTCCGACCTCCTATCCCGACCTCCTATCTCGACCTCCTATCCCGTCCCCCTATCCAGTCCATCTATCCCGACCTCCTTTCTCAACCTCCTATCCCGACCTCCTATCCCGTCCTCCTATTTCGACATCCTATCCCGTCCTCCTATCCAGTCCATCTATCCCGACCTCCTATGTCGACCTCCCATCCCGTCCTCCTATCTCGTCCTCCTATCCCGTCCTCCTATCTCGACTTCCTATCTCGACCTCCTATTCCGACCACCTATCCCATCCTCCTATTTTGACCTCCTATCTCGACCTCCTATCCCGACCTCCTATCCCGTCCTCCTATCCCGACCTCCTATCTCGACCTCCTATCCCGTCCTCCTATCTCGACCTCCTTTCCCTACCTCCTATCCTGACCTCCTATGTCAACCTCCTACCCCGACCCGTAATATGTGTACCAGGTATTGAAATATCTCCAGCCCTATGGAAGTTATGTGGGAACATACATTTCCCATTGATTTGCATGGGACTTTAAACAAAAACCCTGACACTCACAAATGGGGGTAGTTAAGGGTTAAATTAACTATCCTATATTTTAAGTGGACATATAAGTAACATGTGACCAAGTATTATCGAAATATCTCAAGCCGTTTGGAAGTTATGCAGTAACATATATTTCCCATAGACTTGTATGGAACTTTAAACATAAACCCCGCCCCTGGAAAATGGGGGTGAGTAAGGGTTAAATTACCTATCCTATGCTTGTTGTTGACATATAAGTAACATGTGTGCCAAGTTTCATGTTAATATCTTTAGCCGTTTGGACGTGATGCTGGAACATATACCCATACATACACACATTGAGTTTTATATACAGTGACCCCCGACTTATGATGGCCCCGACATATGATCATTTCAACATATGATGGCCTCTCAGAGCCCATCGTATGTTGAAGGCACCATCGACATATGATGCTGCTGTGTGTTGGGTCCATCATACAAACAGCTATCTGACAGCGCTGACAACTTCAGCAACTGACAGATAGTTGTTTAATGTGCCCCGTTCTGCCTCCTGTTAGGGTGGGTTCACACTACGTTTTCTCCCATACGGGAGCGCATACGGCAGGGGGGAGCTAAAACCTTGCGCTCCCGTATGCCTTCGTATGCGCTCCTGTGTGTCATTCATTTCAATGAGCCGGCCGGAGTGAAACGTTCGGTCCGGTCGGCTTATTTTTGCGCCTTATGCGCTTTTCCCCCGGACCTAAAACTGCGGTAAAAGCGCATACGGCGCAAAAATGAGCCGACCGGACCGAAAGTTTCACTCCGGCCGACTCATTGAAATGAATGACACACGGGAGCGCATACGAAGGCATACGAGAGCGTGAGGTTTTAGCTCCCCCCTGCCGTATGCGCTCCCGTATGGGAGAAAACGTAGTGTGAACCCACACTAACTCACATGCTGTCCTGCTAACTCACGCAGGCTTCCACTGTGAGCTCCGTGTAAGCCCCCCCCCCCCCCAGTGCAGCCATAGCCAATAGCCTGCAGCATCTTGCTGCAGGCATCCAATGAGCTGCTGGCTGCCCTCCCCTTCCTTTCCTATAGAGCTGTAGTCGGCAGGATCGTAATGGAGGACATTCTGTCCCCCCTGAAGGTATTTAACCCCTTAACGACGCAGGACGTATATTTACGTCCTGCGCCGGCTCCCGCGATATGAAGCGGGATCGCGCCGCGATCCCGCATCATATCGCGTGGGTCCCGGCGCTAATCAACGGCCGGGACCCGCGGCTAATACCACACATCGCCGATCGCGGCGATGTGCGGTATTAACCCTTTAGAAGCGGCGGTCAAAGCTGACCGCCGCTTCTAAAGTGAAAGTGAAAGTGACCCGGCTGCTCAGTCGGGCTGTTCGGGACCGCCGCGGTGAAATCGCGGCGTCCCGAACAGCTGATCGGACACCGGGAGGGCTCTTACCTGCCTCCCCGGTGTCCGATCGACGAATGACTGCTCCGTGCCTGAGATCCAGGCAGGAGCAGTCAAGCGCCGATAATGCTGATCACAGGCGTGTTAATGCACGCCAGTGATCAGCATTAGAGATCAGTGTGTGCTGTGTTATAGGTCCCTATGGGACCTATAACACTGCAAAAAAATGTAAAAAAAAAGTGTTAATAAAGGTCATTTAACCCCTTCCCTAATAAAAGTTTGAATCACCCCCCTTTTCCCATAAAAAAAATAAAACAGTGTAAAAAAAATAAAAAATAAACATATGTGGTATCGCCGCGTGCGTAAATGTCCGAACTATAAAAATATATCATTAATTAAGCCGTACGGTCAATGGCGTACGCGCAAAAAAATTCCAAAGTCCAAAAAAGCGTATTTTGGTCACTTTTTATATCATTAAAAAATGAATAAAAAGTGATCAAAAAGTCCGATCAAAACAAAAATCATACCGATAAAAACTTCAGATCACGGCGCAAAAAATGAGTCCTCATACCACCCCATACATGGAAAAATAAAAAAGTTATAGGGGTCAGAAGATGACATTTTTAAACGTATAAATTTTCCTGCATGTAGTTATGATTTTTTCCAGAAGTGCGACAAAATCAAACCTATATAAGTAGGGTATCATTTTAACCGTATGAACCTACAGAATAATGATAAGGTGTAATTTTTACCGAAATATGCACTGCGTAGAAACGAAAGCCCCCAAAAGTTACAAAATGGCGTTTTTTTTTCGATTTTGTCGCACAATGATTTTTTTTTCCGTTTCGCCGTGCATTTTTGGGTAAAATGACTAATATCACTGCAAAGTAGAATTGGCGACGCAAAAAATAAGCCATAATATGGATTTTTAGGTGGAAAATTGAAAGGGTTATGATTTTTAAAAGGTAAGGAGGAAAAAACGAAAGTGCAAAAACGGAAAAACCCTGAGTCCTTAAGGGGTTAAAGAACTATACAGTACTGTATGCGATGTCACACATCACATACAATACATATACACACACAATACACCCCATACATCAATGTTTCCCTATCAGTGTGCCTCCTGCTGTTGCAAAACTATAACTCCCAGCATGCCCAGACAGTCAATGGCTGTACATGCATGCTGGGAGTTGTAGTTGTGCAACAGCTGGAGGCACCCTGGTTTGTTAAACACTCCCCATACACTCCACATACAATGGTCATCCCAGAACCAATTAGCAGTTTCCCATAGAGATATGTATTCAACATACAATGGTTCCAAGGCCCCAGAACCAATTACCATTTTTACATAGACATATGTACTCGACATATGATGGATTCAACATATGATGGTTCTCCTGGAACCAATTAATATCATATGTTGAGGGACCACTGTATATAGATACTAGCTGAGTACCCGGCGTTGCCCGGTTTTTCCTTCCTAATCCTTGTTGGGGAGGAAAATTAACAAAGGAGGAAGCTTTTGACATCATATCCCGACCTCCTATCCCGTCATCATATCCCGACCTCTTATCTCGTCCTCCTATCCCGTCCTCCTATCCCGTCCTTCTATCCCGTCCTCCTTTCCCGTCCTCATATCTCGACCTCCTTTCCCGTCCTCCTTTTCCGTCCTCCTATCCCGTCCATCTATCCCGTCCATCTATCCCGTCCTCCTATCCCGTCCTTCTATCCCGTCCTCCTTTCCCGTCCTCATATCTCGACCTTCTTTCCCGTTCTCCTTTTCCGTCCTCCTATCCCGTCCTCATATCTCGACCTCCTATCCCGTCCTCCTATCCCATACTCCTATCTCGACCTCCTATCCCGACCTCCTATCCTGACCTACTATCCCGTCCTCCTATCCCATCCTCCTATCCCGACCTTCTATCTCGACCTCCTATCCCGACCTCCTATCCCAACCTCCTATCCTGTCCACCTATCCTGACCTCCTATCCTGACCTCCTATCCCGGTCCTCCTATCCCGGCCCTCCTAATCTGGTCCTCCTATCCCGGTACTCGACATATGATGGTTTCAACATATGATGGTTCTCCTGGAACCAATTAATATAATATGTTGAGCGACCACTGATAATAGATACTAACTGAGTACCCGTCATTGCCCGGTTCTTCCTTCCTAATCCTTGTTGGGGAGGAAAATTAACAAAGGAGGAAGCTTTTGACTTCATATCCCGACCTCCTATCCCGTCATCATATCCCGACCTCTTATCTCGTCCTCCTATCCCATCCTCCTATCCCGTCCTTCTATCCCATCCTCCTTTCCCGTCCTCATATCTCGACCTCCTTTCCCGTCCTCCTTTTCCGTCCTCCTATCCCGTCCATCTATCCCGTCCTCCTATCCCGTCCTCCTAGCCCGTCCTTCTATCCCGTCCTTCTATCCCGTCCTCCTTTCCCGTCCTCATATCTCGACCTTCTTTACCGTTCTCCTTTTCCGTCCTCCTATCCCGTCCTCCTATCCCGTCCTCCTATCCAGTCCTCCTATCCCGTCCTCATATCTCGACCTCCTATCCCGTCCTCCTATCCCATCCTCCTATCTCGACCTCCTATCCCGACCTCCTATCCTGACCTCCTATCCCGTCCTCCTATCCCATCCTCCTATCCCGACCTTCTATCTCGACCTCCTATCCCAACCTCCTATCCCAACCTCCTATCCTGTCCACCTATCCCGACCTCCTATCCCGGTCCTCCTATCCCGGCCCTCCTAATCTGGTCCTCCTATCCCGGTCCTCCAATCCCGTCCTCCTATCCCGTCCTCCTGATTTGCATGGGACTTTAAACAAAAACCCCGACCCTCACAAATGGGGGTAGTTAAGGGTTAAATTAACTATCCTATATTTTAAGTGGACATATAAGTAACGTTACCAAGTATTATCGAAATATCTCAAGCCGTTTGGAAGTTATGCAGTAACATATAATTCCCATTGACTTGTTTGGGACTTTAAACATAAACCCGCCCCTGGCAAATCGGGGTGGGTAAGGGTTAAATCACCTATCCTATGTTTGTTGTTGACATATAAGTAACATGTGTGCCAAGTTTTATGTTAATATCTTTAGCCGTTTGGACGTGATGCTGGAACATACACACATACATACATACACACACACACACACGTTGAGTTTTATATATATATAGATAGATATAGAATATATTATTTAATAAATCAAGGTTATTCCGATATTCACGACTCTGAGCCCCAATTTCTGTATTTTATATTGCACCTTTTTTACACCGAGGGTATAGGTGTTGTTTGGGAAGCTGGAGTCTCCGGTTGCCAGGTATATAGGAGCCTGTCCACAATTTTTTCTAAATTAGGTCTTGGGCATTCCGCCCATAACTTGTTCCTAAAATTTTTATCTAAGGGTTTGTTAACCCAATACTGTACTCTAAAAACTTTGCCACTTGGGGATGTGGGAGCCATTCACTAGATCTAGGGTGTTTAATATTTTCTAGGTGGAAATAAGGTTCCCCAGTGCTATCAAGGATCATAGAAAATGGATCCTTAGTGGAAATTGAGGTATCCACATCATCCTCCGAATCCTCTACATAAACATAATCTTCATCCTCTGAAGATGCATAAGAGTCGTTAGAGGAATAACTTGAAGATGTAACAAAAGAATCAGGTTTCTTCCTTGAGGAAGATTTCTTTGCCCGTACAACATGCACTTCCTCTCGGGCTGAGGGTTTTGGATGCTCTTTGCAGCATCAGTATTTTTATTGCGTAAAAGTTGCAATATATCATCACCAGTTTTTTTTTAACCATTTTTTGGGGGAATTTTTGCGAGAGGAGGAGAGGGATTAACCTCAACAAAATTCCTCTCATGGGTAGCTTTACTTGATTTCCTCAGCGGACCACAACTTGTCCAAAGAAGAAGTAGGGAAATCCTTTATAGGAGCAGGAGCTGAGGCTTGAGCTAAAGACATGGATACCACCCTAAAAATAGAATCTTGGATAGTAGACATGGCAGACTGGATAGCATTGCGCACAGAAAAACCCACCATAGTTTGTAATTTATTTTCAGCAAACACATCTTGTTCGCCAGAAACAGGCGATTTATTAATATCACGTTCAGTAGACATGTTATAGAAAATATATATGGATGTGTAAAATAATAATATATATCTGGAGAAGGTATAGGATAAAACAACCTAGGATATATAAATATATATATAATCATAAAAATCTATTGGATAATAATAGAAATAATGATAATGATATAGATAAATGGTAAGGATGGTAAGGATACATTAGAGGAAATAAATATATCTGAGCAGGGTATAGGAAAAAATATACTATTGTAAGTATATGAAAATAAAGTCATGGCCATAAATGTTGGCACCCCTGAAATTTGAATTACAGAAGAAAATGAAGTATTTCTCACAGAAAAGGATTGCAGTAACACATGTTTTGCTATACACATGTTTATTCCCTTTGTGTGTATTGGAACTAAACCAAAAAAGGGAATTAAAAAAGCAAATTGGACATAATGTCACACCAAACTCAAAAAATGGGCAGGACAAAATGTGTGAAAAATAAGATTGTTTCAAGCATGTGATGCTCCATTAAACTCACCTGGGGCAAGTAACAGGTGTGGGCAATATAAGAATCACACCTGAAAGCAAATAAAAAGGAGAGAAGTTCACTTAGTCTTTGCATTGTGTGTCTGTGTGTGCCACACTAAGCATGGACAACAGAAAGAGGAGAAGAGAACTGTCTGAGGACTTGAGAACAAAAATTGTGGAAAAATATCAACAATCTCAAGGTTCCAAGTCCATCTCCAGAGATCTAGATTTGCCTTTGTCCACAGTGTGCAACATTATCAAGAAGTTTGCAACCCACTGCACTGTAGCTAATCTCCCTGGGTGTGGACAGAAGTGAAAAATTGATGAAAGGTGTCAACGCAGGATAATCCAGATGGTGGATAAGCAACTCCAAACAAGTTCCAAAGATATTCAAGCTGTCCTGCAGGCTCAGGGAGCATCAGTGTCAGCACAAACTATCCGTCAACATTTAAATGAAATGAAATGCTATAACAGGAGACCCAGGAGGGTACCCCTGCTGATACAGAGACATAAAAAAGCAAGACTACATTTTGCCAAATGGAACTTGAGTAAGCCAAAATCCTTCTGGGAAACCATCTTGTGGACAGATGAGACCAAGATAGAGCTTTTTGGTAAAGCACATCATTCTACTGTTTACCGAAAACGGAATGAGGCCTACAAAGAAAAGAACACAGTACCTACAGTGAAATATGGTGGAGGTTCAATGATGTTTTGGGGTTGTTTTGCTGCCTCTGGCACTGGGTGCCTTGAATGTGTGGAAGGCATCATGAAATCTGAGCATTACCAAAGGATTTTGGGTTGCACTGTACAGCCCAGTGTCAGAAAGCTGGGTTTGTGTCTGAGATCTTGGGTCTTCCAGCAGGACAATGACCCCAAACATATGTCAAAAAGCACCCAGAAATGGATGGCAACAAAGCGCTGGAGAGTTCTGAAGTGGCCAGCAATGAGTCCAGATCTAAATCCCATTGAACACCTGTGGAGAGAGCTTAAAATTGCTGTTGGGAAAAGGCACCCTTCCTATATGAGAGACCTGGAGCAGTTTGCAAAGGAAGAGTGGTCCAACATTCCGGCTCAGAGGTGTAAGAAGCTTATTGATTGTTATAGGAAGCGACTGATTTCAGTTATTTTTTCCAAAGAGTGTGCAACCAAATATTAAGTTAAGGGTGCCAATAATTTTGTCCAGACCATTTTTGGAGTTTGGTGTGACATTATGTACAATTAGCTTTTTTTCCTCCATTTTTGGTTTAGTTCCAATACACACAAAGGGAATAAACATGTGTATAGCAAAAAATGTGTTACTGCAATCCTTTTCTGTGAGAAATACTTAATTTTCTAGAAAAATTTCAGGGGTGCCAACATTTAGGGCCTTGACTGTACATATATGGATAAAGTATGTATAATAATAAGGATACTGTGAATTATATATACCAGGAGGGTATATATATGTATACAGAAGGGAGGCTGAATAAGTGAGCGGAGATCACAGCACCAGATCTGGCAGTTTTACCAAAAAAGTTCCTACTTCCCTCTGCAGCCATACAGCATTTACCATTGCAGCATAATTTCGCTGGAAAATGTCCCTGCAAAGATCGTGACTTAGCTATCTATAGATAGCTGTATATAGTGTATACAGAAGACAAGGTCCACTTACCTCCCTCACTCCTGTCCTGGTCAGGTCTGTGTAGCTCCGCCCCTTAGCAATGACATCATTAGGGGACAGAGCTACAGATGGGAGCCAGGGTGGTAAGTCTGAGGCTCTGTTCACATTGTATGTTTTGTATAATGTGTACAGACCATTCTGGCAGTGTCTTCTCAGACAGGGAGACTCCAGCTGTTGCTAAACTACAACTGCCAGCATGCTCAATATCCAAAGGCTGTCTGGGCATACTGGGAGTTGTAGTTTTGCAACAATTGGAGGCTCCCTGTTTAAGAAGACATTGCATTATGGGTGCTCTCCCCAGCAGAGAGCGCACAAAATGTACTAACCCATTTTAAAAAAATAATTTATTCTCAATCCAGATCCGTGTATGCAGAGGATCATGGCAGATTCGTTGGACTACGGTGATGAACTGCATTTTTTTTTTTAAATAAAATAATTTTTTGAATGTGTCGTGTTTTGTAAAATTACCTTTTCAGGCATAGTAGTGGAAGTCGTCTTATAGACAGAATCCATTACTAAATCGGGGCTTAGTGTTAGTCCCAAGAACAGCTAGTGCTAACACCCAAATATTACCCCGATACCCACCACCACAGGGGTACCGGGAAGAGCTGGTACCAACAGGCCCGGAGCATCGAAAATGGTGCTCCTGGGCCTAGACCGTTACAGGCTGGCATTATTTACGGTGGGGAGGGCCAGTAGCAATGGTCAACACCCACCCTGGTAATGTCAAGGTTATTGCTGCTTGTTTGGTATCTGGCTGAGAATAAAAATACGGGGAACCCTATGCGTTTTTATTTCTTTATGAAAAAAATAATATTAGGGGGTTAGTTATGGGGGTGTGGAAAAAAAAATACTTGTCCAAGGGACTAAAAAAAACACAATCTACTTGTCCCTCATGAAAATCCACTTGTCCTGGTACACAAAATAATTTCAACCAAAATAGTACATAAATAAGGTCTTTATTATATTATTTATTTAGTTTTTGCACTTTTGTTTTTTATTCCTCATCCTATAATAGTCATGACTCTTGTTTTTCAATCTACAGACCCATATGAAGGCTTATTTTTTGGGGGACCAATTGTACTTTGTAATGATACCTTTCATTTTTCCATAACTCCGAAACAAACAAAAAATATTTGTGAGGTGAAATAGAAAAAAAATGCAAGTTTTTTTTTTTTTTTTACACCATTCACCTAATGGTCAAACTTACATGTTATCTTGATACTTTAGGTCGTTCTGATTACACCAATACCAAATTTGTTTAGTTTCCGTCATGTTCTACAAATTTAAAAAAATTTGAAACTTTTTTGTTTTTTTTTAAGATTTCTGAGCCCTATAACTTTTTATTTTTACATATACTGGGCTGTATGAGGGCTCATTTGTCGCACCTTAATCTGCTGTTTGTATTGGTACCATTTTGGTCTCGATCTGACTTTTTAAGAACTTTTTACTTCATTTTTTCAGGGATATGATGTTATATAAAAAACACAATTCTGTGGACAATTACACACGCGCCGGTACCAAATATGTTTATTTTCACTTTATTTTTTATATGGAAAAGGGTGTGATGTGAACTTTTAATATGGAAGGGATTAATGTGTGTTTTTTAAACTTTAATTAAACTTTTTTTTTTTTTTGAGAAAACAGGATTGACCACCTGCAGAGTGGCGTTCCTTGTGCTTTGATTTCCTCTGAACTTTTGGTGAGCTGACTGTACATATTTACATCATATTTACATCACAAGTGTGGCAGAGCCGTGACATCACGATACTGCATCCCCGTGATCGTGAGTCATCAGACACGGAGCGATCTTCGCTCTCTGAGACTGATGATAGGGGGTGCTGCATGAGAGGTTTCAGGGGTCCCAAGCAACAGATAGGGGATAAGATGTCTTAGGGCCAGAGTACCCCTTTAAGAAGGAATCATTATATTCCTTATACAGATCAATGCAGTTCTATTGAACTTTATTGATCTGTGTGATCTTTGCTCATTTGGTTCAGCCTGCTCCAGGCAGTTTCAATAAAATACAAATCCATGGAAGCCATGGGATGAGAGGTAAGCCCTCCGCCTACCTCCACAGTAGATCCCCCTCCCTTCCACCCCGCGATTGCACAGCGGGGGAACGATCCACCCTACTAGACCACCAGGGATGGTTAAAACATCCCTTTAGACGCCACTGTCAGCTTTGACAGTGGCAATCTTAAGGGCTAATAGCTGGCAGCTATTAGCGGCGGCCTCCAGCTACTGAAATCAGCTAATCAGCTTGGAGCTGCCGGATATGGAGCGGGCTTGAGTTAGGAGCCCGCGCCATACACCCTGAGTGCCAGCATTATAAAATCAAGAGGGAAGTCGGTCCGGACCTGCTTGCCCAAAGCAGGGTTAAATGCATGAAAAATTCACCTGCATGTCCCAGGCGTTGGACGATAGAATAGCATGAAAATTAAATAAAATAAAAAAAACATGACACATTGAAAAAATTATTTTACTTAAAAAAAATACTCCCCCACCGCCCTCATTAGTCATTTTATTAAAAAATGCAGTTCATCGCAGTAGTCCAACAAATCTGCTGTAATCCTTTGCATACACGGATCTGAAACAAGAAGAGAGTGCCCATAATGCATTGTCTTTCCAAACAGGGAGCCTCCAATTGTTGCAAAACTACAACTCCCAGACAGCCATCGGCTGTTACATGGACCTTGCCGGGACTGGAGAGAGGGAGGTAAGTGGACCTCGTCTTCTGTATACACTAATATACAGCTATCTATAGATTGCTGTATATCCTATATATCGTCAAAGGGGCTATAGGAGCAGGGAGTCCTCTCAGTATAGTGAGGGGATTCCCTGCTCCTGTATAGTATATATGTGTGCACTATGCACCCCTA
Source organism: Hyla sarda (assembly GCF_029499605.1). Taxonomy (NCBI): domain Eukaryota; kingdom Metazoa; phylum Chordata; class Amphibia; order Anura; family Hylidae; genus Hyla; species Hyla sarda. The sequence continues at coordinate 409,104,306 of NC_079189.1, read as the reverse complement.
TATACTATATGGCCGGTGGAGGTAGTCAGCCACCAATTGAGCAAGTTCTCCCACTTAAACAGATGAGAGAGACCTGTAATTTTCATCATAGGTATACCTCAACTATGAGAGACATAATGAGAAAATAAAATCCATAAAATCCCAGAATGGTGAGCAGAAATCACAGAATCACACAGGGGGACCTAGTGAATGACCTGCAGAGAGCTGGGACCAAAGTAACAAAGGCTACCATCAGTAAAACACTACGCCGCCAGGGACTCAAATCATGCAGTGCCAGACGTGTCCTTCTGCTTAAGACAGTACATGTCCGGGCACGTCTGAAGTTTGCTAGAGAGCATTTGGATGATCCAGAAGAGTATTGAGAGAATGTCATATGGTCAGATGAAACCAAAGTAGAACTTATTGGCAAAAACTCAACTCATCATGTTTGGAGGAGAAAAAATGCTCAGTTGCATCCAAAAAACACCATACCTGATTTGGGGTCTGCAAAAACATAGAACCTGTTCAATGTCTTTGCAGATTTCGCTCGGAAATGCATTGACGTCTATGAGACGGCAGTCCTAGTGCTGGCATGTTCTGCCAGTACTCTGCTGTCTGTGGAATGTCCGCATAGAAAATTTTGGTGCGGACATTCCACTGTGTGAACATAGCCTTACTCCTCTAATCCTTTAGGCGTAGGTACTCCACTCTTAGCATCCCGAGTGCATCAGGAAACAGCAGGGAAAATTATACTCAATGGCAACACAGGCCGGCAGTCGCCTCTGAGTGCCCCAACAACGCAGATGCGGTGCGTCCCTTCTGCCGGTCGTTCCATGTAGGAGCTGGGAGCTGCGATCCTGGCGGTGAGTGCATGAGTTCGTTCTACTGTTATTGTTTACATATTCTATGAGCTATCACTCTGTTCCTAGCACCACTGGGGATCCCTATTGTTTACCTGGAGATGCAAGCCCACCTGCTTTACCTGCTCACTGGTTAGAGAAGGTGGATCAGCGGTGCCACTTGAACTCTCTCTGGTCCAGTCAGTAGCAAAAAGGTATACAGTTGTGGACAAAAGTTTTGAGACTGGCGCAAATTTGGATTTTCCCACAAAGACTAAAAGCTGCTTCACTGTTTTTAGATCCTTAAGTTCGATGTTTTTATGGTATACTAAAGTACAGTTATAAGAATTTTATATGTTTATTTAATGGTTTAATTGACAAATGGACCAAGTTTATGCAAAGTATTTACAATGTTGACCTTTCTTTTCCGAGACATCTGAAATTCTCTCTAGTATGCTGGATATCAGCTTCTGGGAAAAATGACAACCCCTTCTTCCATATTCAGTGCTTGCAGTTTAACCCAATTTTTGTGTTTTTGTTTGTTCACTCACTGACCATATGTTCATAACCCCTTAAAGGGGTACTCCAAAGGATAGGGGATAAGGTGTCTGATCGTGGGGATCCCCCACTAGGAACCCACACTATCTCTCCTGCAGCACCCTGTGTCATCTACTGCACGGAGCGAACTTCGCTCTGTGCCTGATGACAAGCGATACAGGGGCCAGAGTATCGTGACATCACGGCCCTGCCCCGTGAGCCATCACACCCCTCCCCCTCAATACGTCTATCGGAGTGGGCGTGATGGTCACCACGCCCCCTCCCATAGACTTGCATTGAGGGGGTGGGCCGTGACGTCACAAGGGTGCGGGGCCATGACGTCACCATACTCCGGCCCCTGTATCTCCCATCATCAGGAACAGAGCAAAGTTCGCTCCGTGCCACTGGGTGCTGCAGGAGAGATCGTGGGGGTTCCCAGGGGCCGGACCCCCGCGATCAGCCATCTTATCCCCTATTGTATAGGGAATAAGCTGTCTAGAGGTGGAGTACCCCTTTAAGGACATAAGGACTTAAGGCACCAGAATGTACATTTACGTCCTATACAAGCCAGCAAAGAAAGTGATGTCAGCCATTAACTCTTCAGATGCCGTGATCAATACTGATTACAACATCTACAGCAATGAAGTGCTTGTAATGGCTGGTCAGATCACCCGCGGCACGACTGCAGTGATCCGATCAGCCAAGATGGTAGCCTGAGGTCCCCTCACCTACCTCCGCTGCTCTGAGGGGCTTTTTCTCTGGTCTGCCTTCACTGAACAGCATTAGCAACCTAATGATTGCTATAAATAGTCCCCTATGGGGACATAAAAAGTGTATAAATGTCCAAACTATCAAAATATAATTTTAATGATCCCATACAGTGAACAGCATAAAAAAGAAAAGTCCAAAATTGCTGCTTTTTTGTCACATCACATTCCAAAAGCAATTAAAAAGTCACATAAATGCAAACAGTTCTAGGTGATATAGGTGTAAAAAAGTTTTTACGTTTTTTTAAAAGCAGTACAATAATAGAAAAGTATCTAAACATGGGCAGGGGTGTGGAAATAAAAAAAAAACTGCTTGTCCAAGGGACTAAAGTGGAACACAATCTACTTGTCCCTCACGAAAATCCACTTGTCCTGATCCACCCCACTTGACCACCAGGGATGGTTATAAGATCCCTTTAGACACTTCTGTCAAATTAGACAGCGGTGATCTAATGGTTTAATAGCCGGACACGGCGATCGCAGCATGCCGGGCTATTAGCGGCGGGATAGCTGTATCTCCTTTTACACCCGAGGCAAACCCCCCCATCTGACCCTTATTACTCCAATTTTTCCATATACAGGGATGAGGACAATCTTATGTGCCGTGATCTGTAGTTTTTATCGGAACCATTTATGTTTAGAGGTAACTTTTTGATCACTTTATAAAAAAATAATTTCTCATATGAAGTGACCAAAAATGAGCAATTCTGGACTATTTTTTACATTTACACCGTTCACCGTACGGTTTATTTAACATCATATTTTAATAGCCTGGACATTTCCACATGCAGCGATTCCACTTGTTTTTTTTGTACATTATATTTATTTAAAGAAAATTGGAAACTTTTATAAGGAAAGGGGCTTATTCACATATATACGCACTTTTAAAAAGGTTTTAATCACAGTTTTTTTTAGTCTTCATAGGGACTTTACACAACGCTGGGTTACTGGGGGGGTGTTCTGCTTCTCCAGTTTATGTGGTGCATTTCATTTACTCTAATTTATGTGTCAGAAAATGCTGGAAGTTACATTTAGTTACTAGATAACTACAACACCCAGCATGCCCTGATACAGCTTATGGCTCTTCAGCTGACCCGAACCAAAACTACAACTCCCAGGATGTTACACTTTATAGTTCTATAGTTTAGGTTATGGTGCATCATGCTGGAAGTTGTAGTTTTGGTTCAGGTGTGTTTGCGTGAATCCGTGGGGATCTTGGTCGGCGGGCGAGTATGAAGGGGGTGGGATTCTGGTGGTGCAATTTAGGGCGGGTGGCCAGAAGCCACTAAAAATAAATAAAAAAAATTACATAGCACAACTGGCAGCAGCGGGCCTCCCTCCCCCCCCCCCCCCCCCCCCCCCGTGACACGGGCCCTTGGATGCTGCCCTAGTGCCCAACGTGTCAGTCCGCCCCTGTGCTAAACATACATACACGTATCATACATACACATATCATACATACACCGGCCACTGCCCCCATATCATACATTACATACATACACAGATCATACATACAGACACATCATATATACATACACACCCGCTGCTGCCCCCCCCCCCACATCATACATTACATACACATGTCACACATATCATATAAACACATACACACATCACACCATACATATACACACACATCATACCCACCGCTTCCCCCCCACATCATACACACATCACACCATACATATGCACACATCATACATACACCCGCAGCTGCCCCCCATTATACATTACATACACACATCACACCACACATATGCACACATCATACATACACCAGCCGCTGCCCCCCCATCAGACATTACATACACACATCACACCATACATATGCACACATCATGCATACACCCGCAGCTGTTCCCCCACATCATACATTACATCACACATCAAAACATACATATGCACACATCATACATACACCCGCCGCTGCCCTACCCACACCATACATTACATCACACATCACACCATACATATGCACACATCATACATACACCCTGTCGCTGCCCCCCCCACACCATACAGTACATACACACATCACACCATACATATGCACACATCATACATACACCCGCCGCTGCCCCCCCACACCATACATTACATACACACATCACACCATTCATATGCACACATCATACATACACCCGCCACTGCCCTCCCGTCAATACAATACATACACACATCACACCATACATATGCACACATCATACATACACCCGCCACTGCCCCATCATACATTACATACACACATCACACCACACATATGCACACATCATACATACACCCGCCGCTGCCCCCCCATCATAGATTACTTACACACATCACACCATACATATGCACACATCATACATACACCCGCCGCTGCCCCCCCCATCATACATTACATACACACATCACACATACACTCACACCATATATATATACAACCACCCTTGCCGCCGCCGTCCGCATGCTCGGCCTCCTCACCTGAGCCGGTCATGAGTGGACAACAGAACTGTAGTTCCTGCGCAATAGCGTCGGGGGCGGTGCTCAGCCGCTTGCAGTTAGGCCGCATGAACTGTTTTTTCACACACACTAAAGACCCGCCGGGGTGTGAGGTGAGATTAACGAACCCATGCAAAAGTGTTTGGAAATTTCACCTCACACCGGCACCTCAGGGGCTAAGAGCAGACTTGTGCGTGTGCAGCGCATCTCTGCAAACCTACTCACAGCAACAATTCAGTAGACAGGCCTGTACCACAGAAACGCCAGCGGGGGCTCTGAGCAGCGCCCCCCGGCTACTGAAATCAGCTGGGGGCCGCCGCCCCCTCCATATACCCTGAGCGCCGGTGTGAGGTGCAGACTTACATCCCATGCAAGCCTGCATCCGCTCCTGCGTCTCACGCCGGAATTAAATACAAATAAGGGGGAAGTCGGTCTGTCCCTGCTTGCCCAATACAGGGCTAAATCTATGAAAAATTCACCAGCCTGGCGCCCAGAATTACATGTCCCGGGCATCGGGCGATAGGATTTCCACATCCCTGATGGGTATCATTTTAATCGTACTGACCTACAGAATCAAGAATACATTTTTACCATAAAGTGTAGAAGTGTGAAAACAAAAACTTCCAAAATTAGCAAAATTGTAGTTTTCTTTTCAATTTCACCACACAGATAGGTTTTTGGTTTAGCCATACATTTTATGGTAAACTTAGTTGTGTAAATACAAATTACAATTGGTTGCACAAAAAACAAGCCCTCATATTGGTCTGTAAATGAAAATATAAGAAAGTTATGGCTCATTGAAAGGCGAGGAGGAAAAAACAGAAATGCAAAAATAGAATTGTCTGTGTCCTTAAAGCGTACCCGGCAGATCCAACAAAAAACTTTTTTTTATATATTTATATATTTTTATGTGTCTAACACCTTTATTTATTTTTTTATTACACTTTTAATTTAGCTCACTAGTCTGAATTCCTCTCAAAGGGAGCGGGCGTGGCCTCACTGTGCAGGTCTCTGCCCCCTCCCTCAGTATGCTGTCTGCTCACATCTCCCCTAGCATTAGCAAAACTACAACTCCCAGCTTGTCCTCACTGACAGCTGGGGGATTTTTCCTCCAGCTGTGAGCCCTGCACTCACAGCTGTCAATCAAGGCAGTGTGACCATGACATAGGTGATGACTCATGGACACAGCAGGACTAGTATGTGTCCAAGTAGGCAGGGGGGGGGGCAGTTGTTTGACTGGCTTTTTCAGCATGAAGATTTTCTAATGAAAGCAATTGCAAAATCTATTGGTTTTGCATGTTTTATAACATATCAAAAGTTTTTGTATCTGACAGTGCCCATTTAAGGGGTTAATGGGATTGAAATCTGGGGAGTTTCCTGGCTATGGACCCAAAATGTATTGTTTTGTTCCCCGAACCATATCACTTTTGCCTTGTGACATTGTGCTCCATTATGTTGGAGAAACCATTGTTCATTACCAAATTGCACCTGGATCGTGGGGAGACGTTGCTCTTGGAGGATGTTTACGAGGATATTCACATATCAGCAAGTGCCTTTTTCCAGCATGATGGAGCAAGACGAAAGTGATAAAAGTAGTAAAATTCACAGATTTTTGTAAAAGACATACAAAATAGCCAAATCACTGTTATATGTAACCCAATACGATGAATACTAGAACTACTCTTGCAACAAAAGCATTTTTTTAACCCCTTAATGGAAAACTGCACACACACACACACACACACACACACATACACACACACACATGAACCAGAGATACTGGCTAGTAGTGCAGGGGACGATGATCAATATTATGCGTACCATGGCCAGATCTGTCCAGCTGTTATCTTCATTTTTCAAGATATGCAAATCATCTTCTAACTGGCGCTGGCGGGGTTACTGCCTTCATCTGGCACTGTGACGTCAGCGCCGCTCATCCACAGCACTGCCCTGCTTATGCATATTCATGCCCTCCCTCCGCATCTCCCTCTCCTCCCCGCTCTGTATGTGACTCCACTGTGCATGTTCCGGCCTTCCTGTGCACACCCGGAAGCGGTTTCAGAGCAGCTTCATTCCAGCGGAGCTGCAGTAAGGGTGTAGTAAGTAAAGGTGCAGAAAGCCGGCACATGCACAGTGGAGTCACATACAGAGCGGGGAGGAGAGGGAGATGCAGAGGGAGGGCATGAATATGCATGAGCCGGGCAGTGCTGTGGACAAGTGGCACTGACGTCAAAGTGCCAGATGAAGGCAGTAACCCCGCCCGTGCCAGTTAGAAGATGATTTGCATATATTGAAAAATGACGATAACGGGCGAACGGTTGGACGGATCCGGGAATGGTAGGCATCATATTGATTAGCGCCCCCCGCTCTACCAGCCAGTACCTCTGGTGCTGAGCACGTGTCATAGCAGGGTGGTCCCGACGTCTATCAGCTGCCAGGACCCATGTCTGATGCCAGACATCACCGATTGCGGTGATGCCTGCCCTTAACCTCTTAGATGCCACGATCAAAGTTAACTGCAGTGTCTAAAATAAAAAAAAATGAAAAAAAATATTTGTGGGGCAAAATTGGAAAAAAAAACACTATTTTGTAACTTTTGGGGGCTTCCAATTCTATGCAGTGCACTTTTTGGTAAAAATGACACCATACCTTTTTCTATAGGTCCATATAGTTACAAGGATACCCAATTTATATAGGTTTTATTTCATTTTACTACTGAAAGAAAATTATAACTACATGCACAAAAATTTCTATGTTTAAAATTGTCATCTTCTGACCCCTATAATTTTTTTATTTTTCCATATACGGGGTGGTATGAGGGCTTATTTCTGCGACGTGATCTGAAATTTTTATCAGTACCATTTATGTTTTGATGGGACTTTTTGATAGCTTTTTTCGGTATACAAAGTGACCAAAAATACGCAATTTTGGAATTAAGAATTTGTTTATGTGTACGCCATTAACCGTGCAGTTTAATATTTTTATAGTTCGGACATTTACGCATATTGCGATACCACATATGTTTATTTTTATTTAAATATATATTTTTTTTAAATGGGAAAAGGGGAGTGATTCAAATATTTATTCCTGAAGGGGTTAAATAACATTTATTAACTTTTTTTTGTCCCTATGGGGGACTATTACATGCAATTCTTAGATTGCATACACTGGAGCAATGGAGCGACGATCGGACGGCGGGAAGGAAAGTAAGCACCCTCCGATGTCCTCTCAAGCTGTTCACTGTTCACCACTGTCACTTTAAGCATTAATAACTCTGGAATGCTTTTACTTTTCATTCTAATTCCGAGACTGTTTTATCGTGACATATTCTATTTTCGTCGATACTTGCATCATGTCTTGATGAAAAACTCCCAAATCTTTACAAAAATTAGAATTTTTACATTCTTTTTAACTTTCAAACTCTCTGCTTATAAGGAAAATGGATATCCCAAATAAATGATATATTGATTCACATATACAATATGTCTACTTTATATTTGCATCATAGAATTGACATGTTTTTACTTTTGCAAGACATCAGAGGGCTTCAAAGCTCAGCAGCAATTTTCCAATTTTTCTCAAAATTTTTAAAATGGGAATTTTTCAGGGATCAGTTCAGTTTGAAGTGCATTTGAAGGGCATTCATATTAGAAATACCTCATAAATGACCCCATTATAAAAACTGCACCCATAGCAGCAAAATGAAGGAGAAAATTCAAAATCTTCATTTTTTTTACACTCGCATGTTCTTGTAGACACAGTTTTTGAAATTTTACAAGAGGTAAAAGGAGAAAAAGCTTCCCAAAATGTGCAACCCAATTTCTCTTGAGTAAGGAAATACCTCATATGTAAATGTAAAGTGCCCTGTGGGTCTAGACGGCTCAGAAGGGAAAGAGCAACAATGGGATTTTGGAGAGTGAATTTTGCTGAAATGGTTTTTGGGGGGCATGTCGCGCTTAGTAAGCCCCTATGGTGCCAGAACAGCAAAAAAAAAAAACACATGGCACAATATTTGGGAAACTACACCCCTCAAGGAACGTAACAAGGGGTCCAGTGAGCCTTAACACCCCACAGGTGTTTGACGACTTTTCTTAAAGTCAGATGTGTAAATGAAGTATATATATATATATATATATATATATATATATATATATATATATATATTTATTTTTTTACTAAAATACAGTTTTTTCCCCTAAATTTACCAGGTAACAGGAAATTTCTCTTCAGTATGGAAATACCCCATGTGTGGACGTAAAGTGCTCTGCAGGTGGACTACAAGGCTCAGAAGAGAAGGAGCACCATTGAGCTTTTTGAAAAAAATTTTGCTGAAAAGGATTTTGGGGGGCATGTCGCATTTAGGAAGCCCCTATGGTGCCACAACAGGAAAAAAAACACATGGCATACTATTTTGGAAACTACACCCCTCAAGGCACGTAACAAGGGGTACAGTGAGCCTTAACACCCTACAGGTGTTTGACGACTTTTCGTTAAATTCGGATGTGTAAGTGAAATTATTGATTTTTTTCACTAAAATGCATTTTTTCCCAAATTTACCATTTTTACAAGCGGTCATAGGAGAAAATGCTCCCCAAAATTTGTAACACCATTTCTTCTGAGTAAGGAAATACCCCATATGTGGATGTAAAGTGCTCTGCGGGTGAACTACAATGCTCAGAAGAGAGGGAGTGCCATTGAGCTTTTGGAGAGAGAATTTGTTTAGAATGGAAGTTGGGGACCATGTGCGTTTACAAACCCCCGTGGTGCCAGAACAGTGGATCCCCCCACATATGACCCCATTTTGGAAACTACACCCCTCACAGAATTTAATAAGGGGTGCAATTACATTTTTCATTTTCACGGACCACTGTTCCAAAAATCTGTCAGACACCTGTGGGGTGTAAATGCTCATTGCACCCCTTATTATATTCCGTGAGGGGTGTAGTTTCCAAAATGGGGTCACATGTTGGGGGGTCCACTGTTCTGACAACATGGGGGCTTTGTAAACACACATGGCCTTCAATTTCAGACACATTCTCTCTCCAAAAGCCCAATGGAGCTCCTTCTATTCTGGGAACTGTAGTTCGCCCGCAGAGCACTTTACATCCACATATGGGGTATTTCCATACTCAGAAGAAATGGGGCTACAAATTTTGGGGGGCATTTTTTCTACTTTCCCTTGTGAAAATTAAAAATGTAGGGTAACCAGCATTTTTCTTTCTTTTACATCCAACTTTAACGAAAATTCGTCAAACACCTGTGGGGTGTTAAGGCTCACTATACCCCTTGTTACATTCCGTGAGGGGTGTAGTTTCCAAAATGGGTATTTATTTTTTTGTATTTATGTCAGAACTGCTATAAAATTAGCCACCCCTGTGCAAATCACCAATTTAGGTCTCAAATGTACATGGCGCTCTCACTCCTGAGCCCTGTTGTGCACCCGCAGAGATTTTACGTCCACATATGGGGTATTGCCGTACTCAGGATAAATTACATTACAAATTTTGGGGGTCTTTTTTTCCTTTTACCTGCATGTTAGTGTAAAAATTTTTTATTTTTTAGTTTACATTAATATCCTGGAGTAGACTACGACTTTTCCTTTTCATAAGGGGTAAAAGGAGAAATAGTCCCCCAAAATGTGTTAGGCAATTTCTCCCGAGTACGGAAATACCCCACGTGGCCCTAAACTGTTGCCTTGAAATACAACAGGGCTCCGAAGTGAGAGAGCGCCCTGCGCATTTAAAAAAGCCAGAACTGTTGATTTTTGGTCACTTCATTTACCAGAAAAAAATAAATAAAAAGAAATCAAAAAGTCCCATGTAAAGAAAAATGGTACTGCAAAAAACTATAGATCATAGTAAAAAAAAAAAATAGCAGTCCTATATAGCCCCATATAAAAAAAATAAAAAGTTATACGGGTCAGAATAGGGCAGTTTAAGCATACTTATTTTGTAAAAAAAATAATAATAATAATATGGAAGTAAAGTAAAACAAAACTTATATAAATTGGGTATCGTTGTGATCATATTGACCTACAAAATAATAATGACTAGAGATGAGCTAATTTTTGAAAAATTCGATTAGGCCGATACACCGAATTTTCCCCAAAAATTTGGGGAGACCATATAGTGTCTGAATGACACAGCGCGGAGGTGGCGGCAGCATGAGGAGACCATATAGTTAGTGCATGAATGACCCAGCGTGGAGGTGGCGGCAGCATGAGGAGACCATATAATGCCTGAATGAAACAGTGTGGAGGTGGCGGCAGCATGAGGAGACCATATATTGGCAGAATGACCCAGCGTGGAGGTGGCGGCAGCATGAAGAGACCATATAGTGCCTGAATGACACAGCGTGGAGGTGGTGGCAGCAAGAGGAGACCATATAGTGGCTGAATGGCACAGCCTGGAGTTGGCGGCAGCAAGAGGAGACCATATAGTGGCTGAATGACACAGCCTGGAGTTGGCAGCATCATGAGGAGAACATATAGGGGCTGAATGACACAGCCTGGAGGTGGCGGAAGCATGAGGAGACCATGTAGTGGCTGAATGACACAGCCTGGAGTTGGCGGCAGCAAGAGGAGACCATATAGCGGCTGAATGACACAGCCTGGAGTTGGCGGCATCATGAGGAGAACATATAGCGGCTGAATGACACAGCCTGGAGGTGGCGGAAGCATGAGGAGACCATGTAGTGGCTGAATGACACAGCCTGGAGTTGGCTGCAGCATGAGGAGAACATATAGTGGCTGATTGACACAGCCTGGAGTTGGCGGCAGCATGAGGAGAACATATGATGGCTGAATGACATAACCTGGAGTTGGTGGCAGCATGAGGAGACCATATAGTGGCTGAATGACACAGCCTGGAGTTGGCGGCAGCATGAGGAGAACATATGATGGCTGAATGACATAGCCTGGAGTTGGCGGCAGCATGAGGAGAACATATCGTGGCTGAACTCGCATTATTAATTCCCTTCTTGGCAAGTGTTACTCGCCCTAGAAACGGTGGCCCCACACAGGAAAATCTCCCTATTTCCACCTAAAAACCCTGGGAAATGGCAGTGTTTGTAGGTTGAACTAAGAAGAGGTTCCTGTGTGGGGCCACCCTTTTTAGGGTGAGTAACACTTGCCAAGAAGGGAATTAATAATGCGAGAGTAGGGCCTTACAGGGGAAGTTGTTACCCCCACCGGTTATAATGGACCATACATGGTTCCCTTCCACCTTTTAGAGGTCTTTGCTTCACATCAATACTTGGTGATGTAGGTGACACATGGTGTTTTTTGCACACCTTTCCTTTTGTTTGATTATTAAAAAAAATTGGGTACATATATTTTATCCTAAGAATATTACTAAAAGTTAAGTTTTACGTAATGCATTTCCTCAATACTTATTTGTGGTCTGATGCAGAGGAATGTCTGTAACTGGGGAGAAGCGCCTTAAATATGTTTCACACTATCTACAGTATATTTGCGAAATGTTGCTGTGGCACCATGGTCAATCTACTCTGATGCATCAGGCATTGGTGGGTGGAAGTCCTGGCTGATCCATCTTCACAAAGGTCAGTCTCTCCACATTTTTTGTGGACAGACGAGTTCTCCTTAGGGTTACTATAGCCCCCGCAGCACTAAACACCCGCTCTGATGGCACACTACTGGCCGGGGAGGACAGGTTTCCAATGGAAAACTCTGCTAGTTGTGGTCACAAATCAAGTTTGGCTGCCCAGAATCCAGCGGATCTTCAAGGTGTTTGTGGCATGGTCATGTCAAGGTATGCCACCACCTGCTGGTTCATGTCCTGCTCCTGGTCTACCTGCTGCTGATGAGTTGCTTCACTATGCGGGTGAAGAAAGCTACTCATCAGTGACTGTAGACTCAGGCTGCTGCTGATGAAGCTGGTACCCCACCCGTCCCCAGCAGCCATGGCAGTGGAAGGTGAGTGCAGAGGGCCCCCCGAGTCAGACCTGTGAAAGGATGTACGATGGCGCAGAAAGGCATCGGCCAACTGACTATATAGGATGTCTCTGTAGTAGGTCAGTTTGTCCTCCCTCTCAATGGGTGTAAAAAAGGCCCCCCTTTTGTGCTGGTAATGAGGTTCCAATAAGGTGGAGAGCCAGAAGTCATCCAGCTGCCGAATGGTTACAATTCGGCGGTCACTACGCAATCAAGTGAGCATGCATCGTGCCATTTGTGCAAGTGACTCGGAGGGACTCCCAGCCTCCATCTCCATTGCATACTGCCACGGTGTGTCTGGGTCCTCTGTCTCACCTTCCTCATAACCCTCTAGCTCCTCTGGCTGCTCCTGCTCCTCCTCTCCTGTCAGATGATTTGAAAAACTGCCCTTCTTGCAAAACCTAAACTGTGCTCAACTGTGCCCCTCCCCCTCCTCCTCCAATTCAGCCCACACAGGGCTCATGTGGCCGTGAGATGTGGGCGCCACACGTCTCCAGTGCCCTGACCAGCCATTGTTTCCAACACGTGTTGTAGTAAATGAAGCAGTGGAATAACGTCGTTCATCCTGTAATCCTTGCGACTGACTAATAAGGTGGCTTCCTCAAAGGGCCTGAGCAAATGGCAGGTGTCATGTATGAGCTGCCACTGGTTGACATTGAAGTTACACAGGGGAGTACCCCTATCCGCTTGGATCATCAAAAAATCGGTGATGGCTTTTCTCTGTTCCTATAGTCTGTCCAACATATGGAGGGTGGAGGCATAGGATACGGTGGAGGATGAGAAGGCGGAGTCGCACACTGTCACAGGACCAACGGCCTGAGAGCATGGAGGTGGAAGCGGCGTGACCTGTCCAAGTTGCTGTTGAGGCTGTGCAGGAACCACATTCATCCAGTGGGCCGTGAAGGACATGTATTGTCCCTGACCGTAGTTACAGCTTCACAATTGCACTTTCTCTCTCAATCTCTCTCCCTTCCCTATCAGTGCTTCTAGGCTGGATTTGGGCTTGAGGTGAATCACTGCTGTAATACACCCAAAACTGAACTTTCTCTCTCAGTCTCTCTCCCTTCCCTATCAGCTCTTCTAGGCTGGATTTGGGCTTGAAGTGAATCGCTGCTGTAATACACCCACAATTACACTTTCTCTCTCAATCTCTCTCCCTTCCCTATCAGTGCTTCGAGGCTGGAATTGGGCTTGAAGTGAATCGCTGCTGTAATACACCCACAATTACACTTTCTCTCTCAATCTCTCTCCCTTCCCTATCAGTGCTTCGAGGCTGGATTTGGGCTTGAGGTGAATCGCTGCTGAAAAAATGCTTTCCTGTGCAACACACTGCTCTCTGTGCCTCGCTCTCTCTCTGCAGTAGAACGCTGAAGTGACTGGCCGCAAGATGGCTGACAATTATATATGACATCACAGGGATGGCTGGCTGCTGATAGGCTGCATGTGATTCAGGGTCATCCCACCTACCTGCCTTTCCGCCTTCCCAGAGTTCCTTCCCCCATGTCCTCACATGTGGATCCGCCATTTTAGACTCCCTCGAGCCAGGACCGCACTAAATGGAGTTTAATGAAGTTTTATTCGCATTCATTGCAAATCAAATTTTTCCTGAAATTTGTAACAAACTTGGATTAGTCAGATTCGATTTGCTCATCCTCAATGATGGCGTTTAATTTTTTCGTGTTAAATTGCAAAATTGCATTATCTTTTTTTAAATTTTGCCTCACAAATATTTGTTTTCATTTCTTGGTAGATTTTGTGGTAAAATTAGTGATATTATTACAAAGTACTGTTGGTCCTTGATAAAACAAGCCCTCATATGGCCCTGTAGTCCACTAAGTAAAAATGATGTCCAGGACTTTACTCTCTTCTGATTAAAGGGGCACTCCGGTGGGAAAAAAAAATGTCATCAACTGGTGCCAGAAAGTTAAACAGATTTGCAAATTACTTCTTTTAAAAAATCTTTATCCTTCCAGTACTTATTAGCAGCCGTATATTACAGAGAAAGTTCTTATGCTTTTGGATATCTTATTTTTTCTGTCCACAGTGCTTACAGTGCTGTCCACTCTCTGCTGACACCTGTCTGTATGGGGAACTGTCCAGAGCAGAATAGGTTTGCTATGGGCATTTGCTTCTGTTCTGGACAGTTCCTGATACAGACAGAGGTGTCAGCAGAGTACCATGAACAGAAAAAAAAAAAAAAAGAAATCCAAAAAGAAAAGAAATTTCTATGTAGTATATAGCAGCTTATATGTACTGGAAGGATAAAGATTTTTTTATAGAAGTAATTTACAAAGCTTACAACATAGAGAGGTAGGAAGGGAGAGAGCACACTAAAGGGTTACTACACATGTCGTGGAGATACTGCGTGGCATCGGTGGCCCGTAATAAGTCTCCTGCGGGGTGCACATACGAAATGTATGAAGTAGTAATAAATGTAATAACAAAGGCACGTACGTGCACTCACCGCTCAGCGGAGACAGCTCGGTATGGGAGTCCGGTCCGCGGAAGGCTGGGTCACAGCATCGGTGCAGGTAAGTGGGCGCTCGGGAGCCTGAGTGCACGTACGTGCCTTTGTAATTACATTTAATTTACAAATCTGTTAAACTTTCTGGCACCAGTTGATTATAAAAACATGTTTTCCACCGGAGTACCCCTTTAAAATGACATCTTCTGTACAAAGATTCATTAAGCCACTGGGGACCTTGTGATCATATCAAGGAAATTAGAATTTACCATAGGGCACTCAACTTGACATCCGTCATCTATCTCCTGACGAAATGGATAAAGGAAACGCATCGAGATCATAGGCGTGCGCACAGGGTGTGCTGGGTGTGCACAGGCACACCCTAATCACCGCAGCCGTGGCCCGCTGCTGCAGGACTTTTTTTTTTTTACTCAATACTAAACCCCAGCCCCACCCAACATCCCCGACATCACCAGCCCGACATCACCAACGCCAACCAACCCGGGGGGGGATGTACGCGGGGGGGATGTATGGGAACCACACACATCATGTTACACCAGTGTGCCTCTAGCTGTTGCAAAACTACACTCCTTGCATGCCCAAAGGCTGTCAGGGCATTCTGGGAGTTGTAGTTTTGCAACAGCTGGAGGCACACTGGTTGGGAAATACTGTCCTAGCCTATTCAGCATACACATCATGTTACACCAGTGTTTCCCAACCAGTGTTCCTCCAGCTGTTGCAAAACTACAAATCCCAGCATGCCCTGACAGCCTTTGGGCATGCTGGGAGTGTAGTTTTGCAACAGCTGGAGGCACACTGGTTGGGAAACACTGTGCTAGCATATTCAGCATACACATTATGTTAAACCAGTGTTTCCCAACCAGTGTGCCTCTAGCTGTTGCAAAACTACAACTCCCAGCATGCCCAAAGGCTGTCAGGGCATGTTGGGAGTTGTAGATTTGCAACAGCTGGAGGCACACTGGTTGGGAAACACTGTCTGAGCCTATTCAGCATACACATCATGTTACACCAGTGTTTCTCAACCAGTGTGCCTCCAGCTGTTGCAAAACTACAAATTGCAGCATGCCCTGACAGCCTTTGGGCATGCTGGGAGTGTAGTTTTGCAACAGCTGGAGGCACACTGGTTGGGAAACACTGTGCTAGCATATTCAGCATACACATTATGTTAAACCAGTGTTTCCCAACCAGTGTGCCTCCAGCTGTTGCAAAATTACAAGACCCAGCATGCCCAAAGGCTGTCAGGGCATGCTGAGAGTTGTAGTTTTGCAACAGCTGGAGACGCACTGATTGGGAAACACTGTTCTAGCCAATTCAGTATTTGACAAACAAAGAGCAGTGTTTCCCAACCAGGGTGTCTCCAGCTGTATCAAAACTACATCTCCCAGCATGCCTGGACAGCGTTTGGCTGTCCGGGCATACTGGGAGTTGTAGTTTTGCAACAGCTGGAGACACCCTGGTTGAGAAACACTGTATTACCCATGCTACTTTTTGAGAGATTTATTCCACCACCTGCTGCCTACCTACCTGAGTGTATTCCCACCTACGTATCTACCTGTCTTACTGTCTTCCTACCTAGCTACCTACCTACCGGGCAACCTAGAACACTAACTGGCTACCTACCTACCTACCTGGCAACCTAACTAACTACCTACCTACATGTCTTCATACCTACCTGGCAATCTGTCTATCTACCTACCTGGCTATACCTACCTGTTTTTTTTTATACCTGACTACCTACCTTGCTATCTTTCTACCAAACTACCTGCCAACCTACCTATTTGGGTACCTGGCTATTTCCCTACCTAACTACCTGGCAACCTAACTGCATACCTACCTGGCTGTCTTCCTTCCTACCTACCTAACTGGTTAGCTACCTACCACACTATCCAGGGAAATGTTTTGCATCGAAGCCCTGTGGTTTCAAGCTACCCCCCTGGGGAGCAATATGAGGGGGCTAGTATAGAAAGAGGAGCATCATCAAGGGGTAATATAGAAAGGTGGAGCATTATGAGCAGCATAATATACAATGGGGACAAAATGAGAAGGGATAATATACAATGGGGGCAATATGAGGGGGGATAATATACAATGGGGCAAAATGAGGGGCATAATGTACAGTGAAGGGCAATGTGAGGGGCATAAAATACTATGGGGGCAATATGAGGGGCATAATACCTTATGGGAGCAATGTTTGGGCCTGCTAATCTATAGGGACAATGTTGGGGCCTAATACTATACAGCTGCACAGAGGGATCTAATACCATATGGGGCAGTTTAATACATATAGGGGGTTTGTATATAGGTGAGGACTTTGCTGTAGCGAGGAGCCTAAAATGTTTGTCTGGCAGATTCGGTGAAGACGAGTTGTGATCGGGAGAAATCTTCACGATGACCCAGGACAGATGGAGAAGAAAGAGAAAAGTGAATGACACTGATCAGAGAAGACGTCCCTGTGAGTATATAACTATAATGACTCATATGGCCTGCAGGCCCTGTGTACAGCTGGTATCTATTTCTGTATGGTCACTGTATGGGGGATATTGGTATTTGTATAGTGGTTTTTATTCAATAACAATATAGGAGTATTAGTCAGTAGTAAAGTAGTAATGGTAGTTATTATGGTGTGGCGGAATTATATGTCCCTTGTATTGTGGTGTTATTAGTGATACTGGCCTGCATGTAGTGGCTTTTATTTCCTTACAGTATTCACTACAAAATTAATACTGAGTGGCAATATTATTTTATGTTTCTAAGCCCGATACTAAGATAAAATCTAGTGTTTGTCGCGGGGAGCAGGGGAGGGGGGGGGGGGGGCAGACTACAAGCTGTGTAAGGGGCCCCAAAATTTCTGATGCCAGCCCTGTATGTAGGCTACATATAATAGACAGTCACAATCATACATGATGGGAATGTAGTCCTGAGCTGTGAGCCTGGGCATGTGTGGTGTGGTCAGGGCATACTGGGAGTTGCATGCTGGGAGTTGCAGTTACTACTGTAACTCGAAGCATGCCCTGATACAATCTCGGTCTGCTCTGCAGCTGTCCCAAAATTAGTTTTGGGTCAGCGGCAAAACCATAGGCTGCATCAGCCTGATACAGACTATGGTTTTGCAGCTGACCCAAAACTACAACTCCCATTATGTTGCACTATACTCCTGAGTCCTGGGGAAGCAATGCATTAATTTTGGGACAGCTGCTGAGCAGACCAAGATTGTATCAGGGCATGCTGGGAGTTGCAGTTACTATTTGTAATGCCCAGCATGCCCTGATACAGCTTATGGTTTTGCAGCTGACCCAAAACTACAATTCCCATTATGTTGCACTATACTATAGTATAGGTTATATGGTGTTACATGCTGGGGGTAGCTGTAGTTTCGGTTCAGCTGCAGAGATATAGGCTGGATTCTGGATCAAGAAATTTCCTTGATCCAGATTCCAGCCTATATCTCTGCAGCTGACCCAAAACTACAGCTCCCCCCAGCATGTAGCACCATATAACCTATACTATAGTGCAACATAATGGGAGTTGTAGTTTTGGTCACCATATATTGTATCAGGGCATGCTGGGAATTGTAGTTGGTAACTGCAAATCTCAGCATTGCATTCCTTGAAGGAATGCAATGCTGGGAGGTGCAGTTACCAACTACAATTCCCAGCATGCCCTGATACAATCTATGATGACCAAAACTACAACTCCACACATCTTGCACTAGATAGGAGTACAATTTAGATTATGGTGCAACATGCTGGGAGTCCTAGTTTTGGGTCAGCTGCAGACCTAAAACTACAACCTGCATGCTGCTCCAAGCTTGCTGGGTGCCGCATCACTTTTTCAACCAATCTGGTGCAAAAAAAAATTACATTTGGAATATTCCCCCCTCTGTGCCACCATCTTATAGTAAAAGCGTTCTTCTGTTTGCCAAGTAAAGAAAAACATGAGTTTTACCATTCAACTTACAATTATTTTTCAAATCCACATGAAATGCCTCCCCATAAACACCAGCAAACAAACACACAAGTGGGAGGTCTAGTCAGGGCTGGTGCATGGATTTTTGAAACTCTAGGCAAAACCTAATTTTGACAACCTTTTTGCTCCGCCCATTGAACCCCTTGGCAAATATAAGATCAGGGGTAGAATTAGTCCCGTAAGCCTCATGGTAAATTCTAGACTTGCCCTCCTCCCTACAATTATAACTATACTGCACCTAATGTGGGGGAACTATATTGCACCTAATGTGGGGGAACTGTACTGCACCTAATGTGGGCAAACTATACTGCCAACCTAATGTGGGGTAACTGTACTACTAACCTAATGTGGGAGAACTATACTGCCAACCTAATGTGGGGGAACTGTACTACTAACCTAATGTAGGGGAACTATACTGCCAACCTAATGTGGGGGAACTGTACTACTAACCTAATGTGGGGGAACTATACTGCCAACCTAATGTGGGGGAAATATATTTCCATCCTAATGTGGGAGATTTATACTGCCAACCTAATGTGGGGGAACTATGCTGCCAACCTAATGTGAATACAAAAATATAATATTGTACTATTCTGATCCCTATAGCACTTTTATTTTTCTATACATGGGGATGTATGAGGGTCATTTTTAGCGCTGTGATTTGTAGTTTTTATCGGTACCATTTTTTTTTTTGCTTTTTAGATATTTTTTATGGTATTTGAAGTGACCAAAAATGTGCTAATCTGATTCGTGCACTATTACAACTTTTGGGACCCCACTTCTGATTTTGCCCAGGGTCATGCTAAGCCTTAAACCGTCCCTGGATCCAATCCTCCTACACTATGCAATAAAGAGTGTGTGTGTGTGTGTGTGTATATGTATGTGTATATATATATATATATATATATATATATATATATACATATACATAAACACACGCACGCGTGCGCGGAGTGAGTTTGTGCTTTAGGGTGCACACCCTAATGCAATAGGCTGCGCACGCCTATGATCGAGATCAAAACATTATGAACACCAAAATCATAAGTATTGATAACCTAATAGCCTCTCATTTACCTTCCTACACACAACAGGGCAAGCAGGCTCAGCTATATCAAGACTCATCTAATATAGGGGTGCTGCCATGCGTACCCATATACTAACACTGCACCACAAGAAAAAAGCGATACACAATTCAGCACACACCCAAAAATATATATAAATCCAAGTTTATTTCAATTTACAAAAATACAAAGCAGACAAAGACACTTAAAAACATCTAAAAGGCCAAAAGGGCCACTGCACAAACAGGGGGGGGGGGGGGGCAAACAAAAAGGAGAGACCCCTCCCAGGGCACCTTCAAATCTTAATGCAGATATATATAAACGCCAGTCACTCCAACCTGTGCTATATATAATATGCCATGCATAATATCAACCCTGGCTAAGAACAATATTGTGTTACAATCTGCATCCAGGTATCAAATAGGCCAGGGTACAGGCGGACAGCAGACGGCAGATGGAGGGGTTTCCCAGGCAGGTGCCCCCCCCAGACCCCACGCGTTCCGTTTCCCGTCGGCAACTTCCTCTGTATATGTGCTTTACCATAGTCAGATTTAAAGGGGTACTCCAATGGAAAGCATTTTTTTTCATATCAACTGGTGCCAGAAAGTTAAACAGATTTGTAAATGACTTCTATTAAAAAAGCATAATTCTTCCAGTACTTATCAGCTGCTGTATACTACAGAGGACGTTGAGTTGTTCTTTTCTGTCTGACCACAGTGCTCTCTGCTGACTCCTCTGTCTGTGTCAGGAACTGTCCAGAGTAGGAGCAAACCTCCATAGCAAATCTCTCCTGCTCCGAACAGTTCCTGACATGGACAGTGGTGGCAGCAGAGAGCACTGTGTTCAGACTGAAAAGAACAACTCAACTTCCTCTGTAACATACAGCAACTTATAAGTACTGGAAGGATTAAGATTTTTTAATATAAGTCATTTACAAATCTGTTTAACTTTCTGGCACCAGTTGGTTTGGAAAAAATTTTTTTTCACCGGAGTACCCTTTTAAGGTTATATAGTGCATTGTCTGAACTATATGCCAACTTCCCTTATCATCTAATTACCCTATCTCTACATGTGGAAAGCAGATTTATGGATACATATATTTGAAGCATTCTTTATGGGTTTATCCATTTAGTATTTGATAGGACTAGGTCCCCTCAGAGAGCAAGATTGCTTACTAGCGAGTAAGTTAGTTGTGATTAGAGAACGGCAGTAATAACAGGGGAGGTTCCAATGCGGGGCCATCCTTATCAGGATGATCACTCTTCCTAGGTTAAGGTTACTTAGGGATATGGACAGCGCATTATAGTTTCCCTGTTATTAATCCTCCACAGTCGTTCCTTCCTGTGTCCCACCCTGAGCCACAGGGGTTAGGTCCAGAGAGAGTTGAGGTCAATACCTGTGATCTGTAACAGTCACTCTGTAGAACTATCAATTTTTTCTTTTGTGTTATTCACATGGAGGGGCATTTACTAATCTTTTACTATGTAGTCTGGTTTTTACCCTGTTTTTTTCTACTTCATTTTTGACTATGTGTGACAAATTTACTAAATTGTTGCACGGCATTAATAAATTTGGCACACATAGGCAAAAGTGGGAAATTTACTTCATGTAGTCAAATTTTTTTTCCTGCTGTCTGAATAGGTTTGGCTGCTAGGTTTCCTTCTGGATCTTTTGTTTTTGATTTTTTTTTTAGCTTTTTCACCACATCTAAATAATTCAATAACTAAATTGTAGTCATGGCTCAGAATAGTGGTAAACGGCGTTTAGTGTGTGTGTGTGTGTGTGTGTGTTTATTAAATTTTTTAACATAGTTTTTTTCTCCCTAAATGTACTTACACTTTTTTTTCTTGTTTGTTACTTCTTCTACAGATCCGTGTATCCTGTGGACTCCTTCGGATTCGTTGGACTACTTCGACGACCAGCGTTTTTCTTTGCTTGATGTTAATAAAATGGTTAACGAGGGCTTGTGGGGGAGTGTTTCTTGTAATAATTTTTTTTTTTTATCTGTTTTTTTTTTTCCTTTACTAGACAGGCTTAGCAGTGGAAGCTGTCTTATAGACGGAGTCCATTACTATGCCGGGCTTAGCGTTAGCCACAAAAACTAGCTAGTGCTAACCCCCAATTATTACCAACAGGCCCGGAGCGTCAAAAATGGCGCTCCTGGGCCTAGGCGGTAACAGGCTGGTGTTATTTAGGCTGGGGAGGGCCAGTAACAATGGTCCTCACCCACCCTGGTAACGTCAGGCTGTTACTGTTTGGTTGGTATTTGGCTGAGAATAAAAATAGGGGGGACCCTATGCGTTTTTTTAAAATATTTAATTATTTATTTAAAAAAAAAACACGCATAGGGTCCCCCCTATTTTCATTCTCAGCCAAATACCAACCAAACAGTAACAGCCTGACGTTACCAGGGTGGGCAAGGACCATTGTTACTGGCCCTCCCCAGCCTAAATAACGCCAGCCTGTTACCGTCTAGGCCCAGGAGCGCCATTTTTGATGCTCCAGGCCTGTTGGTACCGGCTCTTCCCAGCACCCCTGTGGCGTTGGGTACCGGGGTGATAATAGGGGGTTAGCGCTAGCTGTTTTTGTGGCTAACGCTAAGCCCAGCTTAGTAAAAGACTCCGTTTATAAGACAGCTACCACTACTAAGCCTGTCTAGTAAAGTAAGGAAAAAACACAACAGGTTAAAAAAAATTTTTATTACAAAAAACATTCCCCCACAAGCCCTCGTTAACCATTTTATTAAAATCAAACAAAGAAAAACGGTGGTCATCGAAGTAGTCCACCGAATCAAAAGGAGTCCACAGGATACACGGATCTGAAATGAGAAGAAAAAAAAAAAATGGGTTAGTACATTTATTATCACCTGCTCACACATCTCCCGCCCCGCACGACTACAACTCCCAGCATGCCCTTACAGTAAGGACATGCTGGGAGTTGTAGTTGTGTGGTGCAGGAGATGTGTGGGCAAGTGACAAGCTTGTCCCCTGCCCCCAGCTGTAGGACTACAACTCTCAGCATGCCCATACAGTAAGGTGGGGCGGAGGCCGGGCACAGTGTTTCCCAACCTGGAACTTGTAGTTTTGCAACATCTGGAGGCACCCTGGTTGGGAAACACTGTTTTAGGCCAGTGTTTCCCAACCAGTGTGCCTCCAGATGTTGCAAAACTACAACTCCCAGCATGCCTGGACAGCCAAAGTCTTGCAACATCTGGAGGCACCCTGGTTGGGAAACAGTTTTAGGGCTTGGGCAACTTACCGGCTTCCGTAGGATCCAGCGCTGCACCTCCGTCACCGATCGTCGCTGGAGCCTCGGAAGGGTAAGTGAACATCTTCGCCGGTCCCCTTCAGCTGTTTAGTTTTGCAACAGCTGGAGGACTACAGTTTACATACCACAAACCAGTGGTCTGCAAACTGTGGCCCTCCAGCTGTTGCAAAACTACAACACCCAGCATGCCCTGACAGCCAAAGCTTTTGGCTCTCAGGGCAGGAGCCCGGGCTGACATTACAGTGCAGCCGCCCGGGCTCCTCATACGGCCTCTCCGCTACCCTCACTTGTGGGGACACTGATATCCCCCCCCCCCCTTGTCTCCCGCCCGCGCCGCTCAGCTCCTGCTGCTACAAGACTACAACTCCCAGCATGTCCTCACTGTAAGGGTATGCTGGAACTTGTAGTCTTGCAACAGCAGACAGATGGGAGTTGTGTGGCGCTGGCAGGTGAGAGGGGTGTGTGTAAATCACTGCAGTGTCCCGGTAGCGCAGTGAGGGTAGCGGGGAGAAAGTATGTCGGAGCCCGGGTGGCAGTAACTTTTCCTGCTCCATGTTGGAGCTGGAGTAAATTTAGTCAATTTTTACGGCCGTTGCGACAGTTTATTGCGCAACTGCGACTGTCTCAGTTAATAAATACCTGACCACTGCAAGTCAAAAATGAAAACTTGCGTAAATCAAGCGGGAAAAAAAAATTTGACTTTCTAGCTCTTGCTAGAGAAAGTCGCACGAAAAATAGGGTAGGCGCAATTGCGACAATTTTGCGCCAAAAATAGTCAGAAAAAAATGACTAAACCCCTTAGTAAATGCCCCTCATGTAGATTTTGGTAATATTATTGTTTGTGTAAGTATTAGTCTACTATTTCCCTTCAGTACAAAGAATCATAACTTACAATGTTTAGACGCCCATGTGTTTTGAACTTCAAATAGAGCTTGATCAAAGCAATACTTAAGAACACTAACTCAAGCATGAGTTTAAAAGCACAATGAATCAATAAAGGTGTTACCTTGTTGTGGCATTACGTTTTTTGATCTATTAAGTTATATTCTTTTTTAATGTTCTTCAATAAGTAGTGAACAAGAGCTGTTAAAAGTTTAAAATGTGTAGGCGTCTGAACATTGCTTGTCAGATGTTTGTTTTTAATGGATTGGAAATAAATTTTATTTTATTTTATTTTATTCAAGTGCTGGACATACTTTTTTAAGGCTCTTTATTCAACCTCTTAAGGAAGCAGTCAATCTTTACATTTTCTGTGGTTTTTTTTTTCAGTCATAAGGCTACACTTGGCAGTCTCTTTTGGAAAACTGTCACTGCATTTTTTAAGCGAAAACAAGTACCCATGAGAAAGAAGTATTTATTTCTCATTCCTTTTGAATACAGTTCTACCTTTGGGTCAAAAATTGCAGTGGCAGTTTAAAAAAAAAAAAAAAAAAGTGAGAAGAGAAAGCGGAAAGAGCCTGATTATATTATTTTTTTCAGCAAAAGAGCTTATCACTATACACTTAAACATATTAACCCCTTAAGGTCCTCAGGTTTTTTTCTTATTGCACTTTCGTTTTTTCTTCCTCATCTTCAAAAAGCCATGACGCTTTAAATTTTCTACCTACAGGCACATATGAGGGCTTGTTTTTTGTGCCACCAAATTTTAATTTGCAATGTCATCAATCATTTTACTACCAAATCGACAGTAAAGCCCCCCCAAAAAAAAATATTTGTCAAGCAAAACGGAAAAAGCAACCTCATTTAGCAACTTTTAGGGGCTTTCGTTTCTACGCAGTGCACTTTTCGAGTAAAAATGACCATGATATAAATTCTGTAGGTCCATATGATTAAAATGATACCCATTTCATATAGATTTTGTGTCATTTTACTACTTTTAAAAGATTATAACTTTTTGTATGAAAATGAGTATGCTTAACCCCTTGGGGACGGAGCCCATTATAACCCTAAGGACGGGAGCATTTTTTGAAATTCTGACCAATGTCACTTTAAGCATTAATAACTCTGGGATGCTTTTACTTTTCATTCTGAATCCAAGATTGTTTTTTCGTTACATATTCTACTTTATGTTAGTGGTAAATTTTTGTCGATACTTGCATAATTTCTTGATGAAAAATTTCAAACTTTGATGAAAAAATAGAAAATTTAGCATTTTTCTAACTTTGAAGCTCTCTGCTTGTAAGGAAAACAGACATACCAAATAAATTATATATTGATTCAAAAATGCAATATGTCTAATTTATATTTTCATCATAAAGTTGACATGTTTTTACTTTTGGAAGACATCAGAGGGCTTCAAAGTTCAGCAGCAATTTTCAAATTTTTCACAAAATTTTCAAAATCTGAATTTTTCAGGGACCAGTTCAGTTTTGAAGTGGATTTGAAGGGCCTTCATATTAGAAATACCCCATAAATTACCCCATTATAAAAAAAACTGCACCCCTCAAAGTATTTAAAATGACATTAAGAAAGTTTGTTAACCCTTTAGGTGTTTCACAGGAATAGCAGCAAAGTTAAGGAGAAAATTCAAAATCTTCATTTTTTACACTCGCTTGTTCTTGTAGACCCAGTTTTTGAATTTTTACATGGAGTAATAGGAGAAAAAGGCCCCCAAAATTTGTAACCCAATTTCTCTCGAGTAAGGAAATACCTCATATGTGTATGTCAAGTGTTCGGAGGGCGCAGTAGAGGGCTCAGAAGGGAAGGAGCAACAAAGGGATTTTGGAGAGTGAGTTTTTCTGCAATGGCTTTTGGGGGGCATGTCACATTTAGGAAGCCCCTATGGTGCCAGAACAGCAAAAAAAACAAACAAACACATGGCTTACTATTACACCCCTCAAGGCACGTAACAAGGGGTCCAGTGAGCCTTAACACCCCACAGGTGTTTGACGACTTTTCGTTGAAGTCGGATGTGTAAATGAAAAAAAAAATGTTTTCACTAAAGTGCATTTTTTTTCCACAAATCTACCATTTCTACAAAGGGTAATGGGAGAAAATGCCCCCCAAAATTTGTAACCCCATCTCTTCTGAGTATGGAAATACCCCAGGACCTAAAATGCTCTGTGGGCGAACTACAATGCTCAGAAGAGAAGGAGTCACATTTGGCTTTTGGAAAGCAAATTTTGCTGAAATGGTTTCTGGGGGCATGTCGCATTTATGAAGCCCCTATGGTGCCAGAACCGCAAAAAAAACAAAAACACACGGAATACTATTTTGGAAACTAAACCCCTCAAGGCACGTAACAAGGGGTACAGTGAGCCTTAACACCCCACAGGTGATTGATGAACTTTCATTAAAGTGGGATGTGAAAATGAAAAATTAGATTTTTAACACTAAAATGCTGATGTTACCCCAAACTTTTCATTTTCACAAGGAGTAATAGGAGAAAATGCCCCACAAAATTTGTAACCCAATTTCTCCAGAGTAAGGAAATACCTCATATGTGGATGTAAAGTGATCTATGGGTGAACTAGAGGTCTCAGAAGGGAAAGAGCGACATTGGGTTTTTGGAAAGCGAATTTTGCTGAAATGGTTTTTGGGGGCATGTCCCATTTAGGAAGCCACCATGGTGCCAGAACAGTAAAAAAACAAAAAAAAAAACACATGGCATACTTTTTTGGAAACTACGCCCCTCACATAATTTAATAAGGGTTGCAGTGAGCATTTTCACCCCACTGACATTTTTCATTATTACGGACGACTGCTCAAAAAATCTGTCAGACACCAGTGGGGCGTAAATGCTCACTGCACCCCTTGTTACATTCCGTGAGGGGTGTAGTTTCCAAAATGGGGTCACATGTGGAGGGGGTCCACTGTTCTGGCACCATGGGGGCTTTGTAAACACACAGAGCCTTCAATTCCAGCCCAATTCTCTCTCAAAAAGCCCAATGGCGCTCCTTCTCTTCTGAGCCTTGTAGTTTGCTTGCAGAGCACTTTACATCCACATATGGGGTATTTATATACTCAGAAGAAATGGGGTTACAAATTTTGGGGGGCTTTTTTCCTATTACCCCTTATGAAAATGAAAAATTTGGGGTAAGACCAGCATTTCAGAGAAAAAAAACACAAATTTTTCATTTTCATGCCCAACTTTAACGAAAATTTGTCAAAGATCTATGGGTTGTTAAGGCTCACTATACCCCTTGTTACATTCCGTGAGCGGTGTAGTTTCCAAAATGGGGTCACATGTGGGTGTTTTTGTTTGTATTCATGTCAGAACCGCTGTAACGATCAGCCACCCCTGTGCAAATCACCAATTTAGCGCTCTCTCACTCCTGAGCCATGTAGTTCGTCCACAGAGTATTTTACAACCACATATGGTGTATTTCAGTACTCAGAAGAAATTGCGTTAGAAATTTCGAGGGTCTTTTTCTCCTTTTACCTCTTGTGAAAATGAAAATTATGGGGCAACACCAGCATGTTAGTGTAATAGTTTTAAGTTTTTTACACTAACATGCTGGTGTAGCCCCCAACTTTACCTTTTCATAAGGGGTAAAAGGAGAAAAATCTCCCAAAAATTTGTTGTGCAATTTCTCCCGAGTACGGAAATACCCCATATGTGGCCCTAAACTGTTGCCTTGAAATACGACAGGGCCCTAAAGTGAGAGAAAGCGCCATGCGCATTTGAGGCCCAAATAAGGGATTTTTAATAGGGGTGGACCCGGTTACAAGGATGGGGCTTGTCTCCACCAAAACCCTACAGCAGTGTTTCCCAAACAGGGTGCCTCCAGCTGTTGCAAGACTCCCAGCCTGCCAGGACAGTCTATGGCTGTCCGGCAACTCTGGAAGTTGTGGTCTTGCAACAGCTGTAGGCGCCGTTTAGGAAACACTGCTGTGTTGGGGGGGGACGGGGACGTGTAAGGGGGTGTATATGTAGTGTTTTACTTTTTATTATTTGGTAGTGTAGTGTAGTGTTTTAAAGGGTACATTCACATAGGCGAGGGTTCACAGTAAGTTTTCCGCTGGGAGTTTGAGCTGTGGTGGAAAATTTGCCGCAGCTCAAATTTGTAGAAGGAAACCCACTGTAAACCTGCCCGAGGAAACCCACTGTAAACCTTCAGCTGAGGCAAAACTACAACTCCCAGAATGCACTGACAGACTGTACATGCTGGGAGTTGTAGTTTTACAACAGCTGTAGGCACACTGGTGGGGAACCACTGAGTTAGAAAACAGAGTCTAGCTCAGTGATTCCAACCCGTGTGCCTCCAGCTGTTGCAAAACTACAACTCCCAGCATGTACGGTCTGTCAGTGCATTCTAGGAGTTGAAGTTTTGCAACAGCTGGAGGCACACGAGTTAGGAAACAGACTCTAGCTCAGTGTTTCCCAACTAGTGTGCCTACAGCTGTTGAAAAACTACAATTCCCAGCATGGCCAGACAGTCAGGGATGCTGGGCGTGTAGTTCTGCACTATCTGGCCCTTCAGATGTTGCAGAACTACAACTCCCAGCATGCCTGGACAGTCTGGGCATGCTAGGAGTTGTAGTTATGCAACAACTGGGAAAGAACTGTTTGGAGACCGCTAAGTAGTGGTCTCCAAATTGTAGCCTTCCAGATGTTGCAAAACTACAACTCCAAGAATGCCCAGACTGTCCAGGCATGATGGGAGTTGTAGATCTGCAACATATGAAGGGCCAGATATTTCAGAACTACATGCCCAGCATCCCTGACTGTCTGGCCATGATGGGAATTGTACACTTGCAACATCTGGAGGGCTACAGTTTGGAGACCACCGTATAGTGGTCTCCAAACTGTGCCACTT
This sequence comes from Hyla sarda, assembly GCF_029499605.1. NCBI lineage: Eukaryota > Metazoa > Chordata > Amphibia > Anura > Hylidae > Hyla > Hyla sarda. The sequence goes on along the minus strand of NC_079189.1, from coordinate 409,075,214 downwards.
CAGATGTTGAAAAACTACAACTCCCAGCATGCCCAGACAGTCAGTGCATGCTGAAAGTTGTAGTTTTGCAACATCTGGAGGACCACAGTTTAGAGACCACTACACAGTGGTCTCCAAACTGTGACCCTCCAGATATTGCAAAACTACAACTCCCAGCATACCCAGACAGCCTTTGTGTGGGCATGCTGGGAGTTGTAGTTTTGCAGCTTTTAGAAGGCCACAGAAAAGATCACTTACCGCGATCTTCACTGCAGCCTTCTCCACGCGCACTTTCGGGCTGCACTCCTCCTGATGCCGCCGCTGCTCTGGGATGCCGCCTCCGCTGGTCTGGGTAAGTCGGCCATGCTCCCCCCTCGCTGCCCGTGTCCCCCCCTCCCCCGCTCTTCCCCGACTTCGATCGGTGGGCAGAGCGGGGGACATGAACTTTAACCCCCCCCAGCCCCCCTCCGGCCATTGGTGGTCAGCCTGACCGACCAATGGCAGGGGATAGGAGGAGGTGGCAACACTGCCACCTCGCTCCTATCCTTTAGGTTGGTCGGAGCTGGCTCTGACAGCTCCGATCATTCTTAATTTTCGGGCGATCGGGTCACCAGTGACCCGATTGGCCCGGACTATTGCAAATCGCAGGTCTGAATTGACCGGCGATTTGCTGCGATCACCAACATGGGGGGGTCTCAGGACCCCCCTAGGCATTGCCACAGGATGCCTGCTGATATATATCAGCAGTCATCCCGGTCTGATCACCGCCCGGCAAGCTGCGGTGATCGGAAATATGGAGGGAGTATGGATGCGCCTTTCGTCCTTAAGTGACGGGACTCGAGGGCATATGCATACGCCATTCGTCCCCAAGGAGTTAAAATTGTCCTTATCTGACCCCTATAACTCTTTTATTTTTCCATATATGGGGCTGTATGAGGGCTTATTTTTTGTGCACTGATCCGTATTTCTATCAATACCATTTTTGTATTGATAGGACTTTTTGATCGCATTTTATTCATTTTTTTTAATGATATATAAAGTGAAATACATAATTTTGGACTTTGGTATTTTTTTTACACCGCTGACTATGCGGTTTAATTAACATTATATTTTAATAGTTCGGACATTTACACACGCAGCGATACCACATGTTAATATTTTTTTGTTTTAAATAATTTTATTTAAAATACTTGAAAAAGGGGGGTTGATTCAAACTTTTGTTTGGGAAGAGGTTAATTCACAATTATACATTTTTTAAAACATTTTTATCACTTTTTCTTGTCCCCCATAAGGGGCTATTACATGCAATCTTCTGATTGCATATACTGTTCAGTGCTATGCCATAGCATAGCATTGATCAGTGATATCGGCACTCCACTGCTCCAGCCTGCCATAAGAGCACCGATCGGACGGGGAGAAGGCAGGTAGGGGCCCTCCTGACATCCTCTGAGCTGATCGGGCATGATTTTGCTTCACGTGTCCCGATCAGCTCCTCTGAGCTGCCAGAGATAGTTTTTTCCCGGTTTAGACTCAACAATCAATCAACTTTGATAGCGGAGTCTAAAGGGTTATGCTGGGTATAAAGCACGTTCAGCTCATGAGTGTGCTTCATACAACGGGAGCGAGACTAGGGCATACAGGTACGCCAAATGTCCTTTAGAGTTTAAAATTATTCTGCAGGTTGATTACAATGAATTGTTTTTGTTGTAAAAAAATTTTATTAGTTTTTTTCTTAAATAGTTGCATCACCATTTTTTTTTATCTTCTAAGATGTTTCATGTTTTTGCTCAGTGAATGGTTTTTGAACAGTGTAGCTTTTGCTGCTATCATTTTTGTGGTAGATGGGACTATGATGTGAGGTGAACAAAAAGTGGCAATTCTGGGTTTTTATTTTTTTTGTATAAGGTGTTTACTGTAAAAATCACATAGTGTGGACATTTCTGCATGTGGTTATACCAATTATGGTAATTTTTTGGGAATTTAAGTAGAAAAACGGGATTTGTTTATGGGGAATTTTTTCAATGTTTTAAAACAAGTTTTTTTTGTGATTGCTTTTTTTTATCGCTATTACAATATGCTGCAATACTGTAATTTTCAAACTTTTCGATTACACCCTGTCTATGGTGAAATGCAATAGACTGGGGCATCTAGGCAATTAACTGACCACCTTTAGAGCTAACTCGGACAATCTCTATTGGCCATTGTCGGCTGCTGCGGCTGTTAGATGTGTAGCGCCCTCAGCTACTGAATCTAGTCTATACTTTCTTAACACTCCTATAATTACCGGTAATATATATGCATAGTGTGGTTAACGGGTAAAAGTGTATGACATAGATAGTTACATAGATAGTTCTTAAAGTGGTATTCCGGTAAAAAAAAAAAAAAAAAAAAAATCATATCAACTGGCTCCAGAAAGTTAAACGGATTTGTAAATTACTTGTATTATAAAATCTTAATCCCATTAAAAGATCTGTCTGACGACAGTGCTCTCTGCTGACACCTTTGTATGTCTCAAGAACTGCCCAGAGCAGGAGAGGTTTGCTATGGGGATTTGCTTCTACTCCTTTTTGCTTCTTACCCCGCTGACTAAAGGAGAGGCATCCATCAGCCACCCGGCCTGTCACATGCGTGCCTCGCTGCCACGAGGACGCTGCAGGTATTCAGCAATTGAAGCGCTGCAGGACCACAACCGGGAGACCACCACTGTCCGACATTGCCCCTCTAGGAGACGGCCGAGTCTCCAGGCAGTGTTCTCTCACGCATGGAAAGTCCATCTGGGAGATCGCAGGCATCTGGAAGCGATCGCAACATCCCCTGCTACACACATCACGGCAGCCCTGAGCGGTGAGAATTCAAAGTATCCTTTTCCATTATCTAAGCGCTACTGTTCCATTAAGTTTAAACAGTGTAGATATCTACCAATTGAATATATGCCGGCAATTCATCTCTTTACCTACATTCTATGACTGATTACTATTGCACAAAAAGAGCTAGCAGACTGTTGCTACGGGTTACCCCGGCTGTGAACTCACCAGCATTATCAGACTTCGCACATTGTGATCTACAACTGCTGCTAAATTATCATTTGGACTTTTCTTCATTTTTAGTAGCAAGTACTATCTTGGTGGTCTGATTTTTGTTAAATTTTTATTGCATGTTTATTGCATCTATTATGTGCATTTTTATTGTGATGGTCACATTTATTAACTAACTATATCAATTCTGTAACCATTATACAAGTGAACACCGTGATTTCACAAGGGCCCTGTGAGTCACTGGTACCACTATACATTACTATTTTATATATTTTTATTTATTATCAATAGATCACTGTTTTTTATACTTACCATTGGGATCCACTATCTTTGACCTTTGAGCCCCAATTCTTTTTGTACATATTTCTAATTTACAAATTTGTTTAACTTTCTGGAGCCAGTTCTGGAGCCCCTTTAGGGTCTATTTACACATACAGTATTCTGTGCAGATTTGATGCACAGGATTTCAAGCTGTGTTCAGTCATTTAGTTTACATTAAAATCTGCAGTGGAAAATCCTGCGCATCAAATCTGCGCAGAATACTGTACGTGTGAATAGGCCATTAAAGTTGAAAAAAGACCAGAGTCCATCAAGTTTAACCTAAAACATTATTTTGTCCCTCCTGTGTTGATCCAGAAGAAGGCAAAACACCCTTATGAGGCTGACGCCAATTGCCCCATACTAGGGGATAAAAATTCCTTCCCAACTCCAAATATGGCAGAATAAATCCCTGGATCAACGTTCTGTCCCTATAACTCTATTATCCATAACCTGTAAAGTTATTGCTCTCCAGAAACACATCCAGGCCTCTTTTGAACTGCTTTACTGAGTTCACCATGACCACTTCCTCTGGCAGAGAGTTCCATAGTCTCACTGCTCTTACAGTAAAGAACCCCCGTCTGTGCTGGTGTAGAAACCTTCTTTCCTCCAGACATAGAGGATGCTCCCTTGTAATAGATACAGTCCTTGGTATAAATAGATCCTGGGAGAGATCTCTGTACTGCCCCCTGATGTACTTATGCATAGTTATTAGGTCACCCCTGAACAGTCTTTTTCTAAACTAAATAACCCTAATTTTGATAATCTTTCTGGGTACTGTAGTCCTTGCATACCCCGTATTACTCTTGTTGCCTGTCTTTGAACCCTCTCCAGCTCCACTATATGTTTCTTATATACTGATGCCCCGTACTGTACACAGTATTTCATGTGTGGTCTGAATAGTGATTTGTACAGCGGTAGAATTATTTCCTTGTTGTGGGCATCTATGCCCCTTTTGATGCATTCTGACATTCCGCCTGACACTGGCCACTACAGGTAAATTTACTGTTAACTAAAACTCCTAAGTCCTTTTCCATGTCTGTCGTTCCTCCCCATGTGCCTAACCTTTATTTATTTATCAGTGTTGACCTCATCTGCTACTTCCCAGCCCAAGCCTCCAAACTATAAAGATCCGTTTGTAACAGTGCACTGTCCTCTATTGTGTCAACCACTTTACAGACATCCAAAATTTGGCCTCACAAATCCTTTTGTCAGAAGCCTGACATAAGGATTGACCATTGCAACCAATCAGATTGCTTCTTTTATTTTTTAGAGGCCCTTTTAAAAATGAAGTAGCGATCTGATTGGTTGCTATAGGCAACTGAGAAACTTTTCCTCAGCACAAGATTTGATAAATCTCCCCCATAGACATTTTGGCATAATCTTTAAAGTATGCACTGTTACAGACATGTGATGTAGGCTATTTTCAACAATAAAGCATTAGTTTTTTTTCACTAATATTTCTTACACTTTACCAAATTACAAAATTTATTAGCCATAATATATATATATATATATATATATATATATATACACTGTGTGTGCGCTTGAGAAGCTGTGCTTGCTTCTTAGCTGTTGAGTGCCAGCTGCTATCAGCAGCCAGCACTCACCGTTAACGCCGGACATCACACTGATGTCTGGCATTTAATACAGATTGCAGCCGTTAAATGACAAAAATGACAGCTGCTAATGGGTTCGGAGTTTGATCAGCAACTTTTCACGGGGTGCAGATTAAGTACCATGGCCCTCGGAGACCTTCTGCAGGCCACTGTGCTGCACATAATGGCTCTGCTCCTATAGCCTGCATCAAGCAGACTGTCCTAGCAGAGTGCTGAGTGAGCTGATCAACTGCATGACAATGAACAGTATAAGCAATCTAATGAGTGCAATCTAAAAAGTGTAACTAAAATAATAAAAACATAATGTTTTTAAAACTATAAAAAAAAAATCCCTATAAACCCCTTAAGGACTCAGGGTTTTTCCACATCTGTTTTTTCCTCCTTACCTTTTAAAAAGCATAACCCTTTCAATTTTGCACCTAAAATTCCATATTATGGCTTATGTTTTGCACCACCAATTCTACTTTCTTGTGACATTAGTCATTTTACCAAAAAATCCATGGCGAAACGGAAAAATAAATCATTGTGCCACAAAATGTAATTTTTTCGGTAAAAATTACACATTTTTTCATTCTGTAGGTCCATACGAGTAAAATGATACTCTACTTATATAGGTTTGATTTTGCCTTACTTCTAGAAAAAATCATAACTACATGCACAAAAATTGAATACATTTAAATTGTCATCTTTTGACCCCTATAGCTTTTTTATTTTTCCAAGTACAGGGCAGTATGAGGGCTAATTTTTTTGGCGCCGTGATCTGAAGTTTTTAGCGGTACCATTTTTGTATTGATCGGACTTTTTGATCCATTTTTATTCATTTTTTCAAGATATAAAAAGTTACCAAAAATACGCTATTTTGGACTCTGGAATTTTTTTGCGGGTACGCCATTGACCGTACTGTTTAATTAATGATATATTTTTATAGTTCGGACATTTCCGTACGCGGTGATACCACATATGTTTATTTTTATTTACACAGTTATTTTTTTTTATACAGTTTTTTTTTAAATGGGAAAAGGGGGGTGATTCTTACTTTTATTAAGGAAGGGGTTAAAGGATCTTTATTAACTTTTTTTTCCACACTTTTTTTTTGCAATGTTATAGCCCCCTCTATGGGCTATAATACTGCAGACACTGATCTTCTACACAGATCACTGCCATGCATTAACATGGCAATGATCAATGTTATCAGTGATCAATTGTTCAAGCCTGGATTTCAGGCTTGGAGCAATCAATCGCAGATCGGACGCACCGGTGGCAGGTAACGGACCCTCCGCTCCCATTGTAGCTGATCGGGACATCGCGATTTTGCCGCGATGGTCCCGATCAGCCCAACATAGCTGCAGGGAGTGTATTTTTGTTACTTTAGACACAGCGATTAACTTTGAATGCCGCATCTAAAGGGTTAATAGCGCGCGTTACAACGATCGGTGCCATGTGTTATTAACCCAGGGTCCCGACTTTCATTAGCCGCCGGGACTGACCCACTATGATCATGGCGTGACCCCACGTTATAGACCGGGACCGGGCACAGGGCGTACAGGTACACCCTGCGTCCTTAAGAGGTTAAACATTTTCCTATTTTTCTAATAGGAAATGTATTTATTTATTTTTTTAAATGGCAGCTTCCTTCTGTGAAATTGGCCGATCTATTAAAATATAATTTTATGATTCTGCCCAGTGTATATAGTAATGAAAAAAAAAAACAAATGCCAATAAAAACTTATATAGTTAACCTTAACCTGTGCACAATACATTGCCAAATCCCTGGTCCGGTTGCACTTCCTCACTCAAAATAATTTATTTCTGCTGGTGAAGTCACTATCTACATAGGTGGTGAAAGGATCAGTGGTCTTGCAGAGAGGATATGGAGTAAAGAAAAACAAATAACAACAACTATATGAATTACAAACATATCGATAATGTCAGAGGGTGAAGGTACAATTTTCTGAAATGAGCTGCCAATAGGGTTGTTACGCCAAGCGCTCCGGGTCCCCGCTCCTCCCCGGAGCGCTCGCTACACTCTCCTCACTGCAGCGCTCCGGTCAGATCCACTGACCCGGGGCGCTGCGATACCGCCTCCAGCCGGGATGCGATTCGCGATGCGGGTAGCGCCCGCTCGCGATGCGCACCCCGGCTCCCGTACCTGACTCGCTCTCCGTCAGTCCTGTCCCGGCGCGCGCGGCCCCGCTCCCTAGGGCGCGCGCGCGCCGGGTCTTTGCGATTTAAAGGGCCACTGCGCCGCTGATTGGCGCAGTGGTTCCAATTAGTGTTATCACCTGTGCACTTCCCTATATCACCTCACTTCCCCTGCACTTCCTTGCCGGATCTTGTTGCCATCGTGCCAGTGAAAGCGTTTCCTTGTATGTTCCTAGCCTGTGTTCCAGACCTCCTGCCGTTGCCCCTGACTACGATCCTTGCTGCCTGCCCCGACCTTCTGCTACGTCCGACCTTGCTTCTGTCTACTCCCTTGTACCGCGCCTATCTTCAGCAGCCAGAGAGGTGAGCCGTTGCTAGTGGATACGACCTGGTCACTACCGCCGCAGCAAGACCATCCCGCTTTGCGGCGGGCTCTGGTGAAAACCAGTAGTGACTTAGAACCGGTCTACTAGCACGGTCCTCGCCATCCCTCTCTGGCACAGAGGATCCACCTCCTGCCAGCCGGCATCGTGACAGTAGATCCGGCCATGGATCCCGCTGAAGTTCCTCTGCCAGTTGTCGCTGACCTCACCACGGTGGTCGCCCAGCAGTCGCAACAGATAGCGCAACAAGGCCAACAGCTGTCTCAACTGACCGTTATGCTTCAGCAGTTACTACCACAGCTTCAGCAATCATCTCCTCCGCCAGCTCTTGCATCTCCTCCGCAGCGAGTGGCCGCTTCTGGTCTACGACTATCCTTGCCGGATAAATTTGATGGGGACTCTAAGTTTTGCCGTGGCTTTCTTTCCCAATGTTCCCTGCACCTGGAGATGATGTCGGACCACTTTCCCACTGAAAGGTCTAAGGTGGCTTTCGTAGTCAGCCTTCTGTCTGGAAAAGCCCTGTCTTGGGCCACACCGCTCTGGGACCGCAATGACCCCGTCACTGCCTCTGTACACTCCTTCTTCTCGGAAATTCGAAGTGTCTTTGAGGAACCTGCCCGAGCCTCTTCTGCTGAGACTGCCCTGTTGAACCTGGTCCAGGGTAATTCTTCCGTTGGCGAGTATGCCGTACAATTCCGTACTCTTGCTTCAGAATTATCCTGGAATAATGAGGCCCTCTGCGCGACCTTTAAAAAAGGCCTATCCAGCAACATTAAAGATGTTCTGGCCGCACGAGAAATCCCTGCTAATCTACATGAACTCATTCACCTAGCCACTCGCATTGACATGCGTTTTTCCGAAAGGCGTCAGGAGCTCCGCCAGGATATGGACTCTGTTCGCACGAGGCGTTTCTTCTCCCCGGCTCCTCTCTCCTCTGGTCCCCTGCAATCTGTTCCTGTGCCTCCCGCCGTGGAGGCTATGCAGGTCGACCGGTCTCGCCTGACACCTCAAGAGAGGACACGACGCCGCATGGAGAATCTCTGCCTGTACTGTGCTAGTACCGAACACTTCCTGAAGGATTGTCCTATCCGTCCTCCCCGCCTGGAAAGACGTACGCTGACTCCGCACAAAGGTGAGACAGTCCTTGATGTCTACTCTGCTTCTCCACGTCTTACTGTGCCTGTGCGGATGTCTGCATCTGCCTTCTCCTTCTCTGCTGTGGCCTTCTTGGACTCCGGATCTGCAGGAAATTTTATTTTGGCCTCTCTCGTCAACAGGTTCAACATCCCGGTGACCAGTCTCGCCAGACCCCTCTACATCAATTGTGTAAACAATGAAAGATTGGACTGTACCATACGTTTCCGCACGGAGCCCCTTCTAATGCACATCGGACCTCATCACGAGAGGATTGAACTTTTGGTCCTTCCCAATTGCACTTCTGAAATTCTCCTTGGACTTCCCTGGCTTCAACTTCACTCCCCAACCCTGGATTGGTCCACTGGGGAGATCAAGAGTTGGGGGCCCTCTTGTTCCAAGGACTGCCTAAAACCGGTTCCCAGTAACCCTTGCCGTGACTCTGTGGTTCCTCCCGTAACCGGTCTCCCTAAGGCCTATATGGACTTTGCGGATGTTTTTTGCAAAAAACAAGCTGAGACTCTACCTCCTCACAGGCCTTATGATTGTCCTATCGACCTCCTCCCGGGCACTACTCCACCCCGGGGCAGAATTTATCCTCTGTCCGCCCCAGAGACTCTTGCCATGTCTGAATACGTCCAGGAAAATTTAAAAAAGGGCTTTATCCGTAAATCCTCCTCTCCTGCCGGAGCCGGATTTTTCTTTGTGTCCAAAAAAGATGGCTCTCTACGCCCTTGCATTGACTACCGCGGTCTTAATAAAATCACGGTTAAGAGCCGCTACCCCCTACCTCTCATCTCTGAACTCTTTGATCGCCTCCAAGGTGCCCACATCTTTACCAAACTGGACTTAAGAGGTGCTTATAATCTCATCCGCATCAGAGAGGGGGATGAATGGAAAACGGCATTTAACACCAGAGATGGACACTTTGAGTATCTGGTCATGCCCTTTGGCCTGTGCAACGCCCCTGCCGTCTTCCAAGACTTTGTTAATGAAATTTTTCGTGATCTTTTATACTCCTGTGTTGTTATATATCTGGACGATATCCTGATTTTTTCTGCCAATCTAGAAGAACACCGCCAGCATGTCCGTATGGTTCTTCAGAGACTTCGTGACAATCAACTCTATGCCAAAATGGAGAAATGTCTGTTTGAATGCCAATCTCTTCCTTTCCTAGGATACTTGGTCTCTGGCCAGGGACTACAAATGGATCCAGACAAACTCTCTGCCGTCTTAGATTGGCCACGCCCCTCCGGACTCCGTGCTATCCAACGTTTTTTGGGGTTCGCCAATTATTACAGACAATTTATTCCACATTTTTCTACCGTTGTGGCTCCTATCGTGGCTTTAACCAAAAAAAATGCCGATCCCAAGTCTTGGCCTCCTCAAGCGGAAGACGCCTTTAAACGGCTCAAGTCTGCCTTTTCTTCGGCTCCCGTGCTCTCCAGACCTGACCCATCTAAACCCTTCCTATTGGAGGTTGATGCCTCCTCTGTGGGAGCTGGAGCTGTCCTTCTACAAAAAAATTCTTCCGGGCATGCTGTTACTTGTGGTTTTTTTTCTAGGACCTTCTCTCCGGCGGAGAGAAACTACTCCATCGGGGATCGAGAGCTTCTAGCCATTAAATTAGCACTTGAGGAATGGAGGCATCTGCTGGAGGGATCAAGATTTCCAGTTATTATTTACACCGATCACAAGAACCTCTCCTACCTCCAGTCTGCCCAACGGCTGAATCCTCGCCAGGCCAGGTGGTCTCTGTTCTTTGCCCGATTTAATTTTGAAATTCACTTTCGGCCTGCCGATAAGAACATTAGGGCCGATGCTCTCTCTCGTTCCTCGGATGCTTCTGAAGTTGAACTCTCTCCGCAACACATCATTCCTCCTGACTGCCTGATTTCCACTTCTCCAGCCTCCATCAGGCAAACTCCTCCAGGAAAGACCTTTGTTTCTCCACGCCAACGCCTCGGAATCCTCAAATGGGGCCACTCTTCCCATCTCGCAGGTCATGCGGGCATCAAGAAATCTGTGCAACTCATCTCTCGCTACTATTGGTGGCCGACTCTGGAGACGGATGTTGTGGACTTTGTGCGAGCCTGCACTATCTGTGCCCGGGATAAGACTCCTCGCCAGAAGCCCGCTGGTTTTCTTCATCCTCTGCCTGTCCCCGAACAGCCTTGGTCTCTGATTGGTATGGATTTTATTACTGACTTACCCCCATCCCATGGCAACACTGTTATTTGGGTGGTCGTTGATCGATTCTCCAAAATGGCACATTTCATCCCTCTTCCTGGTCTTCCTTCAGCGCCTCAGTTGGCTAAACAATTTTTTGTACACATTTTTCGTCTTCACGGGTTGCCCACGCAGATCGTCTCGGATAGAGGCGTCCAATTCGTGTCTAAATTCTGGAGGGCTCTCTGTAAACAACTCAAGATTAAATTAAATTTTTCTTCTGCATATCATCCTCAATCCAATGGACAAGTAGAAAGAATTAACCAGGTCTTGGGTGATTATTTACGACATTTTGTTTCCTCCCGCCAGGATGACTGGGCAGATCTTCTACCATGGGCCGAATTCTCATATAACTTCAGAGTCTCTGAATCTTCCTCCAAATCCCCATTTTTCGTGGTGTACGGCCGTCACCCTCTTCCCCCCCTCCCTACCCCCTTGCCCTCTGGTCTGCCCGCTGTGGATGAAATTTCTCGTGATCTTTCCATCATATGGAGAGAGACCCAAAATTCTCTCTTACAGGCTTCATCACGCATGAAGAAGTTCGCGGATAAGAAAAGAAGAGCTCCTCCCATTTTTTCCCCTGGAGACAAGGTATGGCTCTCCGCTAAATATGTCCGCTTCCGTGTCCCTAGCTATAAGTTGGGACCACGCTATCTTGGTCCTTTCAAAATTTTGTGCCAGATTAATCCTGTCTCTTACAAACTTCTTCTTCCTCCTTCTCTTCGTATTCCTAATGCCTTTCACGTTTCTCTTCTTAAACCACTTATCATTAACCGTTTCTCTCCCAAATCTGTTCCTCCCACTCCTGTTTCCGGCTCCTCGGACATCTTCTCCGTCAAAGAGATTCTGGCATCTAAAAAGGTCAGAGGGAAAACCTTTTTTTTAGTGGATTGGGAGGGTTGTGGTCCAGAAGAGAGATCCTGGGAACCTGAGGACAACATCCTAGACAAAAGTCTGCTCCTCAGGTTCTCAGGCTCTAAGAAGAGGGGGAGACCCAAGGGGGGGGGTACTGTTACGCCAAGCGCTCCGGGTCCCCGCTCCTCCCCGGAGCGCTCGCTACACTCTCCTCACTGCAGCGCTCCGGTCAGATCCACTGACCCGGGGCGCTGCGATACCGCCTCCAGCCGGGATGCGATTCGCGATGCGGGTAGCGCCCGCTCGCGATGCGCACCCCGGCTCCCGTACCTGACTCGCTCTCCGTCAGTCCTGTCCCGGCGCGCGCGGCCCCGCTCCCTAGGGCGCGCGCGCGCCGGGTCTTTGCGATTTAAAGGGCCACTGCGCCGCTGATTGGCGCAGTGGTTCCAATTAGTGTTATCACCTGTGCACTTCCCTATATCACCTCACTTCCCCTGCACTTCCTTGCCGGATCTTGTTGCCATCGTGCCAGTGAAAGCGTTTCCTTGTATGTTCCTAGCCTGTGTTCCAGACCTCCTGCCGTTGCCCCTGACTACGATCCTTGCTGCCTGCCCCGACCTTCTGCTACGTCCGACCTTGCTTCTGTCTACTCCCTTGTACCGCGCCTATCTTCAGCAGCCAGAGAGGTGAGCCGTTGCTAGTGGATACGACCTGGTCACTACCGCCGCAGCAAGACCATCCCGCTTTGCGGCGGGCTCTGGTGAAAACCAGTAGTGACTTAGAACCGGTCCACTAGCACGGTCCTCGCCATCCCTCTCTGGCACAGAGGATCCACCTCCTGCCAGCCGGCATCGTGACAAGGGTACATGAGCAAAAAGATGTTTGGAACCACTGATCAAGAAGGATATATGGCTGGGATCAAAGCTAGGTGATCCCAGTACTATTTTACAGCTGGCTCTTGCTGCAGATAGCTAGTTCCTGGGCCTGTACCATCCTGCACCACATGATGCTTCTGTCATCTCTCAATAGTCCCTTTCTGTCTTGCAATTGCAACCATGGCCCCCAGAAGCATATGTATGCTCAATAGGCTGTATCACTAGGAGTGATTCCTGTGCAGAGCTGAGCCAGAGCGGGTAAAAGAAAAATGGCTACGTCCTGCAGAAGGTGGATGCAGGTGTTATGAAAAAGTAGGGGTACAACCAATAATACCAAGTCACCAGGTGTCAATAAGGGCATCAAATAAGTCACTTCTAAGATAATCATTAAGGACAGACTGACATTCTGCAGGAATTGGACTGCAGAGGACTAGGGTAAACATATTCTTCTGATGAAGCCACCTTCAGACATTTTAAGCCACCTGGAAAATGAGTGATTGGAGAAGGAATCACGTGTCACGCCAATAGTAAAGCATGCTGAGACCATTCATGTGAGTTGTTGCTTTTCATCCAAGATTTTGTCTACAAACTTCAAAATTACCAATTTTGTCTAGAAACACTGTCATGTATAAATAATCACAGAAATTGTGATAAACTCCAAGAACTGATTAGGCAAGAATGGGCTACCATCAGTCAGGATTTGGCCCGGTACACCATAGAAACATCTGACTAAAAGATCTAAAATCATTGAAAAAAGCTTTGAAAAAAACAAAATTTGTGTTAGTCTCTTTTGGCCATGGTTGTATGATATATACCTGTAAAAGTAGCCCACATTACAAGTAGTAAACTACAGCATATACATTTTAACCCTGAAATTGTCACATGAATAATGGTAATAATTCTTAATTTATATAGCGCACACAGATTCTGCAGTGCTGTACGCTGTTCATCATAAGTACTTAAACTTATAACTAAAATGAATTAAGTGTGTAAAAAATAAGTTGAAAATAAATCAGACTACTCACATTGTGTTGCTAAAGCTAAGTGGAGGAGCTGCATATGAATACAACAAGATTAAAAAAGTAGTGAGAAGAATTCCCAACACCAAACCTTTCCAAACTGATCGACAGAGCTTGCCCTGGGTCTGTATACACATCATCTGCAAAAAAGATGGATATATCTGTTATAGATTACTGTTTTGCAGCTTCTGCAATTACTCTATAAATAACACATGCAGTGTAGAAATTGTAGCTAAATTTCACATGTCACATGCTCCTCCATAGAACGCCATGATGCGGACAGGAGGACGGGAGAACGGGGCAGAGGAGCGGTAGCAGGTATCGGATTTGGTAACGGGGACATTGAGCGAGTCCCCGATACCAGGGAAATGGCTAGTATCGGCCCCGATACCAATACTAGTACTAGATACTAGTATCGGGACATCCCTATTCATAAACATCAATACGGGGAGCCTATTTGCATATTTTGTGGTTTTGTGTACCATTTTAAAGGTTTTGTCCATTATTTTAAAGGGTATTCCAGGAATTGTTTTTATTTGACTATGCTACAGGGGCTGTAAAGTTAGTGTAGTTCATAATATAGTGTCTGTACCTGTGTGTGACGGTTTTCTCACAATTCTTCTGTGATTTTCATCCCAATATTTATTTTTAACAGCATAAAAAATGACTGTTGTCTTAGGTTGCAATGCGGCCGAGGCCTGACTTACTAGTCAGCTGATGACAGGGAGCCTGTCTGCTTCAATGGGTGGAGGGATCGCTTGGTGGGAGAGAGATTAATCTGCAACTAATGCAACAGCTGTAGGCACCCTGATTGAAAACCACAGGTCTTTTGAATGGATGCAGCTCATTTATGTTTCAATGGGTGGGGTGGCTGATGTGTGGGAGGGAGGAAAATGGAATTTTGGGATTTGTAGGCAATGAAGAAAAGTCAAACAGGAGATACCAGTTCACAAAAAGCTAGCCACAGTGTTATGGTAATCTCACAACATAGCCATTAAGCCCCAAGACAAGCGCAGATCCTTCCTAAGCATGTCCATTACTGCCTGCCAGGTACGTACTAAAATCACCTTATTATGGATAACTCTTTAAGAGATAATGATCTTCAAATAAAATAATCAAATTATAATATAAATGGGGGGGGGGGGGGGGGATTAGGGCTAGTTCAGGGGTTTCCCTGTGCCAAAGATGGCTGCCTCATAAATGCAGGGCAGCACTTCTCTAAGAGGGGGAGGTGGGGCAGTCTCAATAAATATAACTTACTTACTAACCGCATAGGATTTCTAATAAGTTCAGCATTTTCCTTAGCTCAACATCATCCAATGAGGAGAGTCTTTGTCAGCATCAGCCAATCTTAGCTGAAGCTGACGGAGGATATTTCTGCTTCCTCACTGGATGATGGTGAGCTGGCAACAATGCTCAGCTTGTTATTAATCCTTCCTATTTGTGTGGGTGAGGCACCTCTGTCTTGCAGTATGGCTGCCTCACTCCAAGAGAAGTACTACCAGGGCTCAAGTCCTGCAGGACACCGTTCCCATTAGCAGGACCAGCCCTTGAGTGGAAATCTTGGGTGAGTTCCCAAACTTTATTTTCCAAGACTTGACCGCTGAGTAATACACATCACTAGCATCACCCACCCCACACACACACACACTTCACAGACAATAAAAACAATGTTCCAAATTTTTCTGCTACCTGAAAGGAACTTATAGAATAGCAATCTGAAAAAAGCATCATTCCTCATTTACTTCAGTGTAGTCATTTAGTATTTGTTAGCGCCTCCCATAGATCACTGTTTTAGTGAATGCTTCTTCTCTCCATGGCAGCAGCAATCACGTGTGGCAAGCCCAAGCGCTCCCGTGGGCTTACCGCAAAACTTTTGGGCCCGGCTATGGACGAATTCTCTTTAGCTGGGCGGGCTTCTGCAGGGTTTTCCCCTCAAAACCGCATCAAGAGCAAGAGACCTTCCTCATCCTCCTCCACATCTTCAGCAACACCACCTAGAAAAAAGGTGCTTCACAGAAGGGGCTCCTTCCCCACAGACTCCTCAGAGTCAGACCCTGAAGGAAGTGCTAACTACAAAAAAGTTCACTCTTGTTTGAGGGAAAGAAGTAAGGTACATAACACAAAGTTCAACAGGCTGAATTAAAGGGGTACCCCACTCCCCAGCGTTCAGATATTTAGTTCTGAATGCTGGGTGCGGGCTTGGGGGTCGCCATGCCCTTTCGGCCATCACGCCCTCTCCCATAGACTTTAATTGAGGGGCGGGGCGTGATGTCATGAAGGGTGGGGCGTGATGTCCTGAGGGGGCAAGGAGACGCCGAAGCCTGCAACCAGCATTCGGAACTAAATGTTCCGAACGCTAGGGAGTGGAGTATCCCTTTAAGATGCAGTCTCCTGATCATCAGCATGTTTAAGCACAGATGAATATCAGGAGGCTAGTAAACGCAGTCACAGCTGGTCCCCTTTTACTAATGCTAACTAAGGCAGAACAAAAAGAAAATCCAAATTATGACATGAAAGTTTTGCTAGCCTCACTAAAAGCAGCCAATAAAGCAGTTATAATTACAGACAGCCCTTTAATTACATTACTAACACAAGAAGAGCCCTCTGGCTTCCTGTGGCTGAATGTCGGATGTAGCTCCTAAATGCCATGAATTCCCTAACTAGGAAACTTCAGCTCCATTTGGTTTAGTATTTACACAGGAAGTCAAGGGTAGATATTAAGCCTACAAGTGGTATTGCAGCTCAGTTATATTGAACTGTATTGTGTGGTATTACAACTTGTAACCAAGTTGTAATACTGTCAACAACCTGAGGACAGCGGTGGTGCTATTATTGGAATAAATTAGTTCTGTTCTTCTATTCCTGGACAAACTCTTCAAGAGCATGAGCAAGCCTTATTAGGAAAATAGTATCCATGCAACTGGAGTTTAAAACCGCTCCCACACTTTACAGAACAATGTAAATGTGGCTGGGAAATCTCAACAAAATAGTAACTCTTCCTTTAGATATCACAGATGAATTGTTCCACTGTTCCACATAACACTACTAAATGATACCCTTCCTTGTCCGTTCACAATATTCTAAAGGAATTCCGCATGGACATTCGGACCCTAAGGCCATATTGACACAGCGTAAAATGTGCAGAATGTCTGCACGGAAAACACACACAGACATTCCGCACATTTGAATAATCCGGCAGGTGCTAGGACCATTCGGAAATGCGCTGCCTCATAGACAGAAATCAGGGGTGTGGAAATGTAAAAAAAAATACCCGATCTACTTGTTCTTTTTCGTACTCTCATTTTTTCCTCCTCGCCCTATAATGGTCATAACTCATTTAGTTTTTCCATCTACAGACCTATTAGGGGGCTTATTTTTGTGGGACCGATTGTACTTTGTAATGACACCTTTTATTTTTCCATAACATATGCTCCGAAATAAAAAGAAATAAAAAACTATTGAAATTCAAAAAAGATAAAGGGGTATTCGAGGCAAAAACTTTTTTTTATATATCAACTGGTTCTGGAAAGTTAAACAGATTTGTAAATTACTTTGATTCAAAAATCTTAATCCTTCCAATAGTTATTAGCTTCTGAAGTTGAGTTGTTGTTTTCTGGCTAACTGCTCTCTGATGACTCACGTCCCGGGAGCTGTGCAGTTCCTATGGGGATATTTTCCCATCATGCACAGCTCCCGGGAAGTGACATTATCAATGAGCAGTTAGACAGAAAACTTCAGAAGCTAATAACTATTGAAAGGATTAAGATTTTTTAATAGAAGTAATTTACAAATCTGTTTAACTTTCCGGAGCCAGTTGATATATAAAATAAAGTTTTTGCCTGGAATACCCCTTAATTTAGCAAATTTGGTGGTTTTCTTTCTTACACCATTTACGTTTTGGTAAAAGTGACATTATTTTCAAATTTTAGGTCGACCTGATTACAGCAATGCCAAATTTGTATAGTTTCTGTCATGTTTTACTAATAAAAAAAATTCTAAACTTTTTTGATTTTTTTTTTTAACCACTTAGGGACTCAGGGTGTACAGGTACTTAAGGAACCAGGGCATACCTGTATGACCGTGGGAATTTTGGTCCCCACCACTTTGGGCGGGGACTGGGATGACTGCTGTTATCTATCAGCAGGCACCCCGTGCAAACCCCTGGGGAGGTCCTGAGACCCCCCAATCACCGCAAATCGCCGGTCAATTCAGACAGGTGATTTGCAGCCATTTCAGGTCAATCAGGGCTCTGGTGACCCGGAAAAAAAGGGTGAATGGGACTGTCCGAGACAGCCCCATTCACCCTTACCCAGCAGGAGTGAGGTGGCATGGGTGCCACCTCACGATCACATGATTGATCGGTCGGAACGACCAACCAATCACTGTTCTGCTGGGCTGTGATCGGGGCAACGATCGGGGACGGCAGGGGTCTCCTACCTCTCCCTGGACCGGTGGGGGTCCCTTCAGAAGTGACGGCGGCGGTCCCGGCAGCAGGAGCGGTGGCAGCAGCTGCGGCGGTCCCGGCGGCAGGATACAGCAGGAGGTGAGGCCTTTTCACCTCCTGCTGTTGCTGAGCAACAACTCTCAGCATTCACAGCCAAAGGGCATGCTGGGAGTTGTAGTTTTGCAACAGCTGTAGTTCCAACTACAACTCCCAGCATACCCTTTGGTAGTCTGTGCATGCTGGGGGTTGTAGTTATGCAACAGCTGGAGGCACAATTTTTCTATGAAAAAGTGTGCATCCAGCTGTTGCATAACTACAACTTCCAGCATGCACAGACTACCAAAGGGCATGCTGGGAGTTGTAGCAGTGTGTCTCCAGCTGTTGCAAAACTACAACTATCAGCATGCCCTTCGACTGTCAATGCATGCTGAGTGTTGCAGTTTTGCAACAGCTGGAGACACATTGGTTGTGAAACAGAGTTTGTGTCCTAACTTAGTGTTTCACAACCAGTGTGCCTCCAGCTGTATCCAAAAAATACAACTTCCAGCATGCACTGAGAGACTGTACATCCTGGGAGTTCTAGTTTTGCAACAGCTGGAGGCACACTGGTTGCGAAACACTGAGTTAAGTAACAAACTCTCAGAGTTGCGCAACCAATGTGCCTCCAGCTATTGCATAACTACAACTCCCAGCATGTATGGTCTGTCAGTGCATGCTGGAAGTTGTAGTTTTGCAACAGCTGGAGGTTTTCCCCCCATGTGAAGCAAGTTTTTGCTGCAAGTTTGAGATGCAGCAAATTTTTCGCTGCAGCTCAAACTCCCAGCGAGAAACTCACTGTAAACCCCCGCCTGTGTGAATGTACCCTAAAAACACTACACTACACAAAATAAAAAGTAAAACACTACATATACATACATACACCCCTACACAGTCTCCCCCTCCCCCAATAAAAAATAAATAAAATAAATTTCTTGTACGGCACTGTTTCCAAAACAGAGCCTACAGATGTTGAAAAACAACAACTCCCAGTATTGCTGGACAGCCACTGACTGTCAAGGCAAGCTGGGAGTTTTGCAACAGCTGAAGACACCCTGTTTGGGAAACACTGCTGTAGGGTAATTTGGTGGTAGATGCAAATCCCCAAAATAGGCCTCAAATGATTATGGCGCTCTCTCGCTTTGGAGCCCTGTCGTATTTCAAGGAAATAGTTTAGGGCCACATATGGGTATTTCCGTACTCAGGAGAAATTGGGTTCGAAATTTTGTGGGGCCTTTTCTCCTTTTACCTGTTATGAAAAGGTAAAGTTGGGGTCTATACAAGCATGTTAGTATAAAAAAAATTAACATTTTTACACTAACATGCTGGTGCTGCCCCATACTTTTAATTTTCAGAAGCGGTAAAAGGAAAAAAGACACCCAAAATTTGTAACGCAATTTCTCCTGAGTATGAATATACCCCATATGTGGGTGTAAAGTGATCTGCGGGCGCACAACATGGCTCAGAAGTGAGGGCGCACTATGTACATTTGAGGCCTAAATTGGTGATTTGCACAGGGATGGCTGATTTTACAGTGGTTCTGACATAAGCGCAAAACAATAAATACCCACATGTGACCACATTTGGGAAACTACACCCCTCACAGAATGTAACAAGGGGTATAGTGAGCCTTAACAGGTGTTTGACGAATTTAAGTTAAAGTTGGATGTGAATATGAAAAAAAAAATGTTTCACTAAAATGCTGGTGTTACCCTAAATTTTTCATTTTCACAAGGGAGAATAGGAAAAAAAGCCCCCCAAAATTTGTAACCCCATTTCTTCTGAGTAAGAAGATACCCCATATGTGGATGCAAAGTGCTCTTCGGGTGCACTACAATGCTCAGAAGAGAAGCCATTGGGATTTTGGAGAGAGAATGTGTTCGAAATTGAAGGCCATGTGTGTTTAACCCCTTAAGGACGAAGCCCATTTGGGCCTTAAGGACGCAGACAATTTTATTTTTACGTTTTTGTTTTTTTCTCCTTGCCTTCAAAAAATCATAACTCTTTTATATTTTCATCCACAGACTAGTATGAGGGCTTGTTTTTTGCGCGACCAGTTGTCCATTGTAATGCCATCACTCACTTTACCATAAAATGTATGGCGCACCCCAAAAAAATACTATTTGTGTGGGGAAATGAAAAAGAAAACCGCAATTTTGCAAATTTTGGAAGGTTTTGTTTTCACGCCGTACAATTTACAGTAAAAATGACATGTGTTCTTTATTCTTTGGGTCAATACAATTAAATTGATACCCATGAAAATATACTTTTCTTTTACTGTTGTGCTTAAAAAAAATCGCAAACTGTTTAACCAAATTAGTACGTTTAAAATCCCCCTATTTTGAAGACCTATAACTCTTTAATTTTTCCGTATAAGCAGCGGTATGAGGGCTCATTTTTTGCGCCGTGATCTGTACTTTTTATTGATACTATAGTTGCTTATATATAACAGTGGAACAGGGGAACAGTGAGCATTTACACTCCACAGGTGTCTGACAGATTTTTGGAACAGTGGTCCGTGAAAATTAAAAATTAAATGTTTCCTTTGCACAGCCCACTGTTCCAAAGATCTGTCAAACACCAGTGGGGTGTAAATGCTCACTGCACCCCTTATTAAATTATGTGAGGGGTGTAGTTTCCAAACTGGGGTCACATGTGGGGGGGTCCACTGTTCTGGCACCACGGGGGGCTTTGTAAACGCACATGGCCCCCAACTTCTATTCCAATCAAATTCTCTCTCCAAAAGCTCAATGGCGCTCCTTCTCTTCTGAGCATTGTAGTTCGCCCGCAGAGCACTTTACAACCACATTTGGGGTATTTCCATACTCAGAAGAAATGGGGTTACAAATTTTGGGAGGCTTTTTCTCCTTTTACACCTTGCGAAAATGAAAAATTTGGGGTAACACCAGCATTTTAGTGAAACAAATCAGATTTTTCATTTTCACGTCCAACTTTATCGGAAATTTGTCAAACACCTGTGGGGTGTTAAGGCTCACTGTACCCCTTGTTACATTCCTTGCGGGGTGTAATTTCCAAAATAGTATGCCATGTGTTTTTTTTTTGTTGTTCTGGCACCATAGGGGCTTCTTAAATGCGACATGCCCCCAAAAACTACTTCATCAAAATTTGCCAAAAAGCCAAATGTGACTTCTTCTCTTCTGAGCATTGTAGTGCGCCTGCAGTGCACTTGATGTCAACATATGGGGTATTTCCATACTCAGAAGAGATGGGGTTACAAATTTTGGGGGCCATTTTCTCCTATTACCCCTTGTAAAAATGTAAAATTTGGGGGAAAAACAGCATTTTAGTGAAAAAATAATAATTTACATATCCAACTTTAACGGAAAGTCGTCAAACACCTGTGGGGTGTTGAGGCTCACTGTGTCCCTTGTTTACGTTCCTTGAGGGGTGGAGTTTCCAAAATATTATGCCATGTGGGTCTTTTATTTTTTTTTTTTTTGCTGTTCTGGCACCATAGGGGCCTCCTAAACGCGACATGTCCCCCAAAAACCATTTCAGCAAAATTAGCTTTCCAAAATCCAAATGAGACTCCTTCTCTTCTGAGCATTGTAGTACGCCAGCAGAGCACTTGATGTCCAAACATGGGGTATTTATAAACTCAGAAGAGATGGGGTTACAAATTTGGGGGGGGGGGGGCATTTTCTCCTATTACCCCTTGTAAAAAGTAAAATTTGGGGGAAAACTAGCATTTTTGTGAAAAATGAATATAATTTACGCATCCAACTTTAACGAAAAGTCGTTAAACACCTGTGGGGTGTTAAGGCTCACTGTACCGCTTGTTACATTCCTGGAGGGGTGTAGTTTCCAAAATAGTATGCCATGTGGGTCTTTTTTTTTTTTTTTTGCTGTTCTGGCAACATAGGGGCTTCTTAAATGTGACATGCCCCCAAAAACCATTTCAGAAAAACTCACTCTCCAAAATCCCACTGTCGCTCCTTCCCTTCTGAGCCCTCTAGTGCACCCAAAGAGCACTTGACATACACATATGAGATATTTCCTTACTCGAGAGAAATTGGGTTACACATTTTAGGAAGATTTATCTCCTTTTACCCCTTGTAAAAATTCAAAAACTGGGTCTACAAGAACATGCGAATGTAAAAAATGAAGATTTTGAATTTTCTCCTTCAATTTGCTACTATTCCTGTGAAACACCTAAAGGGTTAGCAAACTTTTTTGAATGTCATTTTGAATACTTTGAGGGATGCAGTTTTTACAATGGGGTCATTTATGGGGTATTTCTAATTTAAAGGCCCTTCAAATCCACTTCAAAACTGAACTGGTCCCTGAAAAATTTTGATTTAGAAAATTTCGTGAAAAATTGGAAAATTGCTGCTGAACTTTGAAGCCCTCTGATGTCTTCCAAAAGTAAAAACATGTCAACTTTATGATGCAAACATAAAGTAGACATATTGTATATGTGAATTACTATATAATTTATATGGAATATCCATTTTCCTTATAAGCAGAGAGCTTCAAAGTTTAAAAATGGCAAAATTATGCAAGTATCGACGAAATTTTACCACTAACATAAAGTAGAATATGTCACGAATCAGAATGAAAAGTAAAAGCATCCCAGAGTTATTAATGCTTAAAGAGACAGTGGTCAGATGTGCAAAAAATGGCCGGGTCCTTAAGGTGAAAATGGGCTGGGTCCTTAAGGGGTTAATGTGTCTCTTTTAAACTTTTATTAAACTTTTTTAAACACTTCATTAGTCCCCTTAGGGGACTTTTAGGAGGAATCATTAGATTCCCCATACAGATCAATGCAGTTCTATGGAAATCGATTGATCTGTGGTCTCTGTGCTCTATTGATAAAGCCTGGTTCAGCCAGACTCTATCAATGACAGTGCCATGGTCCCTAAGGAAGCAGAGGTAAGCCCTCCGGCTACCTCTACAGAGGATCGCCCCCCCCCCCCCTCCAGTGGATCATCCACCCCACTAGAATACCAGGGAGCATTTACTTGTCCTTTTGGACGCCATCAGCTTTGACAGCAGTGATCTAATGGGTTAATAGCCGGCCGTGGTGATCGTTGGGCCGGCTATTAGCAGCGGCCCAAACCTACTGACATTAGTTGGGGCCTGCCTGGTATGGAGCGGGCTGCCTGAGTGCTGCTAGTTTGTCTGTTCGGCCCTGCTTGCCAGGAGCAGGGCTAAATGGCATAGAAATTCACCTGCAGCGGCGCCCAGAACTGCATGCCCTGGGCGTCGGGCGATAAGATTTCCACATCCCTGCAGCAATGCATTTCTGAGCAAAATCTGCAAAAAGAATAGACAGGTCTTTTCTTTTTACAGAAACCGGATACGGGATTCCCACGGCAGATGTTTACACCACGTGAACAGTGCAGCAGAATGTCCATGCAGAATATTTCTGTGGAATTCTGCACCGACAATTCCGTCATAGGAACATAACCTCAGGAAGATAGACAAGTTCGCATCTGACACAACAGCCAAGAAGTTTGTAGCAAGAGTCTGGTCTCAGAAAGCCTGGAGGAAAGATTCTCTATCCTTTCTGTGGAAGGACCTGCAAAATCAGCGCTTTCCCCCTCTTACACTAATGGCCCAAATGGCATAGAATATGAAGAACATACTTCTCAAATAGTCCTAGTGTATACTGACTGGTAATCCAGACCATGGTTTCCTAAACTTCACAAGATGATAATAAAAAAGAAGATAGGGGTGCGTTCACACAGCCGTCTGTCCACTTCCCCCCCCCCCCCTTTAGGTTCTGTTGTTGCTGCTAGTAAACGTATTACAAAGGGTTGTAAAATAATCCCATTGATGTCAATGGGATTTTTTTTTTTACAATCCTTTCACATCCGTTTACACCCGTCTGCGCTCATTTCAGTTTTTTTATGGGAGAAAAGACGGATACAGTAAATTTAACATTGAAGTCTATGGAAAACGGATGAGCCGTTTTTTCAATCTGTTTTTTGATCCGTTTTTACTCTCCGTTTTTTTGTTTGTTTATTGACTGAACAATAATATCCGTTTGCATCCGTTATTGTCCATTTTTTTTAAAGTCCTTTTTTATTTTTGAAGGGAGAAGAATGGGACAGGTCTAGATGGCCGTGTGAACACAGCCTAACAGAGTGTTTCCAGGGCTCAAGGGATCAATTACTACAATTCCCACAGTTAATGAGTATTGCAGCCTTGATAAGCTTCATTTTCAGCCCTAGAAGTCCTGACATCCTGACATTTTCAGCCCTAGAAGTCCTGACACCTTACAAATGTTAGTTTTAGCATTAAACATCATAATTCTGAATCTCACACATAAAAGCATATACCTAACACTACTTAAAGGTGCGGTAGCTTTTAGACCCATACTTCCTAAATACACTTCCACATACAAGCCTCTTTTGAAATATTTGGGAGATTTTTCAGATTTAGACTTATCCATAAGAAGGTGAATCAAATTAACCTTGTTTACTGGCTTTAGGATTTGGTGTGAGTTCCATGGAACTTATATGAATTCATATTTACGAACCATGGCTCTCTCCTACACCTAGAGGATTTTACGTAATCCTCAAAGGGAATACAAAATTAGAAACATTGACAATAACCCTGTGCAGTTCAATCTGGTAAAAATATCACGTGGATCAATCTTTATGTTTAGTTAAAGGTTTAATTACTGAAATTTGAAATGACTGCTCCGCTAAGGAAAAATATCACCAAACTATTACTTATAGGGTTCCAGTTAATAAATAATAAAATGTAATACAAACAGAGGTTGAATCCTATTTGCCACAAAAAATGGAAGCATAGATACAGAAATTTTTATAAAGCACAACCCTTAACCCCTTAAGTACATCAGGTTATTTTATTTTTGCACTTTTGTTGTTCTTCCACCTACAGACCCATATGGGAGCTTTTTTTTTGCACCACCGGTATTACTTTGTAATGACATCACTCATTTTACCACCAAATCTACGGTAAAACAAAAAAACATATATACATTTTGGGGGCTTCCTTTTCTACGCAGTGCACTTTTTAGTAACAATTTAAATGATACCCAACTTACATAAGTTTTATTTTACTACCTTTAAGAAATTATAGCTTTTTGTAGGAAAATGAGTATGTTAAAAAAAAATTCTATTCTGACACCTTTATTTTTCCCATATACGGGGCTGTATGAGAACTAATTTTTTTGTGCCGTTATCTGTTGTTTGTATAGGTACCATTTATGTTTTCATGGGATTTTTTTGATCGCTTTATAGGAAGGTAAGGCCCCCCGCCATTCTCTCAGGTGATTGGGACCCCGCATTTGCATTGAGGTTTTTCCCTTTTTCAAAATTGATTGCGCTGCCAAAAGAGTTAAAGCTGGACATCAGCCTGATCAGCAATGTCTGGCATTAGCTGTGGGTAGCAGAAATTCTAAAACTTAACTTTTATTCATGCACATTAAAAAAGGGGAATGCCACGGCAGGTGGCAAGTGACATGTCACTCTAAAATCAGGAATAAACGCCAACACGTTTCGAGCTGTTGCTCTTAGTCATGTTTTTCCCTTGATTTTTTCTTCATTGTCTACAGGGAGTGGCGGCTCCCTGCATCCGTGCTCCAGGACTCATATTTCGGAGGTGTGCTATCTATGAAGAGTGGGTGAGCTGATCTACTTTTGCTTTTCACTATTTATTAGCTGCAGAGCCGGCGTTAAGGGGGGGCAAACCGGGCAATTGCCCAGGGCCTCCATCACCCAGGGGGCCCCCTGCAGGCGGCTACAGTGTTTTGCAGCTCCGGGAATGTGTGAAGTGAGCCTCGCTACTGCTTAAAGGCTCTCAACAGAGGCCTTCCATGTAGTGCTGGCAGGGAGAGGCTGGGCTCCTTTAACACGGGGCCCCCCCCTCACCTGCTCCTCCTCACGCCTCCTGCTGCTGCTGGTAGATCGCAAGTGTATGTCCTGTCTGCCGATACATGAGGGAGCCTGTAGGATCCAGGAAGCACTGAACCCGCCAGCAAAACCTAGATGCTGGAGTATTCTCTGTCCCAGCAGGCTCTCACTAAAAGTAAGTATATTTAGATCTAGTGCAGTGTTTCCCAACCAGGGTGCCTCCAGCTGTTGTTTAACTACTACTCCCAGCATGCCCAGACAGCCCAGAGGCTGTCCGGGCATGCTGGGAGTAGTAGTTTTGCAACAGCTGGAGGCTCCCTGGTAGGGAAACACTGATCTATAGTGTGTGAACATGTGTAACTATCCTTACATGCATTTATAGTATGTGTGTGTGTGTGTGTGTGTACAGCATGAATATATACAGTATATGTGTGTATGTATATATATATATATATATATATATATATATATATATATAAAGTGTGTGTGTAGAGCATGAATATATGTGTGTGTCTGTGTATAGATATATATATATATATATGTGTGTGTATATATAATGTGTGTGTATATATATATATATATATAGATGTATATATAATGTGTGTGTGTGTATATATATGTGTGTGTATATATAATGTGTGTGTGTGTACAGCATGAATATATATGTGTGTGTATATGTATATATATATATAAATATGTGTGTGTGTATATATATATATATATATATATATATATATAATGTGTGTGTGTAGAGCATGAATATATGTGTGTGTGTGTATATATATAATGTGTGTGTGTGTACAGCAAGAATATATATGTGTGTGTGTGTATATATATATATATATATATATATATATATATAAATATATGTGTGTGTGTGTATATATATATATATATATATATGTGTAAATATAATGTGTGTGTGTACAGCATGAATATATATATATGTGTTTGTGTGTGTATATATAATGTGTGTGTACAGCATGTGTATATATATATATATATATATATATATATATGTATGTGTGTGTGTCTGTATGTGTGTAGTTGTGATAAGTTTTTTTTTCCCCTCTGTATGTGATATGTAGTGGTAAATCTGTTACTAGGCCAATATGACGCCCTTGTCACGGCTCACACTGTCACAAGCGCTGTCAACGCTGCACAATGTGATCTCCCAGGGTCCCTCGAGCTGTTGCAAGGCTCATATATATATATATATATATATATATATATATATATATATATAATTATAGATTAGGCTTGTGTTAGAAATATACCCTGCAAGGAAGGGGGATAAGAGAATGCTATACCAGAACACTGCAAAAACACATACCGTGACTGAATAACACTGCAATAACACACATCTATACACATACATAGGTATGTGTATAGATGTGTGTTATTGCAGTGTTATTCAGTCACGGTATGTGTTTTTGCAGTGTTCTGGTATAGCATTTTTATTCAGTGATGGTATGGCGGTATTCTGTTCTGGTATAGCATTTTTATTCAGTCACGGTATGGCGGTATTCTGTTCTGGTATAGCATTTTTATTCAGTCACGGTATGGCGGTATTCTGTTCTGGTATGGCATTTTTATTCAGTCACGGTGTGGGGGTATTGTTCTGTTCTGGTATATTGTTATTCAGTCACGGTATGGCAGTATTGTTCTGTTCTGGTATGGCGGTAATGTTCTGTCCTGGTATGGTGTTGTTATTCAGTATTGTTCTGTTCTGGTATGGCGTTGTTATTCAGTCACGGTATGGTGGTATTGTTCTGTTCTGCTTTGGTGTTGTTATTTCGTCATGGTATGGTGGTATTGTTCTGTTCTGCTTTGGTGTTGTTATTTAGTCACGGTATGGTGGTATTGTTCTGTTCTGCTTTGGCGTTATTTAGTCACGGTATGGTGTTGTTGTTCTTTTCTGGTATGATGTTGTTATTCAGTCACGGTATATCGGTATTGTTCTGTTCTGGTATAGAGTTGCTATTCAATCAAGGTATGGGGGTATTGTTTACAAATGTTAGAACACATGTTTGCAGATGCTGGGGGTCGGCAAAATAAGGTTTTGCCTAGTGCGGCAAAAATTCTTGCACCAGCCCTGCCGCCCCACCCCCCTTTTGGGGCCCCACTTTTAATTTTGCCCAGGGCCACACTAAGCCTAAAACCGGCCCTGATTAGCTGTGGGTCCCAGCTGCACATAGCAGTGGGACCCACTGGGTATAAAGCATGTTCAGCTCCTGAGCGTGATTCATTGTAAGAGCAGGACTAGGGTGTAAAGGGGTTTAAGGGGGTACTCCGCACCCCTAGACATCTTATCCCCTATCCAAAGGATAGGGGATAAGATGTCAGATTGCCGGGGTCCCGCTGCTGGGGACCCCCGGGATCTCTGCAGCAGCACCCACCTGTACGGCTTCCACCCCACACCGGCAACGCTGGAGGCTTCGGATCCTGACCACAATGGCGGACGAGCGTGACGTCACGACTCCGCCCTGTGTGACGTCACGGCCCGCCCCCTCAATGCAAGTCTATGGGAGGTCCGTCACACGGGGCGGAGTCGTGACGTCACGCTTGTCCGCCATTGTGGTCGGGATCCCAAGCCTCCAGCATTGCCGGTGTGAGGTGGAAGCCGTACAGGTGGGAGCTGCTGCAGAGATCCCGGGGGTCCCTCGCAGCAGGACCCCGGCGATCTGACATCTTATCCCCTATCCTTTGGATAGGGGATAAGATGTCTTGGGGTGCAGGGTACCCCTTTAAGAGGAGCTGCTACCTCAAAAGCGGCAGCAAGAAGTATCCCTATTAGGCTAGGTTTTTACCTTTTTTTTTTGGGAAAAACGTCAACGCCAACCATTTTTTAGGTGAAAAAACGCTGTGAACAGATGTTAGCTAGTCAAAAGTCGATAAGGATTTATGAATGCCATACCCACTTGGCGTTTTTTCACTCCACTTTGGCATTTTTCTGTGCTTTTGGGCTCAGTGGCAGCTTTTAGAGCCCCCAAAAAGTGTAAATAAAATAAAATTATACACATATTTGGTATCGCCGCGTGCATAAAAGTCTGAACTATTAAAATATATTGTTAATTATCCCATACGGTGAACGGCGTAAACGTAAAACATTTTTTTTTAAAGTCCAAAATTGCTGCTTTTTGTCACATTTTATTCCCCAAAAAATGTATAAAACATTTTTAAAAAGTAAAACCTGAGCAAAAGTGGTACTGATAAAAACTAGAGACCATAGCGCAAAAAATGAGCCCTCATACCGCCCCATATACGGGAAAATGAGAAAGTTATAGGAGGTTAAAATAGGGCAATTTAAAACATACTAATTTTATTAAAATGGTTTTAGATTTTTTTTAAGTGGTACAATTAAAGAAAGTAAAGAAAGTATATAACATGGGTATCATTTTAATCGTACTGACCCACAGAATACAGAAAACATGTCATTTTTACCGGAAAGTGTGAATTCACTAATTTGCGGTTTTCTTTTCAATTTTCCCACATAAATAATATTTGTTTAGTTGCGCCATACATTTTATGGTAAAATAAGTGATGTAATTAAAAAGTACAATTGGTGACGCAAAAAACAAGCCCTCATCTGGGTCTGTGGATGGAAATATAAAAGTTATGATTTTTAGACTTTTTTTTTTAACTTTTTTTCTGCAATGTTATAGCTTCCATAGGGGGCTTTAACACTGCACACACTGATCTTTTACATTGATCAATGGTTTCTCATAGGAAACCATTGATCAATGATTCTGCCGCTTGACTGTTCATGCCTGGATCTCAGGCACTGAGCAGTCATTCGGCGATCGGACAGCGGTGAGGAAGGTAGGGACCCTCCTGCTATCCTACAGCTGTTCGGGATGCCGCGATTTTGCCACGGCAATCCCGAACAGCCCCACTGAGCTAACATGCATTAATTTACTTTCACTTTAGACGCGGCGTTCAACTTTGAACGCCACGTCTTAAGGGTTAATAGCGAGCGGCACTGCGATCAGTGCCAACTGCTATTAGCCACTGGTCCCGGCCGTTGTTAGAGGCTGGGCCCGACCCGCTATGACGCTGTGGCCCCGCGTTATAGAACGGGAGTGGGAGAAGGGCGTACATGTATGCCCTCCATACCCAACAGGTTAAAGGGGGATTGTAACGAGTGCACCAGACCAGTCTGTGTAGGTTTCTCCTTGATCTGGAAAGAGTTACAATCCCTGGCCAATAGCAGCACAGGAGGGGTTATTTGACTACTTCTTCTGTGTGTGCACATGCACTTTTTATTGCCATGGCTTTTTGTCCGGTGTTAACTTTTAGCTATATTCTGATATTCCGGTTATTATAACCCTGGTCGGGTTTTGTCTGTCCCATTTGTGTCTTGTTTAGTATCCTCTGTGGGTGTGTGTTCACACCTGTTTCTGTGAGTCTTGAATCTTGACCCCTGTTCAGACCTGTTTGCGCTTAGTGCGTTTTTGTGTCCCTCCAGGTTTCGTAGCTTATCCGTTTCCTCCTAGTATTAGATCGGTTTCCTAGGCAAGCTTAATTCCTAACATAGCAGTCAGTTTGCTTTGTATCTAGTTTTAATTTGTTCTGCGTATCCTGTTCTTGGTCCTTGTTTAGACCAGTTGGTCTTGGAGCATTTATGTTTGTTTGTTAGTGTCTGTCTTTAGTCAAACCTTGTTCTTCTTCTGCATCCCTGGATATATCTTGCCGTATATAATTCCTAGTTTATCCTGTCTTGTTCATCTAATATTTGTCATTTATCTTGTTTTTGGTTCTTCGGCTGTTGTCTGTATGCTATATTCCTTAGTTAGAGAAGAGAATGGCGCTCAGTTGTGTGCCACCATTAGGGCGGTTGTGCAAGTAGACAGGGAAAGGGCTCACTCTTTCCTGCCCTATGTGAAATTTCATGATATGATACAATATAATGACAGGACACAGAAACAATAAAAACTGCCAAAAGGAGAAAAAAATAAGTCTACACACCAGAAAAACACAAATATGCTGGGAAATGCAGTGGCAAAAAAATAAAAATAAAAAGATAAACTTTGAAATTCAATAACAGTTTGGAGATAGCACAGTTATCAGTCCATTACTGTTCTTCAGCGTATCTTAATATCTTAACACATAATTACTCTCCTTATCTTAATACTGAATTACTCTCCTTATCTAAATACTGAATTACTCTCCTTATTTATTGTTAAGGTGTAAATTATAAATTCATCAATGTCTCATAAATTAACTGCAAATCTTTTTTCATTGCACATGTTGATAGATTTTACTCTGACCTCTTATACAACTTGGTAACTGCAAAAAAATAAAAAATAAAACTAACAATTTTCCAGCAACTACCCAAAGGACTATCCAAATGTTAATGATTTATTAGTGAATGCCATAACATTATGATTCTACAGGTTATGTAAATACATTTAATGAAGGATAGTCACTATGCTGGTGCTTATTCTTTCTTACTATGCATATGTTATAAATGCACCTGTCTTCGATTCCGTACAGCATCCAGTCCCTGTGGGGCACCACTGGGAGCATCCTAAAGTACCTATTATGGCCAGCTCTGCTTAGTGCAGAGCTGTGTGTCATATTGCAGACAGCCCTGCTGACCAATCAGTAGGTAGAAGCTCAGCTTTGTCACCAGCCCTCACACCGGCTGGAATATGTAAACCAGCAGCTGTTCCATGCGGCTAGTGGTCTTTTTGCAAGCCTCCCAAGCATTCCTTGAGTTCTGATCATTTGCTGTTTCTTAACCATGTCTTGGACCTGACGTTGCTAGTCCTGACTCTGCCTCCAGTTTCTTACTTTGTACTACACTTCCCTCTTGGTTTCTGACTTCTAGCTAGTCCCTGGTTAGTAGGCCTTGTCTACTGATTTTGTAGCTTACCTGCCTGTGTATTGCTAAACTGGCCTGTTGGACTTTCCTGACACCCTGAGCATTTAGTCCAGGTAGGGACTGTCGTCCATCCAAGTAGGTAGGGACAGTTGTTGGGGCTATATCCAGGTTGTACTGCTCCCTACCCGGACATGACTGCATATATCCCCAGCAGCAAACTGTTGAACTAGCCTTCTTCTTTTTAATTGTCCTAGGGAAAATGATGTTTAATTGTTTATTGAGTAAGTCTGTTTAATCGAATGCAATGGTTTATGTTATTTTGAACGTTTTGCATAGCTCTAACATTTGCGTAAATTCTTTCTCTAAAGTCTATCTCTAAAAGCTAGGACAGGAAATTTTTGGAAAAGGCAGGTTTGGACATACATGTTGCAAAAGTGGGTGGGATTGGATACACTTATTGCTGAAGTAGAACACACACGTTAAAGGAGCAGGTGGTAATGGTCAGAAATTCATAGGGAGTGGGATTAAGAAAACAGTGTCAGTATCTATAAATAACACATTACTGAATATTTTGTGTTTCCTTCTAAAACAGATTCCACTAATAATTTTAAAATAGTTGATAACATCCAATAATAACAGTACTATAGGTAGACCTATCCTTATAAGATGCATTAAATGTAAACAGTTTTTAGGAAGAATCTAGGTACAGCCCATTGTATGGCATTTAATTCTTCCTTTTCTTTACAAATACTGGCAATATTCAACTAAATAGTTCTGCCAGAGTGCCATTATTCATAGTAACAGCAGTGTGCCCTCATCCATTATTTGTGCTTAAAGAGTACCTGTCATCATTTAAACTTTCCCTGATCCCCCTTCCCATCTGTCCCCTTCTCTAACTATGCCTATCCCTGTGTTTATTGAGGTTTAAAACGCTGTGGAAATACCTTTTTTTATCCCTCTTCATTAGCTCACGAACACTGTCTTTCTGAGGGGTGGAAGGCATGATGTCATATGAAGCTTGGCTGGGACTCTGCTTCTGCCAGTCTTCCTGTATGCTGCTCTCCCTCTGCAGCAGTGTTTCCCAACCAGGGCACCTCCAGCTGTTGCAAAACTACAACTCCCAGCATGCCCAGACAGCCAACAGCTGTCCAGACATGCTGGGAGTTGTAGTTTTGCAACAGCTGGAGGCACCCTGGTTGGGAAACACTGCTCTGCAGTGTGCATACAGACTAAGTACAGGGTAGGGACAGCAGTCTGTCTCTCTCTCTCTCTCCTGTGTCTCTCTGCACTAAAAAGTCAATGCTGAGAACCAGGGGCAGTGGGAGCAATTACAGAGGCAGTGATTAAGATGAATGTCAGGGGGGGGGGGGGGCACAGAGCAGGGAGTGCAGTGAGATAATACAATGTATAAGATAACGTGTGGTGAGGGGCAGGGAGAACACAGAGCAGGGGTGAGGGGGAGGTGACTGGCTGTTATATGAGTGGCATGTGTAGGCTTGTAGCTCACAGGCTGGGAGCGAGT
This sequence comes from Hyla sarda, assembly GCF_029499605.1. NCBI lineage: Eukaryota > Metazoa > Chordata > Amphibia > Anura > Hylidae > Hyla > Hyla sarda. Next base: position 409,041,947 of record NC_079189.1, on the reverse strand, counting down.
CCTGAGCTGAGAGCACTGAACTTCCGGTGGAAGGACCAGAGCCCTTCAGCATTAGTCCTAAAAGCTGTACATTTACTATGAAAAGCATAGGATGCTGCTTGCAGACCAGGCATAGAAGAGTGACCCCTAGTGGCCAAAAGTATAAAATGAAAAAATTGGTCTTAATATTAATATTTTTTAATGAAGATATATTACAATATCTCTTCATTAATGATTATGAACAACATATTAAAAGTTTTTGTTGATGACAGGTGCTCTTTAAGGATTGCCCACTTATAATAGTGTGAGCAGTATGCTCCCACAAAAAAAGACAGGTAACCTATATAATTTATATGGACAAAATAGCTCAGTGCCGGGATATTAACCGAGGTATTGGTTCAACAGGAGCAGTCAGTAACCAACCATTACTGCTGAATATTTTTAGACCTTTGCAAGAGACTTCCTTTTTTGTTGAGTCTTGAACAGACTCATAAATAAATAATAATAAATAATAATAATAAACAAGCATGGTGTAACTATTCTGTCAGCTAAACATGGTTAATAACTCATAATCTAGTATGTACAACCTGGCTATTAAGGGTACGTTCACACGTACAGGATCCTGCGCAGATTTGATGTGCAGGATTTGTAACAGCCAATTAGAAGCTGTGCTCACTCATTTAGTTTACATTGAAATCTGCAGCAGAAAATCCTGTGCATCAAATCTGCGTACATGTGAACGTACCCTTAACGACGCAGGACGTATATTTACATCCTGCGCTGGCTCCCGCAATATGAAGCGGGGTCGCGCCGCGATCCCACATCATACCGCGGTGGTCCCGGCGCTCATCAACGGCCGGGACCTGGGGCTAATACTACACATCGCCGATCGCGGCGATGTGCGGTATTAACCCTTTAGAAGCGGCGGTCAAAGCTGACCGCCTCTTCTAAAGTGAAAGTGAAACTATCCCGGCTAGTCAGTCGGGCTGTTCGGGACCGCCACGGTGAAATCGTGGCGTCCCGAACAGCTTACAGGACACCGGGAGGGCCCTTACCTGCCTCCTCGATGTCCGATCGACGAATGACTGCTCTGTGCCTGAGAACCAGGCAGGAGCAGTCAAGCGCGGATAACACTGATCACAGGCGTGTTAATACATGCCAGTGATCAGCATGAGAGATCAGTGTGTGCAGTGTTATAGGTCCCTATGGGACCTATAACACTGCAAAAAAAAAGTAAAAAAAAAGTGTTAATAAAGGTCATTTAACCCCTTCCCTAATAAAAGTTTGAATCACCCCCCTTTTCCCATAAAAAAATAAAACAGTGTAAATAAAAAAAAATAAACATATGTGGTATCGCCGCGTGCGTAAATGTCCGAATGATAAAAATATATCATTAATTAAACCGCACGGTCAATGGCATACGCGCAAAAAAATTCCAAAATCCCAAAAAGCGTATTTTTGGTCTCTTTTTATACCATTAAAAATGAATAAAAAGTGATCAAAAAGTCCGATAAAAACAAAAATCATACTGATAAAAACTTCAGATCACGGCGCAAAAAATGAGTCCAGAAGGGTGGGACATATGGAGCAAGGATAGGAGAAAAGAACTGACCTGAGCATCGCCGACCACCACCCGACTGTCCCGGTCCGCCAGTCCAAGGTCACACCACTCCAGAGATGAGGTTTCTAGAGTCCAGAGGGGGGGCGCATGAACAGAACCGCCCTAGGGAGGTGGAAGTACGGGGTGTCGTGATTAGGGAAGGGGGCGGTAGTGAGGAGGGGTGATCAGAGAGCCTAATGTGCCCTAAACAAGGGGGTGTCTACAAAGGTCAGCCAAGGTTGCCAGATGGAGGTGAATTTGTCGTTTTTGTTGTTCGAGTCTGCCATTAGTTCCTCCATTCGGCAAACAAAGAGTACTTCCGCATACCAGTCTGAGATTGTGGGGGGGGGGGGGGGTAGCCTCCTTCCACCTTCTCGGGATTACCACCCTCGCCGCCATCAGCAAGAAATGAGCCAGCTTCCTTGAGGGTGTCATCCGAGAAAGCAGTTGGATGGACAGTAGTAGTACCTTAGCCTTGTGTGGAAAAGTAATGCCAGGGATGTGTGTAATGCGAGAGATCACTACGGTCCAGAAAGATGTGAGAGAGGGGCATGCCCACCAGATATAGGTCATCGTGCCTCGGGACTCCCTGCAACGCCAACACAGGTCCGACACCTGAGGGTACATTTTGTGGAGCAGAGAGGTCACCCTGTACCATCGCAACATAATTTTGTAGTTGGTTTCTTGGGATCTGCAAGCAACCGACATCCTGTGACACAAGAGGAAAGAGGAGGACCAGTCGGATGGGGCAGATGAGGAGCCTAGTTCCGCCTCCCAAGCCCTCACGAACGGCAGGGGGTCAAGAGCAGCGTCGTCCAATAGTATGCCATAGATTTGAGAAACCACCCTAGGGGGTGGGGAGGCGGAAACACAGAGCTCCTCAAAGGGAATGAGAGGGCGGGCTAGCTGCAGAGAGCGTCCCGTCGTGTCCACAAAGTGAGGGAGCTGCATGTATTGCATATACCTGGTCGGCGTGCGGAGAGGACCCGGCATCAAGTCCACATAAGGTTTCAATGATGTATCATTTAAAAATTCCCGCAAGGGGATGAAGGGGGGGTCAGAGACACCTAAGAACGAGGAGAACTGTGACCCGGGTGGGAAGCGGGGGTTGTGTATCAGAGGCATGAGAGGGCCATCGGGGGAAAGGATCCTAGAGTCATGCAGATAACGAGAGAGGGTCTTAACAAGTTCCGCTGCCACCCATGGTAGTGAGTCCATGGTCCTGTATGCATGTGTTCGCTGAGACAGACAAGGGAGCACAGTGATCTCGAATGGAAGCTCAGCTAGTTCTAGCGAAACCCATCGTTTGGAAGAGCGCCTGTGGAAAAAGTCGAGCAGTCTGGCCAACGTGGCCGCAAGATAGTAGGCTGTACAGTCAGGAACTGCCAAACCACCCTTGCCCTTCCGTCGAGAGAGTACATTTTTAGCAATTCTAGACGGGCGCCCTGCCCAGACCAAGTTCCTAAGGGCCCCGTCTATGGATTTAAAGAAGGACCGGGGGATGTCAACTGGCACGGCTTGGAACAGGTAGAGGAGCCTAGGCAGAATGTTCATTTTCAAAATGTTAGCACTTCCCACCCACGAAAAGGTGCCTTTGGACCATTTCAGTAAGTCCCGTGTGATGTCCTGTGCGAGCGGTGCAAAATTGAGGGAAAAGCCCTCGTGAGGGTCGGCTGGGACTCTAACTCCCAGGTATGTAATAGAACCCGATGCCCATTGGGACGGGTGCTCCGCCCGTACACGTTGAACCGCTAGTGGGGGAGAGAGTGACGTTTAGGGCTATACTTTTGGACATATTAATTTTATGGTTACTGAGGGATGAGTAAAGGCTAAGTTTGCTCATGATGGCTGGCAGGGAAGTATGCGGGGAGGATATGTAGAGGAGAAGATCGTCCGCGAACGCCGAACAGAGGTGTACAGTACCCCCCTGTGCGAACCCCTGTATGGTCGGGTTCATTCTAAGTGCATTGAGGAGATGCTCCATGCACAGAGTGTATAGGAGGGGGGATAGCGGGCAGCCCTGACGCGTGCCATTGCTGATCCTAACAGGCTCTGTTAATGAGCCGTTAATTCTCACACGGGCCTGGGGTTTTTTGTATAGGGCTATTACACGTCCCAACATTAGTGGCCCCAAACCTATCTGCGCCAGTGCAGCCTTCATGAACCCCCAATCCACCCGATCAAACGCCTTTTCAGCGCCGAGAGAGAGCAACATCAGCGGAGAACCGCGTCTGGTAGCGCTATGGATTATCGAGAAAGCCCGAACCGCATTGTCTCTGGCCTCTCTGGAGCGCATGAATCCCTCGTAGTGCATGAGTCCCTCGTAGCACACATTTGAGGGCGTCCCATTGAGTCGGGAGTGGAGTAGGATCAAGGGCATGAGTGGAGAGGAAGGAGGCGACCTCTTTCTTTAATTTGGACAAACATAGCGAGTCAAGGAGTAGGGATTCGTTGAGACGCCATGTAAATTGCGGGGTATTGAGGGAGGGGATGTGTAGGGTACAGTATACGGGAGCGTGGTCTGAAAGAAAGAGATTACCAATCTGTGTAGAGGAGAGTCTAGATAAATGATAATGCTGTAGGAGAATGTAATCTATTCTACTGTAACTCCTATGAGGACTAGAAAAATGTGTGTAATCCCTGTCCCCCGAGTGCTGGAGGCGCCACACATCACGGAGCTGGAGAGAATGAAGAAGACGTCTAAGGCGGCTGATCTGACTATAAGGTACCGACGAGTGTTTTGTGGACACATCCAGCAGTGGCTGGAGAGGGAGGTTGAAATCCCCTCCCACCAGTAACATTCTCTGGGAAAATACAGAAAGGGCCTCCAGCGTTCTCATCAAGAATGAGACCTGGTTACTATTGGGAGCATAGATAGAAGCCACCGTCACCACCTGGTCCAATATAGTGCCCCGTACAAAGAGGTAGCGGGACGCAGAGTCCACTTTCACCTCCTGAACAGTAAATGACAAGTTTTTATGGAAGCCTATAGAGAATCCTTTCGACCGGGACTCAGGGTTCGGGCTATGGAACCATGGAAATAGCGGCCTAAATGGGCTGGGACATGGCCTTCCTTAAAATTAGTCTCTTGTATACATACTATTCTGACCTTTTGTTTATGGAGGTGATACAGCACCTGGGCTCGTTTCTCTGGTACATTAAACCCCTGGACATTGAGTGTGATAATCTTTACCTCAGCCATCCCGGACAGCGGACCAAGACAGGCAGACCGGGCAGGAAGACGGTAGATGGATGGCAAATCCCAGGTCCTGTAGAGAAAAGGATAAGGGAACACGACAGATAAAGAGAGGAAATAAGACAAAGAGAAAAACACAAAACTCTGGTTAAATCAAAAAGCAAGCGTACTTGCAAGGGAAAACTAGTGGCAGCTATACACTTCTGCCTAAACGGTGCGTCTAACACACACCTATCCTAGGTGGGGGTAAATTCATTTGCAATGGGGAGCAACAGTGAACAAAGTAACTCAAATAGAAAACTACACTACGGATTAAAGCGGGTCACAGGCATCCGCCCACGGCCATGAGCAGTATAGAAAGTCCAGTTCGCATCGAACCAGACCACAGTGAGACAATGGGGGGCTCTAGATAAAGCATGTAGACAAGCAGAGACTCGGGCACTATGAGACAATTAACTGGCTAAAAGGGGGGGACAATGACAACCGGAGGTGTCTGGAGCGCCATCAGGGTAGGTCTGGTCAGCAAGACCTCCGGGGGAGACAGCATGCCATCAGTCATAAGGAAGAAGTGGAGATCAAGTCCTCAGTTCTCGTGGCGGCAGTCCCTAGAACGGTGCCTCAGCCTGCGCTGGCGCTGTGGCTGCGGCCAGCCCGGGTTGGGACGTCTGGCAGGTAGTCTCTGAGAAGTTCCCATGGGAGTGGGGGCAGCGTACGGAGTACGCAAAAACTCAGTCAATTCCGGCAAGGACATCGCAGGCAGATCCAGGGCCGAGAGGAAGGGGGCCAAGTCCTCCGCTGTCAGCAGTGTGACCACCCCGCCACCCGCTGTGACATGCAGCGCGAAGGGGAACCCCCAACGGTAAGGGATGGATCGCTCCTGTAGAAGGTGAAGCAAAGGCCGCAGCAAAGCCCTCTGGCAAAGTGTGCGCCTGGATATGTCCGGGTATAGATGTAGGATAGCGCCGTCAAAGTCCACCTCACCCCTCTGTCGGATCTTTAGCATTATTTGTTCCTTCATGACATAGCGGTGCACCCGACAAATCACATCTCGTGGTCTGGCTGGGTCAGTACTCGGGGCCCGCAGAGCTCGGTGAATACGGTCAAGCTCTATGGGCATCTCCGGCGGGCGCCCCAAGATCATGTTAAATATTCCAATAACAGTTGGGAGCAGGTCCTGAGTACGCTTGGCTTCCGGCAGGCCACGGATGCGAATATTGTTTCTGCGGTTCCTGTTTTCTACATCATCCAGGTGGTCTGCCATAGCCCGAGCAGTTGAGAGTTGCATGGACGCTGATTCTTGTATATCACGTATAGAGTCCATAAGTGTGGATTGAAAGTTTTCAAGGGCGCATACCCTAGTTTTGAGATCGGACACATCTTGCTTGACAGGCTGGAGGTCCTATCTCCAAGCGTGTTTCAAGTCCAAGGTCAAGGCTGAGAGGTCGAATTTGGTAGGCAGTAGAGCCAGCAGTGCCTGCAGCTCGGGGTGCCCCTTCAATAGAGCCACTGCTTGGGCGGGCGGAGGGAGTGAGGAGAACAAGGGGTCCCCTCCCTGTTGGGGTCCGGCGTGAGCCAGCAAGGCCTGGGGAGAGGAGACTGCCCTCTGCATAGAAGGTGGAACCCCTGCGGTGTGGTTCTCTCTGGCAGGGCAGGCGACATGGCTAGTCATAGAGGTGGACAAGAGGCAGGTGTCCCCCGCGTTCTTCAGGGCCAACTGACTGGGATCGGGACCCCCAAGTTCCATGCCCCCTCCCTCAGCACCCCCCCCCCCCGGAGCTCACCTGCAGATGAAGAGCGAGGGGAGCCAGGTGAGCTGTCAGGGCTCCGGAATATGGAGGGGATGCTCTGGGATGGAGAAGGGCCCACTTCAGTGTCTGCAGCAGGAGAGCGGGGAGGCGTCGCCGCCACATGTGCTGCTGGCAGCATGTCCCCACTCAGCGCTCGTACCTCGCTGTGCTGAGCAGAATGAAGCCGGTCCGCGTGCACCATCCATTCTTCTGGGAGCCGGGGACAGGAAGCGGTGTCTCCGGCAGCAAGGTCGCATCAGCATACTCCTGAACTCCGGTCGCAGCGGCCCGCACGGCGCCGGAGGATCCGGCCTCAGTGGAATGCATCGGGACTTCCGGCCTCTGTGCTCCAGCTCCCGGCCGCTGGCTTGTCTGACTCGCGGGACCCCCGCTCTCCGGACCACGAGTCGGGAGGTCTAGCAGGGCAGGTAGGTGTTTTCGGTGCTGCACAGCCTGTGCAGTGCTTCTGCGCGTCGCAGGCGGCGAAGGGGCTGGTTCCCTCACCGCCCGAGGTTCCGGTTCCATTTTGGAGTGCCCGGGCATCTGGTCACCACGGCTCTCCAGTCCTTGCAGCGGGCTAAAGAAATTTGAAATCAGTACCACGTCCGCCTGAGGTGGTCCCCTGGTCCTTTTGTCTCTCCCTGACCGTCTCTTTGTCATAGGGATGCGGTGTATACCCCCAGTATAGGGCCGTAGGTACGGAGCTCTGTCCAAACACGTCTATCTCCCGCGCATAGCAAACCACGCCCCGATAAGGTGTCATTTTTACCGAAATATGCTCTGCGTAGAAACGGAAGCCCCCAAAAGTTACAAAATGGCGTTTTTTCTTCTATTTTGTCGCACAATTATTCTTTTTTTCTGTTTCGCCGTGAATTTTTGGGTACTGTGACTAATGTCACTGCAAAGTAGAATTGATGACGCAAAAAATAAGCCATAATATGGATTTTTAGGTGGAAAATTGAAAGGGCTATGATTTTTAAAAGGTAAGGAGGAAAAAACTAAAGTGCAAAAACTGAAAAACCCTGAGTCCTTAAGGGGTTAATATCAATATTAGCTTTGCATAGTTATTCAGCTTACTTTTCATCAAAGTCCCAGTGGTGCTATTCAGTATCTGCCAAGAATCTTTCCATTTGAACTATTTTTTATGAGGTTTTTTCAGAAAATGATACATGGAAACAATATATTATTGTGTCTATTATATAGCAAATTGTTTTAAGCGTGTCTTTATGAAGCAAAGTTATTTATAATACATGCTGTAATTATAAGTGTTGCATTTTACAAAAATGTATATTCATTTATGTTATAGCATTAATTAGTCTAGAAGTACTAAACATGTAACATAATAAAGATAACCAGAAATAATTTATATCTATGAAAAGCTGAAGGCTTTAGTAAGCTTTTGGATGCCAAGAATCTTTCCTATATATAAGATGACTGACCTGCTTAAGTATAATAAGTGTAATGTGTCATGCTTCTTAATTACACAATCAGTGTTTGTATGAGCAGGGTGTGCAACCATTGTTTCTTTCATATTATTTCTTATTTATTTAAAGGTTACCATTCTAGACTGTTCATGGTAATGCATTACACTTACAATGACTCACATATACAAGCATCTTAGGCTGCTTTCACACTATAAAATTTATCCGTTTTAAAGATCCGTTTGATGTTCCGTTACGAAAACCCTGAAAATCAGCCATTAAACGTCCGTTTAAAAATCCCATACGTCCGTTAAAAAATCCCATTATAGTCTATGGGATTTTTACATTATCCGTTTTGATCAGTTATAGTCCGTTATTAATAACGGACGTTATTTTGTGACGGGAGAATGAATGGAAGAAATAGTGCATGCACTTTTTCTTCCGTTACTATCTTCTGTCACAAAATAACGTCCGTTAATAACGGACTATAACGGATTAAAACGGATAATGTAAAAATCCAATAGACTATAATGGGATTTTCTAACGGACGTATGGGATTTTCTAACGGACGTTTAATGGCCGATTTTCAGGGTTTTCATAACGGAACATCAAACGGATCTTTAAAACGGATGAATTTTATAGTGTGAAAGCAGCCTTACTGAAACCTTTCGAAAATTGCATGGAAAGCAACTTTTTAACATTTTGCATAAATCATGCTTTATATTTAAAAAGAAATGGAAATACAAATACCATGACTTTCACTGTTGGTTCAGGATTAAAATTAATAATAAGGATCATTAAAAATATATCTGTATTTGCTGTACATATATATATATATATATATATATATATATATATATATATATATATATCTTTCTGCTATGTTGGCAGGTCAATTATTCACTTTCTGTATCATTTTCTATGTAAACAGAGCAGGTAAAATTTGTAGGGAGAAAACGCTACTAACATATTTACACAATATGCACATCATGATAAAAAACAAAACCTTTTGTCATGGTATAATCACAGATACAAATTTATTTCATTGCTATTTTATGTAATGGACCAACACAAAAGAGTCCATCATTTGGAAATGGGGGGAAATATTGCCTGGATTTTAAAATTATTTACAAATAAATAAAAAATGGAAATAATTGAGTGCATATGTATTCACCCTCTGTACTCTAAAACCCCTAACAAACATCTGGTGAAACCACCAGAGTACAAATCAAGATGAGTTTTTCAAAATGCTGACTATATTTAACCAAAATTTACCACTGACATGTAGTACAATGTGTCATGAAAAAAAACTGTCATTTGAGTCAGTAAAATAATTAGTTATTACCACATAAGGAAATACATGTCAGAATTTAAAAAGAGGGCTTGGTTATTAGGGTCAAAACAGGCCAAGCCATCAAGGGGTTAAAGTTTGCCACAGGCAATGTGGAAGACAGAGCAAGCATGTGGAAGAAGGTGCTCTGGTAAGATGAGGCAGAACCCAAACACTGCCCATTGTTAGGATTCGGCAGGCTGGATGTGGATCCTCTGTGTCAGCGAGGGATTGGCGTGGACCGTGTCGGTGGACCGGTTCTAGGGTTGCTACTGGTATTCACCAGAGCCCGCCGCAAAGCGGGATGGTCTTGCTGCGGCGGTAGCAACCAGGTCGTATCCACCGGCAACGGCTCAACCTCGCTGACTGCTGAGAAGGAGTGGGACAGAAGGACTAGGCAGAGGCAAGGTCAGACGTAGCAGAAGGTCGGGGCAGGCGGCAAGGTTCGTAGTCAATAGCAATAGCAAGAGGTCAGGTACACTGGTAAGGTAAACACTGTAACGCTTTCTCTGGCACAAAGGCAACAAGATCCGGCAAGGAAGTGAGAGGGAAGTGAGGTTAAATAGACAGGGAGCAGGTGGAGGCTAATTAGACTGATTGGGCCAGGCACCAATCATTGGTGCACTGGCCCTTTAAATCTTAGAGAGCTGGTGTGCGCGCGCCCTAAGGAGCGGAACCGCGCGCGCCAGGACGTGACAGCCAGGGACCGGGACAGGTGAGTGACTTGGGATGCGATTCGCGAGCAGGCGCGTCCCGCTATGCGAATCGCATCCCCGCCGGCAGGGTCATTGCAGCGCTCCCGGTCAGCGGGTCTGACCGGGGCGCTGCAGAGAGAGGAACGCCGTGAGCGCTCCGGGGAGGAGCAGGGACCCGGAACAGTACCCCCCCTTAGGTCTCCCCTTCTTTTTGTCCGGTTGTCGCTCCACCAGGGACGAGGACTTTGGGAGCGATTGTAGAGTCTCCTTCTGGAGGACAGTGAAGTTCTGGGTATGGTCATCAATGGCAGGCAGTTCAGAAGGAATGGGAATGGGGAGGGGGGGCAGAGGGTGAAGCTTGGTACGGGGCAGAGTGTTACCAGGAGGAGGGGCTATGAGGAGGCAAAGCATAGTCCTGATAGGCCTTGGGTAGACCAGGTGTAGGAGGAGGCACTGAGGCTTGCCTGACGGGACTGGGAGCAGACGTGAGGCATTTTTTGTGGCAAGAAGTACCCCAGCACTTGATTTCCCCGGTGGTCCAGTCAAGGGTAGGAGAGTGGCGTTGGAGCCATGGCAGACCGAGGAGGACTTCAGAGGTGCAGTTGGGCAAAACAAAAAATTCCATTTTTTCGTGATGCAGTCCAATGCTCATGAGCAGGGGTTCTGTGCGGTAACGCACGGTGCAGTCCAATTTAACTCCGTTGACCGAGGAAATGTAGAGCGGCTTGACGAGACGGGTCACAGGGATGTTGAACTTATTAACAAAAGAAGCCAAAATAAAATTTCCTGCAGAACCAGAGTCCAAGAAGGCCATAGCTGAGAAGGAAGAGTTGTCAGAAGGAGAAATCCGTACGGGCACAGTGAGACGTGGAGAAGAAGACTTCAGACCAAGAGACGCCACTCCCACGTGAGCTGGGTGCATGCGTGCGTTTCCCAGACGTGGAGGACAAATAGGGCAATCCACCAAGAAATGTTCGGTACTAGCGCAGTACAGACATAAATTTTTATCTCTGCGGCGAGTCCTCTCTTCATGGGTCAGGCTAGACCGATCCACTTGCATAGCCTCCTCGGCGGGAGGCACAGGGGTAGATTGCAAAGGATACTGTGAGAGAGGTGCCCAGAGATCAAGGTCTTTTTCCTGGCGGAGCTCCTGGTGTCTTTCAGAAAAACACATGTCAATGCGGGTGGCCAAATGGATAAGTTCATGCAGGTTGGCAGGAATTTCTTGTGTGGCCAGCACATCTTTGATGTTACTGGATAGGCCTTTTTTAAAGGTCGCGCAGAGGGCCTCGTTGTTCCAAGATAGTTCTGAGGTGAGGGTACGAAATTGGATGGCGTATTCGCCTACAGAAGAATTTCCCTGGACCAGGTTCAGCAAGGCAGTTTCGGCAGAAGAAGCTCGGGCTGGTTCCTCGAAGACACTATGAACCTCAGCGAAGAAGGACTGTACAGTGGCAGTGACAGGATCATTGCGGTCCCAGAGCGGTGTGGCCCACGACAGGGCCTTCCCAGACAGGAGACTGACCACGAAAGCCACCTTTGACCGTTCTGTAGGAAATTGGTCCGACAACATCTCCAAATGTAGGGAACATTGTGACAGGAAACCACGGCAAAGTCTAGAGTCCCCATCAAATTTGTCCGGCAGGGACAAGCGGAGGCCAGGAGCGGGCACTCGCTGCGGAGGAGGTGCAGGAGCTGGCGGAGGAGATGGTTGCTGCTGTAGCTGTAGCAGAAGTTGCTGTAGCATGGCGGTCAACTGCGACAGCTGCTGTCCATGTTGGGCGAACTGTTGTCCAAGTTGCTCTATTTGTTGAGACTGCTGGGCGACCACCGTGGTAAGGTCAGCGACAACTGGCAGCGGGACCTCAGCGGGATCCATGGCCGGATCTACTGTTAGGATTCGGCAGGCTGGATGTGGATCCTCTGTGTCAGCGAGGGATTGGCGTGGACCGTGTCGGTGGACCAGTTCTACGGTTGCTACTGGTATTCACCAGAGCCCGCCGCAAAGCGGGATGGTCTTGCTGCGGCGGTAGCAACCAGGTCGTATCCACCGGCAACGGCTCAACCTCGCTGACTGCTGAAAAGGTGTGGGACAGAAGGACTAGGCAGAGGCAAGGTCAGACGTAGCAGAAGGTCGGGGCAGGCGGCAAGGTTCGTAGTCAATAGCAATAGCAAGAGGTCAGGTACACTGGTAAGGCAAACACTGTAACGCTTTCTCTGGCACAAAGGCAACAAGATCCGGCAAGGAAGTGAGGTTAAACAGACAGGGAGCAGGTGGAGGCTAATTAGACTGATTGGGCCAGGCAGCAATCATTGGTGCACTGGCCCTTTAAATCTTAGAGAGCTGGCGCGCGCGCGCCCTAAGGAGTGGAGCCGCGCGCGCCAGGATGTGACAGCCGGGGACCGGGACAGGTGAGTGACTTGGGATGCGATTCGCGAGCGGGCGCGTCCCGCTATGCGAATCGCATCCCCGCCGGCAGGGTCATTGCAGCGCTCCCGGTCAGCGGGTCTGACCGGGGCGCTGCAGAGAGAGGAACGCCGCGAGCGCTCCGGGGAGGAGCAGGGACCCGGATCGCTTGGCGTAACACCCATCACCCTGAGTACACCACCACAGTGAAACATTGTTGTGGTAGCATCATGATGTGGGAATGCCTCTCTTTAACATGTATAAGGCAACTAGTCAGAATTAAAGGGGTACTCCAGTGGAAAAAATGTTTTTAAATCAACTGGTGCCAGAAAGTTAAACAGATTTGTAAACTACTTCAGTGCATATCAGCTGCTGTATACTACAGAGGAAGTTATTTTCTTTTTTAATTAGTTTTCTGTCTGACCACAGTGCTCTCTGCTGACATGTCAGGAACTGTCCAGAGCAGCATATGTTTGCTATGGGGATTTGTTTCTGTTCTGGACAGTTCCTGGCATGAACAGAGATGTCAGCAGAGAGCACTGTGGTCAGACTGTAAAGAAATTCAAAAACAAAATAACTTCCTGTGGAGCATACAGCAGCTGATCAGTACTGGAAGGATTAAGATTTTTAAATAGAAGTAATTTACAAATCTGTTTAAGTTTCTGGCACCAGTTGATTTAAAAAAAAAAAAAATGTTTTCCACTGGAGTACCCCTTTAACCCCTTAGGAACTCAGCCCATTTTCACCTTAAAGGGGTACTCTGGTGGAAAACTTTTTTTTTTTTTTTTATATCAACTGGTGCCAGAAAGTTAAACAGATTTGTAAATGACTTCTATTAAAAAATCTTAATCCTTCCAGTACTTATTAGCTGCTGAATATTACAGAGGACAGTGCTCTCTGCTGACATCTCTGTCCATTTTAGGAACTGTCCAGAGTAGGAGAAAATCCCCATAGCAAACATATGCTGCTCTGGACAGTTTCTAAAATGGACAGAGATGTCAGTAGAGAGCACTGTGCTCGTGATGTCAGCAGAGAGCAGTGTGTTCCAAAAAGAAAACAATTTCCTCTGTAGTATACAGACCCTAAAAAGTACTGGAAAGATTAAGATTTTTTAATAGAAGTAATTTACAAATCTGTTTAACTTTCTGGCACCAGTTGATTTAAACAAAAAAAAAAGTTTTCCACGGGAGTACCCCTTTAACGATGCAGGACGTAAATGTACGTCCTGGTGATGTGGTACTTAACGCACCAGGACGTACATTTACGTCCTGAGCATAACCGCGAGCATCGGAGCGATTCCGGCATCATGCGCGGCAGGTCCCGGCTGAGGATCGCAGACAGGGACCCGCCGGTAATGGCGGACACCCGCGATCCCGCGGATGTCCGCCATTAACCACTCAGATGCCGTGATCAATACCGATCACGGCATCTGCAGCATCGCGGTCACTTAACAGCATGATCGGATCGCCCGCAGCGCTGCCGTGGCGATCCAATCATCCTACACGGCAGACGGAGGTCCCCTCACCTGGCTCTGCTGCCTTTCGGGAGTCTTATGCTCTTATCTGCCTTCCCGCAGACCAGAGCAGAAGATCACCAATAACCCTGATCAGTGCTATGTCCTATACATAGCACTGAACAGGATTAGTAATCGAGTGATTGCTTTAAATAGTTCCCTATGGGGACTATTAAAGTGTAAAAATAAAAGTAAAAAAAGTAAAAAAAAATAAAGTAAAAAAAAAAGTGAAAAACCCCCTCCACCAATAAAAACGTAAAGTGTCCCATTTTCCCTATTTTACCCCCAAAAAGTGTAAAAAAATTATTTTATATACATATTTGGTATTGCCGCGTGCAGAAATATCCGAACTATTAAAATAAAATGTAAATGATCCCGTACGGTGAACGGCGTGAACGTAAAAAAAAAAAAAAAGTCCAAAATAGCTGCTTTTTTATAACATTTTATTCCCAAAAAATTTTATAAAAAATTTCATAAAAGTTTTGTATAAGCAAATATGGTATTAATAAAAAGTACAGATCACAGCGCAAAAAATGAGCCCTCCTACCACCGCTTATATGGAAAAATTTAAAAGTTATCGGTCTTCAAAATAGGGGGATTTTAAACGTTTGGTTAAAAAGTTTGCGATTTTTTTTAAGCACAACAGTAATAGTAAAGTGTATAATCATGTATCATTTTAATCATATTGACCCAGAGAATAAAAAACACATGTCACTTTTACCATAAATTGTACGGCGTGAAAACAAAACCTTCCAAAAGTTGCAAAATTGCGGTTTTCTTTTTAATTTCCCCACACAAATAGTATTTTTTTGGTTGCACCATACATTTTCTGGTAAAGTGAGTGATGGCATTACAACGGACAACTGGTCGCGCAAAAAACAAGCCCTCATACTAGTCTGTGGATGAAAATATAAAAGAGCTATGATTTTTTGAAGGGGAGGAGGAAAAAACGAAAACGTAAAAATGTAATTGTCTTAGTCCTTAAGGTCCAAATACGCTGAGTCCTTAAGGGGTTAAAGATCTGGGATGCAGGGCGTACCTGTACGCCCTGTGTCCCCAAGAAGTTAATGGAAAGTTAGAGGGAGCAGAATACAGGGCAATCCTCAAAGAAAATCCGATACAGTCTGTAAAAGACTTGGACAGAGAATCATCTATCAGAAGAACAATGACCCTAAAGATACAGCCAGAGCTACAATAGAATGGTTTAAATCAAAGCATGTCAATGTCCTTAAAGGGGTATTCCAGTGAAAAACATTTTCATTTCATATCAACTGGTTCCAGAAAGTTAAACAGATTTGTAAATTACCTTCTTAATTTTAATCTTTCATTCTTTGTCTTTGGTCCCCACCTCATATGTTGTAAAAATTATTAAACTACTCGTTGTTTTCTTCAGCACAATATTAACTGCTAATTGAAATTTTCTTAGGTCAGCCCCATACCGGGGATGCAGAAGGATTAACTGTTTTTTTTTATGAAAGGACTTTACAGCATTGTAGGTCTGCCAAAAAGGTTGGCACATAAAGATAGAGCTTTGTGGTTAGGTATAAAATAAATAATAAAATGCTGACATGTACAAACCTACTTGAGAGCAATAATTGTAGGTTTTGTATGTGTAATTAACTACACTTGAATATAGTTGTTCAACATTTCGGAATGCTGTTAGTTTCTTCACAATATATTTATGTGTTTGTTGAAATAACAGACTTTTTTTTACCCACAACTATTTCTGGAGTATGTTTGTCTTATCACTCCTAGAATTAGGAGAAACAAACCATACTACAAACCTGAAATGAAAACTCCTGTAGCAAAAATGACAATGACAAGCCAACTGACAGTAGGTACACATTTTAAAGATGATGTACAAAATAACAATGAGAATAATGTACCCATTGGTGACACAGGATAGCAGGTGTATTGTACAGAGACCAACCAAAAGTGAGTGTGTCTCAGCCAATCAGTCCATAGTGAAAATAGACACACAATTAAAATGAAGCAGTGAGCTGTATCTCCTGCCTAATCAGTGTACATGTGTAAGTTACTGTACACCAGCTGAATCGGCTGGAATCTGCATGTATTATTCACATGTCGGCCATATGTGAATTACTGTCCCACATTAGGTACTAAGAGATCAGACACACTGTGAATTAAAACCAAAGACACAGCCCCCCTCCACGTTTCACTACATCTGTGGCTTTGTCAAGAGGCATATGGGCAATGGAAAGAAAAACACTGTTCGAGGAGTTAAATAAGCCCCCACAGTGACCTCATATCACAAATGGGCCAATAGATGAACAGATGGGGACAATCTTAACCTCTTAAGGACACTGCATGTGTTTACCTTAATGACTGGGCCGAATTTTTCAAATCTGCCATGTGTCTCTTTAAGTGATAATAGTGTTGACATGCTTTTACTGAGCAACAGAATTTCTTGCATTTTTTTTTACATTTTTATTGCGCTCACAGTGTGGTATAAATTATGTTTATTCTGTGGGTCAGTACGATTATGGCAATACCAAATTCATACGATTTTTCTTTTTTCTTTTCACAGCAAAATCCCTTTTTCCCCCTTTTTTTTGTGTTGCCATGTTCTGATGGCCATAACTTTTTGTGAGGACTTATTTTTTGCGGTACAAACTGTACTTGTTTTCGTACCATTTTTGCGATACATGCTACCTTTTGATCCTTTTTATTCCCCAATGTGGATCAAAATTAGCAATTCTCTAAATTATCAACATGAAAATACCTGTCATGTATAGGTTTATGCATTTTTTTGTTGGGGGGGGGGGTGATAATACAGGACTTTATTGAGAAAAGGGTATTGAAAAGGGGTATTGATTTTATAATTTTTTTACACTTTAATTATTTATTGAAAAAACTTTAATTTTTTTATGCTTTTACGTTTTACAGGTTATACTATGCTGCAGTACATCTCTACTGCAGCAGAGCATAACTGGCAGCATAACCTGACACTCAGCCTGTGCCTGACCTGACAGGCTGCGGTACTAGGCAGACATGAGGCCATCAGCTGGCCTTGGGCTGCCATGGCAACCAATAGGACCTCGATGGTAAACAGGGGTCGCCGTTGGTGAACAGGGGGAGCCCTCTTCCCTTGTCAATCCTATAGATGCTGTGATCAGGACTGATCTATGTAGTTCATGTTGCAGGAGACCGGCACAATCCTGGTCTCAGTAGCTGTGGCGGGACCCCGGTTGTGACTGACAGCAAGGTCGCACCGTTGATCTCCTGCAGCGCATCGCGCTGTGCATGAGGTCGCTATGCATACGTCCAGTTGAGTGAACATGTCAGCAACTGGGAAGTATGCATATGTCCTGTTGGGGGATGGGGTTAAGATACCAGCAAATCAGGGGTTCATATATCAATAAAATGACACCTCTACAACCCAATCTAATAGTAGACAGAGGTAACCAATAGTATCTGGCTATGTATAACAGCATGATAGTACATTCAATAAGTTGTGTCCCGCTGTGTTAAATGACGAGCTGCGCATAAAGAAGATGCACAGGGACTTGTGCCTAGTTGGTGACTATAAATCACTACTGCACCTATGCAGGTAGTCTGCACAACAGAAAGCTGAGCGTGGACTTATTGTTCTTCTACCAAGCAGCCGCTTTCACTGTGCATGTGACTAAAGTTGGTGCTCTACACTGATTCCTTACGTACATTGTAGATACGCACGGAATTAGAATCTGTGAACATACTAGGTGCATGAGTGGATATATTAAAGGTAGGGACAATTAAGTATTAAGGGGGGCACTGTAGAGGGTCTAGATAAAAAATAAAATGGCCACCATCACTGTACATATATATATATATATATATATATATATATATAAATATATATAGTACAGACCACAAGTTTGGACACACCTTCTCATTCAGAGTTTTCTTTATTTTCATGACTATGAAAATTGTAGATTCACACTGAAGGCATCAAAACTATGAATTAACATCAAAACTATGAATTAACACACCTCAGAACCCCCCAAGCCGCAAAGGGCTATGACAACCAGCAGACTAAGCGCTGGGGCCCCGAAGTTCTCTTCTCAGAGGGGCTACACTGCTACCACAGAGCTTCATGAGCCCAAGGATTGTAAAATACCGTGGGACACTATGTCTGATGCAGAGGTGGAGTGCTCAGGGGTCCCTGCTCCTTCTCCTCCCAACTGGAGTCAGCTTTTATCCCAAATTCCCAACAAAGAAGACTTCAGCTCCTTAATTGCTGAAGTTAAGGACACCTGTAGGGTGGAAATCTCCTCCCTCCGCCAGGATCTCCAGCATGTTTCTGACAGGGTTAAAGGATTGGAGGATACACATGATTCTACCAGGGCTTATATCGCTCAACTCCAATCTACTATTGCTTCCCAAACAGAATTCCTCAGTGATTTGCATGGTCATGTGGAGGACTTGGATAATAGGGGGAGGCGTTACAGCATACGGGTGAGGGGGTCTCCTCGAAGCGACCCGAGAGGAGGATCTCCATGTGAATTTGGAAGCTATATTAAAACTTATCTTAGGCGAACCCTCCTCTCATGAAATCAAACTGAATAGAGCCCACAGGGCTCTCCGCCCCAAGCCCGTTAATGGTCCCCCTAAGGACGTCATCTGTTGTGTCCACGATTACCAGCTCAAAGAGGAGATTATGGCCAAAGCTCGTACATTGACTTCAATGGAGCCCCTATTCAATTGTTCCAAGATCTCTCCTGGCTCACCCTCTGGAAACGGCAGATGCTTAAACCTCTCCTGGCAGTCTTACTCACCCATCAAGTGTCCTACAGGTGGAACTTTCCATTTGCCCTGATTGCTAGGAAGGATGGTAGCTCTGCTGCTCTGCAATGTTTTGCTGACCTCCCGGCCTTCTGTTCTGCGCTGGATTTGCCTGTTCCTCAGATGACAGATTGGGATCTCACTCCCCCCCTCCTCTCCCTCCGGTGTTGCAGCATGTCCGCCCCCGTAAGCATGGCTCCTCCAGGAGGTCTACCTTCTTGGCTCCTCGGAGCCCCCCGTTAGTGTCGTCGTAGTCGGACTATGGAGTAGATTCCGGAATTCTAATGTGGGGGAAGTTGTGGGGGATTGACTCTTACCTGATTTGCTTTAAGTCACCTGCGCCTGTGTTGTTCTTTTTTCTTTATTTCCCGAGGCTGCAGATGTGGGACATTTTTTGGATTTTGGTTCTCCCCTGACTTCAGCTACATGAATATGTTCTATACTATTTTCTTGTTTATATGATTAACCTGTTTATGCATATTTGGTCACCTGTAGTTTTCATGCTTGTGTCCTATTGGCATGGCCTCGGGACGGAAGGTTTATTCTTTTTGTGGTTGTTCTCTGATGGAGTACTCCCATTTTTTCCCCTCCGAGGCTGTGACAATGGTCTGGATCTCTTTGGGATACATGTTGTAGTTGTTCTTACATCTGGTCTTGGCCTCTGCATTGACCAATTGGTCAATGGTTCTTTATGTGATCTGTTGTTTTTGTGTTTTGTCCTCAATAACCTTGTTGTTGTATGGTGTGTATGGTTTGTCTTTGTGTACCCTTCTTGTTTCCTCCCCTTTGTTCTCCATTTTTTCCCCTAGGTTCCGGTACTTCTCATCTCTTCTGCGGCAGTCCGGTTGGCGCTCCGTTCATTTGGTTCTCCCGGGCGGTCCTCCTGGCTTTTAGGTGAGTCTTTATTAGTGTTTTATCGCCCTACCACATAATGATGGTTATGTGTCTCACTGAACGTTAAGGACCTTAACTCCCCCCCTGAAACGGTGCCTTTTGGATTGGGAGTTACTTGCGCTGTGTGCCAATATTGTTTTCCTTCAGGAGTCACATTTTAACCACTCTGGATCCTTCCAATTTCTCCAACACCTCTATCCTCCTTTTCTGCTACTTCTGATAGGAAAGTGGCTGGAGTTGCTATCCTCCTCTCTAGATCGTGCCTGCTGAAGGTTTCCTCTTCTTATGTTGACCCCCTGGGGCATTTTGTAGTGGTGGAGGGTACGTTGGGGGGGTGCTTCACTTTTGCTTTGTAATGTTTATGCTCCTAACTCCTCACAGATTCCGTTCTTGCATAGAGTTTTGGCTAGACTTCATAAATATTCACCCTCTGCGTGGCTCATTGGGGGGGATTTTAATCTTGTCTTCTTGCCCTCTTTGGATTGTCATTCTCTTACCGGTGACCCTCCCCCTCCTGCCAAGTTGCACTTGGCCTCACTTTTCCGGCGTACTGTTCGTGCTTCGTCGCTGTACGATCTTTGGAGAATCAATCACCCAACGGATCGTTCTTTTAGTTTTTACTGTCACCCCCATAGATTACACATTCGTAATGACTATTTTTAGGCAATCTTCCGATGGATCGCATGCTTTCGGATGCCTCCTTAGAGCCCATTTCCTGGTCTGATCACTGCCCTGTTCTTTTTTCCTTTTCCCCTTCACCCTCTGTTCTTCGGCGCTGTCACTGGCGCCTTTGCTTAAGTCTCTGCCCTCCCAAGAGTCGATTCAGGCTTGTCTGACTGAATATTTTTCCACCAACGAAGGCTCATTTTCCTCTCAGGCCATCCTCTGGGAAGCCTATAAATTGGTTGTCATGGACACTGTATTGCTCTCAGTTCATGTTTGAAACGGGATGCCATAGCTCACTCTCGGGAGCTTAGAGCACGCATAGCTCACTTGGAGGCCCTCCTGCTGTCCTCTACCTCTCTCTCGATTCTGAGGCGATTGGTGGCTGCTCAGACCCAATAGGGGGAGCTTGCCCTTCATAAAGTTGAGCGGCAATTGTTGTACGTTAAACAGAAATATCATGAGAAAGGTAATAAGGCCCATACTATGTTGGCCAGACGACTAAGGGACCGTGCAGCCACTCGGTCCCCCTCGGCCTTAAAGAATTCTTCGGGTGTTCTTCGCTATCATCCTGCTGATATTTCCCGTACTTTCGTTTGTTATTACTCTGACCTTTACTCCCTGCCTTCCCAACTTCCTGTGGCGCGAGCTGCGGAGCTTGACTCACATCTCTCACGATGCGGGTTGCCGACTTTGTTGGAGGCTGATCGTGCTGTTTTGAATGCCCTGATTACCCCTGAGGAACTTCAGGAGGTTCTCAAGTCTCTTACTGCGGGTCACTCCCCTGGCCCAGACCAGGGGGGGGGGGGGGTGAGGAGATCCCACAGTCTTTTCTACATTCTTTGATTACCTTGATACCCAAGCCTGTTAAAGATACCCATGATTGCTCCAGTTACAGACCCATTGCCCTTCTTAATTCTGATCTGAAGCTATTCTCTAAAGTTTTGCCGGTGCGCCTTTGTTCTTTTCTCCCCACACTTATCCATAAGGACCAGGTTGGCTTTATCCCTTGCCGTCAGGGGGGTGATAATAGCAGAAGGGTAGCGGATCTCATTGACTTGATCAATAGAAGATCTGAGCAAGCCTTGCTTCTTAGTCTTGATGCTGAAAAGGCCTTTGATAGGCTGGGGTGGCCATTTCTCTTCGCTACTTTACAGAAGTCTGGTATCACTGGTAACTTACTAAATGCACAGCGGGGTCTCTATTCTTCTCCTACTGCCTCTCTTAAACTCCCTCATGCTCCTTCTCCAACTTTCCCTTTGTTTAATGGTACTCGCCAGGGATGTCTTGAACCCTTGCTGCTATGATTCGGGGGACCCGGATATCACTGGCATTGCCCTTCACAATAGTTAATTTAAGATCTGTCAATTTGCTGATGACGTTTTGCTTACTCTTTCCCGTCCTTTGCTGTCTCTACCTAATCTCTATCGGGTTCTTCATGAATATAGGGTGGTCTCTGGCTATAAGGTTAATTTATCTAAATCAGAAGCTCTCCCTCTCAATCTTCCCTTGCCTCTGTCTTCCCTTTTGTGTGCTGATTATTCTTTTAAATGGCCTCCTTCTGCTATTAAATACCTGGACATCCATATCACTCCTTGCTATTCCTTGTTACGCCTAGCGCTCCGGGTCCCCGCTCCTCCCCGGAGCGCTCACGGCGTCTTTCTCCCTGCAGCTCCCCGGTCAGTCCCGCTGACCGGGAGCGCTGCTCTGTCATGGCCGTTGGGGATGCGATTCGCACAGCGGGACGCGCCCGCTCGCGAATCGCATCCCAGGTCACTTACCCGCTCCCGTCCCCTGCTGTCATGTGCTGGCGCGCGCGGCTCCGCTCTCTAGGGCGCGCGCGCGCCAGCTCCCTGAGACTTAAAGGGCCAGTGCACCAATGATTGGTGCCTGGCCCAATTAGCTTAATTGGCTTCCACCTGGTCCCTGACTATATCTATCCTCCTCCCATGCACTTCCTTGCCGGATCTTGTTGCCCTTGTGCCTAGTGAAAGCGTTTTGTGTGTTTAAAGCCTGTGTACCAGAACTTCTGCTATCTCCCCTGACTACGAACCTTGCCGCCTGCCCCCGACCTTCTGCTACGTCCGACTTTGCTTCTGCCTACTCCCTTGTACCTCGCCTATCTTCAGCAGCCAGAGAGGTGAGCCGTTGCTAGTGGATACGACCTGGTCACTACCGCCGCAGCAAGACCATCCCGCTTTGCGGCGGGCTCTGGTGAAAACCAGTAGTGTCTTAGAACCGGTCCACTAGCACGGTCCTCGCTATCCCTCTCTGGCACAGAGGATCCACCTCCTGCCAGCCGGCATCGTGACAGTAGATCCGGCCATGGATCCCGCTGAAGTTCCTCTGCCAGTTGTCGCTGACCTCCCTACGCTGGTCGCCCAGCAAGCTCGTCAGATCGCCCAACAAGATCACCAGCTGTCGTACTTGACCACCATGACACAGCAACTCCAGTCACAACTACAGCAAGTACAGTCACAGCTACAGCAGCAACAACCATCTCCTCCGCCAGCTCCTGCACCCCTTCCGCAGCGAGTGGCCACTCCTAGCCTCCGCCTGTCCTTGCCGGACAAATTTAATGGGGACTCTAAGTTTTGCCGTGGCTTTCTTTCGCAATGTTCCCTGCACATGGAGATGATGTCGGACCAGTTTCCTACTGAAAGGTCTAAGGTGGCTTTCGTAGTCAGCCTTCTGTCTGGAAAAGCTCTGTCATGGGCCACACCGCTCTGGGACCGCAATGACCCCGTCACTGCCTCTGTACACTCCTTCTTCTCGGAAATTCGAAGTGTCTTTGAGGAACCTGCCCGAGCCTCTTCTGCTGAGACTGCCCTGCTGAACCTGGTCCAGGGTAATTCCTCCGTTGGCGAGTACGCCATACAATTCCGTACTCTTGCCTCTGAACTATCCTGGAATAATGAGGCTCTCTGCGCGACCTTTAAAAAAGGCCTATTCAGCAACATTAAAGATGTTCTGGCCGCACGAGAGACTCCTGCTAACCTGCATGAACTCATTCATCTAGCCACTCGCATTGACATGCGTTTTTCTGAGAGGCATCAAGAGCTCCGCCAGGAAAAAGACTTAGATCTCTGGACACCTCTCCCACAGTCTCCACTGCAATCTGCGCCTAGGCCTCCCGCCGAGGAGGCCATGCAAGTGGATCGGTCTCGCCTGACCCTGGAAGAGAGGAATCGCCGTAAGGAAGAGAATCTTTGTCTGTACTGTGCCAGTACTGAACATTTTTTGGTGGATTGCCCAATCCGTCCTCCACGTCTGGGAAACGCACGCTCGCACCCAGCTCTCGTGGGTGTGGCGTCTCTTGATGCTAAGTCGGCTTCTCCACGTCTCACGGTGCCTGTTCGGATTTCTACTTCAGCCAGCTCTTCCCTCTCAGCCGTGGCCTGCCTGGACTCTGGAGCTTCTGGGAATTTTATTCGGGAGTCCTTAGTGAATAAATTCCGCATTCCGGTGACCCGTCTTGTCAAGCCACTCCACGTTTCCGCGGTCAACGGAGCCAAGTTGGATTGCACCGTGCGTTTCCGCACGGAGCCCCTCCTAATGTGCATCGGACCTCATCACGAGGAAATTGTATTTTTGGTCCTTCCTAATTGCACTTCTGAAGTTCTCCTTGGACTACCCTGGCTTCAACACCATTCCCCAACCCTGGATTGGTCCACTGGGGAGATCAAGAGTTGGGGCCCCTCTTGTTCCAAGGACTGCCTTCAACCGGTTCCCAGTACTCCCTGCCGTGACCCTGTGGTTCCTCCTGTATCCGGTCCCCCTAAGGTCATTAAGGACTCTGCCTGCCACAGGAAATGCCTCTCCCCCCCCTCCCAGTCCCATCAGGCAAGCCCCTGTGTCCCCGCATGGCCCTCGTCCTGGTGTCACACTGCCCCGTGCCAGGTCTCGCCCTCTGCCCTCTCTCCCCATTCCTACTCCTGCTGTTCTGCCTGCCGTTGAGGAATCCCTCCATCCTTTCCCGGTGTCCTCATCCCAGGGGAGGCAGTTACCGGATAAAGAGAAGGGGAGACCTAAGGGGGGGGGGTACTGTTACGCCTAGCGCTCCGGGTCCCCGCTCCTCCCCGGAGCGCTCACGGCGTCTTTCTCCCTGCAGCTCCCCGGTCAGTCCCGCTGACCGGGAGCGCTGCTCTGTCATGGCCGTTGGGGATGCGATTCGCACAGCGGGACGCGCCCGCTCGCGAATCGCATCCCAGGTCACTTACCCGTTCCCGTCCCCTGCTGTCATGTGCTGGCGCGCGCGGCTCCGCTCTCTAGGGCGCGCGCGCGCCAGCTCCCTGAGACTTAAAGGGCCAGTGCACCAATGATTGGTGCCTGGCCCAATTAGCTTAATTGGCTTCCACCTGGTCCCTGACTATATCTATCCTCCTCCCATGCACTTCCTTGCCGGATCTTGTTGCCCTTGTGCCTAGTGAAAGCGTTTTGTGTGTTTAAAGCCTGTGTACCAGAACTTCTGCTATCTCCCCTGACTACGAACCTTGCCGCCTGCCCCCGACCTTCTGCTACGTCCGACTTTGCTTCTGCCTACTCCCTTGTACCTCGCCTATCTTCAGCAGCCAGAGAGGTGAGCCGTTGCTAGTGGATACGACCTGGTCACTACCGCCGCAGCAAGACCATCCCGCTTTGCGGCGGGCTCTGGTGAAAACCAGTAGTGTCTTAGAACCGGTCCACTAGCACGGTCCTCGCTATCCCTCTCTGGCACAGAGGATCCACCTCCTGCCAGCCGGCATCGTGACATTCCTCTCTTTATTCTACCAATTTTCTCCCTCTCTTTCGTGAGCTTGGGGCTCTCATGGAAAAGTGGCAGTCTCAGTATATCTCCTTTTTTGGTCATATAGTGGCGGTGAAAATGACGATCCTCCCTAAATTGCTCTATTTTTTTTTAAATGCTACCGGTCCATGTACAGCTTTCTGCCCTGCGTTCCTTTCAATCGTCTGTTTTTAGTTTTATATGGGATGGGAAGCGGCACTGCCTCCCGATGTCGGTAATAATGGCCAGCCGATCGATGGGGGGTTTGGCGGTCACTGATGCAGCTAAGTATTATTGGGCTGCACACTTACATCACCTGGTGGTGTGGTCCTCCTACCATGCCTACAGTCGCTGGATGGAGCTAGAAAAATTGTGACTGGCCCCTATACATCAAAATACTCTTCTATGGTGTATCCCTCCCCTGAATTGCCTTCGGCTACCTTGTTGGGTCCCATGTGTGGGGCTACTGTTGTAGGAAATTTAGACTGTTCTCTCCTTTCTCACCTATGCGGTCTTTCCTGTACCATCCTGACTTCCCCTCTGGTCTGTCTTCGGGTATGGTGAAGGAGTGGGGCTCTCGTGGGCTATTTTGTTGGGCTGATGTGGTGGATCCCCTCTCTCCTTCTCTCCTGTCCTTTGACCTGTTGGTCTCTCGCAGGGGGCTTCCTCTGCCTGAGCAGTTTCGTTACACACAACTCCAGCAAGTACTGGGCGATATACCAGTTCATACCGAATACCAATGTGTTTTTTTCTGTACGGTATGAATTTTTCCCTATACCGCAATACTGGTCAGGCCCCTCCCCCCTCGAATTAATGAATTATCATCGGCAGTGCGCTTGGGAACTCCTCCTCCTGTGAGCCACGGCCGCAGGACAGAGAGCGGAAGCTGTCACCTCTCCCTGCAAACGCTGAAAGCCAGTGGGCCGAAGGTACTGCAGAACTTCTGATGATTTTTATATGGTACTTCTTCCCCTCCCCCCCCCCCCCTTTCCCCTGTGTATGTGGTCTGCTGGACTTCTGTGTTTGTCTATTTTGTGTATGGTGGAGCTTAGATGCTCCTAGTTTTAACCACCCTGAGGGGTGGCGTGCTTATCTTTTTATTTTCCTGTTTTTAAAGGGCTGTTCCTGCTACTTGTGTACCTATACTGATACTTAGTAGTTTAGTCTTGTGCTCTTTAATGTCACTTGCTGTTTTGGGTTACTGACTCCATTTGTTTTCATTTGTGATTTATGCTTTTTCTTTTTGTTGTTGCCTTTTTTGTTTATTATATGAAAAAATCTTAATAATCTAAATAGGAAGCAAACGAGTGCAAATGGGTGATAAAGGATTGTAAAAAATCCCATTGACATCAATGGGATTCTTTTACAGCCATTTGCAACCCGTTTGAAAAATTATCAAACGGATTGATGACAGGCATTTATTAACGGGGGCAGACGGTAACGTGAACGAGCCCTACCTAACCAGAGAGTTTATACGAATATGCTGCAACACAAAGTATAAGAAAATGTAAATGATAGCTGTTACAGAATGGTCTATGAGATCCAGAAAGGTGCCACCAAAATACCATAGAGAACACTTCCATATGTACTAAGGCACAATGGCCCTCATTTATTATTGCAAACCCAACATGTTTTGTCGAGTTGTGCGCCAGATTCTGTCGCATTGCGCCAGAAATTCTTTCTGCGCCCGATTTTGCGCCAGAATTTGCGCCAGAATTGAAAAAACCCCGACTAACTCTCCATTTTGCCTAGAAAACCCGCGTGGCCACAGGGAAAAGGGGGCATGGTCTCCGAAAAGGGGTATGTTCCCGACATTTTCACAAAAACCCAACATATTTACTATGGTTTCCACATAAAATGTGGTGGATTTGAGCTGAGGAAAACCCGACAGATCATGTGTAAAAAAAACAAAATGTGGGGAAAGTGGAAAATGTAGGGAAACTTTTGTAAATACCATGGAAAATAAATTGTAGGGAATTAAAACCCACAAAGAAACCTACACTCCACTCTTAGTAAATAAGGGCCAATATGTCCCCATCCATAACCATGCATAGGATGCTAATAGTTGTCTCCCGGAGGAGACATATATCCTCATCATTTTGGCTACTTGGGCCACTACTCAGGCTGTGTGGCTACAATCTATTAAATATCAACATCTTAGTGTATAATGTTTTTGTGTTAATAGTGCTGAGATGTTTCAAACTTCTTCTGTGTAATTGCTGGACCATTTTTCCGACATACAATTTTAAACAGGTTCATTAAAGGATAAGTCTCATGCATAAAAACTTATCCCCTATCTGTGATCTCCTGTGCGGAGCCCCTGTGCTTTAGCACAGGAGCGCGTCACGACCCCCGCATGGGGCAGAGACCGCCACATGGTGGCCTCCACTTTGGGCGGGGGTTGTGACACGCTCCTGTGCTAAAGCACCGGGGCTCCATACAGGAGATTGCAGGGGGCCCCAGCGCTCAGACGGTGATCTAAAACTTATACCCATCCGATAAGGTTTTATGCAGGAGACTTATCCTTTAAGCAATATACACTACTCCCGGAGTATGAAAATTCATGAAGTCTCTGATGTCATAGTGTCAACCATTGAGTGGTTGGTAAACAGTTTTGAACACGGCATGTACTTACAGAACGAACGCTTCCCACACAGGAAGGATTCTTTAAGTGGAGACTTAAGCCAACCTGATGGAATGTTCTCAACATAGTGGCTGCACACAAGATGTTCCTTAAGATTTCTGCCTCTATGATAAGTAACTGATGGTCATGCTGTGATTAAATCCATATCCAATCAATATGCTAAAAGTATAGGCCAATAATTCCCAAGTATATTCATCGCCTTCTGATTGTTTGAATCATAGGTGCCAATGTGCCTTATCAATTCACGTTCCAGTATGGTTATATTGTCACATAACAATTATTGTCTTGAAATCACCCTGGCCTTGGCATATGCCCCGATGTAAAACATTCTTTGGATAGCCTCTTTTAGAAATCTATGATACAGAGTATAATTATTTTTTTTAAAGTGACGGTTTCTGAGAAAATACGCTCTTAAGTATTGCCCTGGTATTCCTCTTTTTAGATGGCCAGATGATAGCTTGTCCACTCAAGGAAACTGTGGATCTTGGTTTACAATGGATTTCTCTTTGGACACCACCACTAGAATCCAGAGAAATCTTTAAAGAGTACCTGTCACCAAATAAAACTTTTAATATAGTGTTCCTTGTGTAATTAGCAGACACTTTCCCATTCACTTGCTTTTAAAATTATCAACATAAATATGTTTAAAATGTCATATTAAAAACGGCCACTAGGTGGTTCTGTTCTGTTCCATTCCACAATTAATACAGTGAGTTTGGTCTCCTTCTGGCCTGGCAGGAGTCCAAACTCAGGAAGTGTTTCTCTGCACGAAGCTTGATTGAGTGAAAGCTTTACAGTTTCTCACAGAAAGCTGCACAGACTGAAAGCTAAAGGAGAGCCTCACTGAAATATGCACAGACTGAAACATGCACAGAGCTTGAGGTCTTCTATTCATCACAATGCTGCAACAATGTGAGGGTGGAAGTGGTCCCCCAGCAGGCTTCAGTGATATCATGCCTGCTGGGAAACGCCCACTTTCTCCTGCTGGGAAATTACATTATACGAGCAAGAAGAAAGGTATGATACACAGCTTTTTAAAGCTTTGAAATAGTTTTTAAGGGCAGGAGGGGTATTAGGAGTAGTTGGGGAACATAGCCTGAGGTAGTTGAGAACAGTTTAATTGGTGACAGGGACTTTCTAAATCAAGAAAATTTAGTGTTTTGTCATGAATCTCTGAAGTAATCTTCATATTAATAGTGTTAAGTGTTGGAGGCTGAAGCTAAATTGTAAAATAAGGTCTCTGTGTCATCCCAAAAAATAGGAGAATGTTGTCTATATAAGGATATTATAAGTAAATTGAGAAAAAGTGTCACAAAAATATATTTGATCTTCCCACCACCCTTAAAAACGATTTGCATAATTCGGAGCACACGCTGTGCCCATTTCTGTGCCCTTCTTTTGAGAATAAAAGTGACAGTCGGATATAAAACACTTGTGGGTTAGAAGAAATTGAAGTTTAAAAATATAATTATTGTGATGAGTGTATTGTGAGCCTTTAGTAGTGAGAAAGTGCAACAGCTTGTAACCCTAAATCATGTTCAATGTTTGTGTACAGAGATTCGATGTCTAGACTCACAATTGTGCCCAGTGGAAAATTGTTTCCTGGAGTCTAGTGATGGTGTTCTTCGTATCTTTAAAGGGGTACTCCGGTGGAAAACTTTTTTTTTTTAAATCAACTGATGGCAGAAAGTTAAACAGATATGTAAATTACTTCTATTTAAAAATCTTAATCCTTACAGTACTTATCAGCTGCTGTATACTACAAAGGAAGTTGAGCAGTTCTTTTCTGTCTGACCACAGTGCTCTCTGCTGACACCTCTGTCCATGTCAGGAACTGTCCAGAGCATAATAGATTTGCTATGGGGATTTGCTCCTGCTCTGGACATTTCCTAAAATGGACAGAGATGTCTGCAGAGAGCACTGTGGTCAGACAGAAGAGCTATTATTACCACACTCTCCCAGGTGCCCCGATGGATTATGATGTCTATTGCACCTTACAAATAAAGAAGCCAGCACCTGATCACCTCCATGTGAGTGCCCCCATTTTTCATTTAGTGTTGCTATTTGGAAATTGCCTTTTCTCTTAGTGGATGGAGCACCTGTAGGATCGGGACTGGGCTCTGTGCGAACTGGGCTGCACACAGTGACTGCTTTGAAAGCCATGAATGCTTTGTCAGATAACAGTTCCAGGATCTGTCTTCTGTTGTTTGCATTATTATTATTTCTATTGTATCACTGATAACATATGCCTTGATTTCATTGTTCTTAAGTGTTTGATAGTGGAGAATATTCCCCTGTATAATCATTGTATGTATAATCATATATTTTTAGATAATCTTTTAGTAAAAGTTGTGTTTTATATCTACCAATGGGCCCAAATTGGTGGTAATTGTGAGTTGCTTTGTGTCCAAATACTAGAAATAATAATGCCATACCATTAATACTGCAAAATAATAATGGTATGGCATTTGTAACTGCTTATTCTTATATAAATAAAACAAAGATTTATAAAAAAAAAAAAACCTGAGTTGAAATAATAAATGGATGTTGTTAATGATAACATCTCCGTCACAAAAAAGTTGCATAAAAGGGAACATGTCTGCAGTTGACAAAATGTCAGTATTTCTCCATTGTTCAAAGTTATTTAGAGGTCACTTTGAACAACTCATGTTTCATTCATACTGAGGCACTCAGGTCACACTTACCCATTAATATTAATTCCCTGCTCAGATTTCTGACATGTTATTCAAACTAGTGTTCTGCTCTTTCAGACATGCACACATTATACTGTATATGAACCGATGCACACACCACACCTTGCAAAGGCGTAACTTGTAGCTTCTGGGACCTGATGCAAAATCTGCAACAAGGCCCAATGAGCTAAATATAATACTGGTCTCTTTTGGGGAAAATTTGTTTTGGGACCCCCTTAGGCTCCAGGGACCTGGTGAGACTGCTACCTCTGCAACCCTTCTAGCTACCACCTTGTAATACTGCTTATACGTAGCTTAATGTGATCTGCAACAAGTTGCTTATTGTGCTAAAATATAGTATAGACATAAATTCTTAGGGAGGGATTTATCAAAACCTGTCTAGAGGAAAAGTTGAGTTTCCCATAGCAAACAATCAGATCGCTTCTTTCTGTTTTAAGAGGCCTTATCAAAAATGAAAGAAACAATCTGATTGGTTGCTATTGGCAACTCAGCAACTTTTCCTCTGGACAGGTTTTGATAAATCTCCCCTTTAGTACCTTGGTATACTGTATGGTCAAATCAATGTGTAAACGCTCTTAAATATTAAGAAACATTTAATATTTAGTGGGGAATCCTGTCCTTCACTAGTCTTATGTTCATCCTTAGGATACTGCAATGCCAGATTTTAGCTTGCTTGGTGGAACATGGCTGGGCAGCTTATTTAGAACAGTTGAGGCTCTGATAAAGCCATGGATCAGCCAGTTGTCTGGGTACAGGATTATGACCACACCTGTAACCTGAGTGTTGCTGAGATTGCTGAGACTACTACCTTTGCCAAGATTCTGGGAACATGCTAGACGAACAGGAGACGAATAAACTGAATGTAAAGCATCTGAAATTCTGCCTGTATGGCTAATATGAGAAAATTCTTGTTTGCTGTAAGATCAGAATGTAACGGAAAATATTCTTTTCATTTTAAAGGTAGGGTCACACTGGGCGGATATGCACCGGCATAGCTCCCGAACCTTATTGCAGACACAGGGCTGCGGCGGGTAAAGTCCTGTGTCTGCTCCTAGCGCATACACAAATTATTTCCTGCTGCTTGGCAGATTTCTAGCAGCTTCAAATACGCTGCATATCCACCCAGTGTGATCCTACCCTAAAAAAAAAAAAATTCTAATAATCTAATAATTTTGCAATAATAAGTACATAAGTCAAGATAATTGTGAAGTGCCATTTTTCTTCTGATTCTTCTGAACTGACAACATTTTGGAGAACACTCATGATCTATTAAGATTATTCGGAACTGGATCAGAGGAAGAACATTCTTTGACCAGATGCATGATAACCAGGTTTCGATATGTGTTATCATTAGGCAGTCTGGAAGATTGATCTTCAATTCCATGGAACAGCCCCTCTCGATAATGTTGTAAACCCAAGTATCAGAGGAACTGGCTGACTAAATCTGAATTGTAAATACAGATAGCCTGACTTTATAATTATGTACATTTCTTATGCCTCTCTTTTAAGACAGGTTGGGATCTGGCTTGGGCTTGTTCTATCTGTTGGATAATTTTTCTCTGTATCTGGGAGGTCTCTAAGATCCAGTGCAGATGGGTTGCAAATAAGTGATTTGGGCAGGGTCCTTGCTAGGTCTTCAAAAGTCCGGAGACTAGAACCCATAGCCCAAGCCACACACCCTAACCACACCCTCATTCATGCCCAGTCGCACATAGCCTTCTCCTACAATATACTCACCACTACCATACAAATGCTGTATACTGACCAATATTACCAATGATATACAAGGGGAAATATTATCACCATACATATTACAACCATACTGTTGCTAAACAAAACTGAGATCAATATTACCAATAATATCAGTTCAAAAACTAAAATGGTTAGCAAATCCAAACAAAATGAAATGTGTATACAGGTGCAAACTGCTAGCTTAGTGTGTTACCAGTAGGGACAAATAATACTTCCACACCATGACCACCACCACCACTGACTTATCAGCTATATTGTTACTGAATAAAATCAACTAGGCAAAAGACCAATATTTCCACATACATTCACCATATAGAGGTAGATACCAGCTGTACACAGAATCTGTATACCATATGAGTGATTACATACAGGACCATACAGAGGTAGATAACTGTACACAGGATCTGTATACCACGTAAGTAATTATATACAGGACCATATAAAGGTAGATACTGGCTGTACACAGGATCTGTATACTATTTAAATGATTAACGGTGCATCACATGTGCATATTTTCTGCTGTAGATCTGCTGCAGATTTGCTGTAGCAGATTTTGCTACCCATTGTAGTCAATGGGCAGAAAAATTTACTGAACCAAATCTGCAGCAGAAAATACGCATGTGTGAACGTACCCATAAAGTTACATCTAGTGAACTCACAGGCGCCTTTTCTGATCGGCGGCATCCTTGTCACGAACCAGCTGGACTGGTAGTGGATCCTCTGGACCTGAGAGGCGATGACGCGGGTTGTACCAGATGACCGGTTCTAAGTGGTTACTGGTTTTCACCAGAGCCCGCCGCACAGCGGGATGGTCTTGCTGCAGCGGTAACCACCAGGTCGTATCCTCCAGTAGCAACTCAACCTCTCAGGCAGCTGATATGGCCTGGTACACAGGGAGCAGGCAGGAGCGTAGTTGGACGTAACAGAGGTCAGGACAGGCGTCAAGGGTTCACAGGCGAGTAGGCGGTAGCAACGGGTTCGGCAACACGCAAGGCAATACACACTATAGGAACGTTTTCTCAGAGGCACTAGGGCACAAAGATCCGGCAAAAGCAGGAAGGGGCAGGTGCCTTTTATAGGGAAGGCAGGAGAAGTGAGGAACCAGCGCACCAATTACCGGTGCGCTGGCCCTTTAAATTTACTGAAGGCGGCCCTGGAGAGCGGGGCCGCGCGCGCCGGGAGGCAGAGAAGGACGGCGCAAGGAGCAGGGAGCCAGGTGAGTGGAGCTGGGACGCGTCGCGTGAACGGGGGCCAGCCGTCACGGCAGCCGCGTCCTTGACACAAGGGAACCCGGGCTCCCAGTCAGTGTGACCGACCGGGAGACGCCGGGATCCTGGGGCAAAAGGCCGAGGGGGCGGACGCTCCGGTCCGGGGACGGGGACCGGAGCGCACGCTTTAACAGTACCCCCCACCCCTTAGGTCTCCCCCTCTTCTTGGTGCCCAGAAAAGAGAATGAGACTGCAGTCCAAGATATTCTCATCAGGCTCCCAAGACCTCCCCTCAGGGCCACAACCCTCCCAATCCACCAGAAAAAATCTTTTCCCCCGAGAGATCTTGGTCGCCAAGATCTACTTAACAGAAAAAATATCTGAGGTACCAGCAACAGGGGTGGGAGAAAAAAGCTTGGGAGAGAAACAGTTGAAGACAGCAGGTTTAAGAAGGGAGACATAGAAAGAGTTATGGATTCGGAGGGAGGGAGGAAGATGGAGCTGGTAGGAGACCTGATTAATCCAACTCTTGATTTTGTAGGGTCCCAAGTAGCGAGGACCCAACTTGTAGCTAGGAACCTTGAATCGGATATATTTCGAGGAGAGCCAAACCTTGTCACCTGGGCAGAATTCCGGAGGGGCTCTGCGTCTCTTGTCGGCTTGGACCTTCATACGAGCAGATGCCCTGAGGAGAGCCGTTTGGGTATCATGCCAGATGGTGGAAAAGTCCTGCACTAGATTGTCAACAGCAGGTACAGAAGAAGGAGAGGAAGACTGCGGCAGAGGTGGAAGAGGATGTTGGCCAAAAACTACAAAAAAAGGAGATTTGTTAGTAGCAGAGGATTGTTCGTAATTGTAAGAAAATTCCACCCAGGGAAGGAGATCCACCCAATTGTCATGGCGGGAGGATACAAAGTGGCGCAGATAGTCGCCCAAAATTTGATTCACCTGTTCTACTTGGCCGTTGGACTGAGGGTGGTAGGAAGAAGAGAAGTCCACAAAGGGCCCTCCAGAACTTGGAGACAAATTGTACCCCACGATCCGAGACAATATTTTCGGGGAGGCCATGGAGACGGAAGATGTGTTGGAAGAATAGTTTGGCTAACATGGGTGCAGAAGGTAGACTGGAGAGAGGTACAAAGTGAGCCATTTTGGAGAAGCGGTCAACCACAACCCAGATCACAGCAATGCCATGGGAGGAGGGAACTTGTCCGGCAGGGATAGACGGACTCGGGAACCGGAGATAACTGCAGGCGGTGGAGATACAGAAGATGCAGGAGGAGGAGCTGGTTGTTGCTGAGACGGCAGGAGCTGCTGCATCATGGCGGTTAGCTGGGCCAGCTGCTGACCTTGCTGGAGTAGGCGGTAGCAACAGGTTTGGCAACAGGCAAGGCAATACACACTATAGGAACGCTTTCTCAGAGGCACTAGAGCACAAAGATCCGGCAAGAGCAGGAAGGGACAGGTGCCTTTTATAGGGAAGGCAGGAGAAGTGAGGAACCAGCACACCATTTACCGGTGTGCTGGCCCTTTAAATTCACTGAAGGCGGCGCGCGCGCGCCCTAGAGAGCGGGGCCACGCGTGCTGGGAGGCAGAGAAGGAAGGCGCAAGGAGCGGGGAGCCAGGTGAGTGGAGCTGGGACGCGGCGCTTGAACGGGGGCCAGCCGTCACGGCAGCCGCGTCCCCGACACAAGGGAACCCGGGAGACGCCGGGGCAAAAGGCCGAGGGGGCGGACGCTCCGGTCCGGGGACGGGGACCGGAGCGCACGCTTTAACAACCCTCTTCCCTTTTCTTCTCCATCTGGACCAGGCCTGACATGTCTTTGGCATCAGCAGGAAAAATCTGTAAGACTCTGAATTTTCCAGTGCCCATCTCTACACAATGTCCCCATCTTTAGGCCCCCAAACTATAATAAGGCTCAGTAAATGTGGGCAGGCAAGTAGGTAGCTAACTAGATAGGTAGTCAGGTATGTAGGTAGATAACTAGCCAGGTAGTTAATTAGCCAGGGTATGTAGGTAGGTAACTAGCCAGGTATGTAGGTTGCTGGCTAGGTAGTCAGGTATGTAGCTTAGCTAGTTTGGTAGCCATGTATGTAGGTAGACACTATGTAAGTAGGTTGGTAGTCAGGTATGTAGGTAAGTAGTTTGGTAGCCTGGAATGTAGTTAACCAGGTTGTACCTCCCAATGCACCCCCTCCCCTCCCTCCCTTTGTGCCAGGTTGGAAATAAAGTTAAAACACCAAACACAGATACTCACCTAAAGTCTAACACAGTCATCAGTAGAAGAGACCGGACTCGTCCTTGTTCCTCTACAGTGCAGGCGCCGATGAGTGACATTATCGCGCATGCACTGCATGGGGGCAGAGGTCACACTCTCTTGTCAGTGTAAGCTGCAAGACTGAGGCTTACACTGGCTGGGAGCTTTCAGCTGTATGCGCATGTATGTGCATACAGCTGAATACGACACTCACTCGCCTGGGGATTTAGGACAAGTGTCCTGGATCCCCATAAGTGAGTGAGTTGGAGCCCAACCCGGGGCTATTGGGGCCAAACTTGGGGTTAACCTATAGCCCCGTTGACCCCTCCCCCCCCCCCCTTTCCACACACCCGGCGACCCCAATCAATTTAGGTTTGAGATGCCTTTTTCCTCACTGAGGGATTCCAGAATGGTTTTAAGGCTGGAATGGCATGGACATTCCGCATATTTGAGTGATCTGGTGAGCACTAGCACTGCTCGGAAATGTGCCCTCTCTTAGGGTATGTTCACACTGAAGAATTGGGGCGGAAATCAAGCAGAAATTTTCTGCCTCAGAATATTGTTACTTTTCCACAAGAACTCAAAGAGATTTCGTGCGGAATTTCGCGCGGAATTGGTGGTGCATTGGTGCGATATTCGAGCGGAATTCCACACGCGGAAATGAAAATTTCAAGCGGAGGAGAAGCGTATAATATATATATATTATCCTCTTTTTTTTCATGCGGAAATTCCGAGCCAATTCAGCGCGAATTCTACGTCATTTCCGCGCCAATTCCACGTGGAAATGATTCTGACTGAAAATTTTTTTTTTATCATTGATCTCTATAGGAGTAAGGCTAGGTTCAGACTACGGAATTTCCGACAGAAATTCAGACGTAAAATTTCCGTCAGAAATTCCGCTTGCTAAAATGTCTAGTGTAGTGAATGGTTTTCCGTTCACAAATTCACACTTCAGAATTTGTGAAGCGGAAAATCCGCTTCGAAAATCCGCTTAGAAATTTCCGCCTGAAGAAAGGCGGTGCTCTTTTTTCAGGCGGAAATCCGCGTGGAACACATTGCAGTCTATTGGAGACTGCAGTGTCCGCGCGGTCCTAGCGCCGACTGATTCAGCCGGCGCTGGCCGCACTTTCTGCCTGGAGATTCCGTAGTCTGAACCTAGCCTAAGACGCTGATTCCGCCTGAAAGAAAGAACATGTTCTTTCTTCAAGCGGAACAGACTTCCTCGTCAGAATTCTGCTTGAGGAAATTCCCCAGTGTGAACTGAGGGGCAGAAATTTTGTACAACTCTATGGGGATTTTCACTGCTGAATGAATTGGAGAGGAAAAATTGAGCAGAATTATTCGTGGAAATTCCTCTCCAATTCCTCAGTGTGAACATACCCTTAGACAGCAATGCGTTTCTGAGCAGAATCTGCAGAAAGAATAGTCATATGTATTAAGCCTATCAGGATGTATTTGTCCGAGGGGCAAAGTATTTTCCTCCCCCTGCACTTCTAGGCAGGGCATTAAGGAGTTGTGGGTAGGGGTGGTGGTATATTATGCCCCTGCACCTACTGGTGGGGTGTTCGTGACGTTTTGCGGAAGTCATGGTATCTGGCAGGAAGCAGCCGCGTTTTGAATCTCCCGCCACTTTCGGAGCTCGGGTAGCTGCTCAAGCTATCGGAGCATCGCTGTTTTCGAGTCCAGATCAGGTAGCGCAGTCTCTGCATCTGGTGTTGCCTACAGGCTGCCCACCACCAGCATGGTAAGGTATCGGGGTCGTATCGCTGCAGGCTGGCTCGGCCCGCACAGCTGGCGGATTCGGCAGTCAGCAAGCTGCTTTCATGTTTGAGTAAGCAGTGTATATTATACAGCAGTGGTTCTTAACCTTGTTGGAGGTACTGATCCCCACCAGTTTCATATGCGCATTCACTGAACCCTTCTTAATTGGAAAAATAAAATATGATTTTTTCAAATTCAAAACATAGGAGGTATATATTTAAGTATATATTTATACATAGGTGCACAAAATGAACAAAACCATTAAAGAACAAAACCATTGAGACAAATTAGGCGCAGGAAGTGTTCCCCACACATTAGGCACAGGCAGTGTTCCCCCACACATTAAGCGCAGGCAGGGATCCCCCATACATTAGGCGCAGGCAGTGTTCCCCCACACATTAGGCGCAGGCAGTGTTCCCCCACATTAGGCAGGCAGTGTTCCCCCACATTAGGCAGGCAGTGTTCCCCCACATTAGGCAGGCAGTGTTCCCCCACACACATACAGCCTCCAGCCATATACATTGTATGGCTGGAGGCTGTATGCCTGTGTACTGCCCACTTCAGTGCTCCAACCACCGCTCCGGCTACAGCAGTAGGTCCAGGGAGCGGTGGTCGGAGCACCGAAGATGACGTGCCGCTGGTCACTTACCAAGCTGGCCAGCGCACGTCTTCCTCTTTCTCGATCCTCCGGTCCTCTGCACCTTCGTTTCTATGGGCGCACGCACGGGACGTCTCCCAGCGGCCCCTGCGTTTTTAAACTTAATGTGGGGCCGCAGGGAGTTAATAGTGATGGGGGGAATTTCCCCGTCGCTACAGGACGGGCAAACACCGCCTCTGCTCGGGGCACCATGCAATTGCTTGGTTTGCCTGTCCTGTTGCGACGGGCCTGGAGTCGGGTGTGTGGCTTGACCTCCGTCGAACCCGCGACACTGACTCACAGAATGGACATTAAATAGACAGCAAATGGGCGCCAAAGAAGATATTCCAGGTCAGAGTCACGCCCTCTGACCTGGAATATCTTCTTTGGCGCCCATTTGCTGTCTATTTAATGTCCATTTTTATTTTTCCTATATACATCTGCGATCTGAAGAAGGGATATGCTGATCCCGAAATGCGTCATTGCCTGCATGCTTTTTAAAATAAGTTTATTATTACATTTAAATAAACTATTTTAATGTAACCTACGTCTTCCCTGAACCATCTTTGGACCGAGCAGCGCCGGATGCAAGGGCCTTCTTTTTCTCATTCCTCATCCAAGCACCTCACGGGTTCCTGCACAGGACACCGGTCTATGCACCTTCGGCTGCAGCACGGACACCAACAAATACCCCTCAAAAGGGAAGACTTGCTTAACCCTCAAGAGGGTCACCAGGTGAGAGCACACCCTGTTGGGGGATCCACTTGGGTTCACTTGATTTACGGTATCACACGAGGCGCTGTCCTCTTTTCTTTTATTCCCTCATTCTCTTTTTAAAAATAGTAGAATGGGATAGATAATCCTCAAAAAAATAATTACACCTATAAGTAGGAAGAACAGCTAACAAGCTCCCATAAACATAGGAAATAACTCAAAAGACAAATGGAGCCATTTTAGGAAAATATTAAATAAACTTTATTCAATGTATAATAAGTACATAAAAACTGAGGACTCCCACACAGGTGGGGGACAGAACAGCTATGGTGACCACCTCAGGTCACCACAGGAGCTAAGTGAAAAAAGCAAAACAGAAGCAAATATACTGAAAAAAATCAAAGTGTCCAATAATGAACTACAAGTAAACAATATACCAACATACTAAGTCAAAAGAGCTCCAACAGGACCTGGGGGGACACCACCCCAACGCTGCGTTTCGGAACCGAAGCATTTCTCAAGGGTTCGGGACCGAAGCGCAGCGTTAAACATTGAATAAAGTTTATTTTATATTTTACTAAAATGGCTCCATTTGTCTTTTGAGTTATATCCCATGCCCTTGGGAGAAGAGGTGCTTCGCCCCACTTGTTCTCCTTATTGGTGGGGTCTCAGTACCAAGCCCTCGGCCGATTAAATTTGTGACATGTCAAATGACAGGTACACTTTATGATCAGCATAAAATACTCTGCTCTTAGTAAATTTTCTTCATTACGTTCATTTACTAAACTGTGTAATCTAAAAGAGAAGTTCTCCAAATATGCCACTATGATTTATACCAGTGTCCTTCACTGTTTTCCAATTCTCTGTGACCACCACCAGCGTTTGTATATACAGTGGGGCAAAAAAGTATTTAGTCAGCCACCAATTGTGCAAGTTCTTCCACTTAAGATGAAAGAGGCCTGAAATTTTCATCATAGGTATACCTTGTAACGCCGAGCGTTCCAGGTCCCGCTCCTCCCCCGGAGCGCTCGCGGCGTTCATCTTCTGTTAGCAGCGCCCCGGTCAGACTCACTGACCGGGAGCGCTGCTCTGAGTCTCCCGGCGGGGATGCAATCCGCGCGGCGGAACGTGCCTGCCCGCAGGTCGCATGCCATTCTGCTCACCTGCCCCGTCCTCCTTCTGTCCCGGCGCGCGCGGCCCCGCTCTCTAGGGTGCGCACCGGCTCTCTGAAATTTAAAGGGCCAGTGCACCACTAATTGGTGCATGGCCCAATCTAGTGTAATCATCTCCATTCCTATAAAAACCCACTTCCCCTTCCTGTCCTCGCCAGATCTTGTGCCCTGAGAAAGTGTTTAGTGTGTTCCTTGCATGTGTATCCAGATCTCCTGCTGTTGCCCCTGACTACGAACCTTTGCCGCCTGCCTTGACCTTCTGCTACGTCTGACCTCGCCTCTGTCTAGTCCTTGTATACCGCGCCAGTCTCAGCTGCCAGAGAGGTCGAGTCGCTACTGGGGGACACGACCTGGTAGTTACCGCCGCAGCAAGTCCATCCCGCCTTACGGCGGGCTCTGGTGAACACCAGTAACTACTTAGAACCGATCCTCCAGTACGACCCGCGCCATCGCCTCTCTGGCACAGAGGATCCACCTCCTTTGTCCTCGCCAGCCGCCAGTCCGGATCCTGACATACCTCAACTATGAGAGACATAATAAGAAAAAAAAATATCCATAAAATCACATTGTCTGATATTTAAAGAGTTTATTTGCAAATTATGGTGGAAAATAAGTATTTGGTCACCTCCAACAAGCAAGGTTTCTGGCTCTCATAGACCTGTAACTTCTTCTTTAAGAGTCTCCTCTATCCTCCAATCATTACCTGTATTAATGGCACCTGTTTGAACTTATTATCAATATAAAAGACACCTGTCCACAACCTCAACATACACACTCCAAACTCCACTATGGCCAAGACCAAAAAGCTGTCAAATGACACCAGAAACAAAATTGTAGACCTGCACCAGGCTGTGAAGACAGAATTTGCAATAGGCAAGCAGCTTGGTGTGAAGAATTCAACTGTGGGAGCAATTATTAGAAAATGGAAGCCATACAAGACCACTGATAATCTCCCTCGATCTGGGGCTCCACGCAAGATCTCACCCTGTGGTGTCAAAATGATCACAAGAATGCTGAGCAAAAATCCCAGAACCACACGGAGGGACCTAGTGAATGACCTGCAGAGAGCTGGGACCGAAGTAACAAAGGCTACCATCAGTAACACACTACACCGCCAGGGACTCAAATCATGCAGTGCCAGACGTGTTTCCCTGCTTAACCCCTTAAGGACGCAGGACGTAAATGTACGTCCTGGTGCGGTGGTACTTAACGCACCAGGACGTACATTTACGTCCTGTGCATAACCGCGGGCATCGGAGCGATGCCCGTGTCATGCGCGGCTGATCCCGGCTGCTGATCGCAGCCAGGGACCCGCCGGCAATGGCCGACGCCCGCGATCTCGCGGGCGTCCGCCATTAACCCCTCAGGTGCCGGGATCAATACAGATCCCAGCATCTGCGGCAGTGCGCGATTTGAATGAATGATCGGATCGCCCGCAGCGCTGCTGCGGGGATCCGATCAT
Source organism: Hyla sarda (assembly GCF_029499605.1). Taxonomy (NCBI): domain Eukaryota; kingdom Metazoa; phylum Chordata; class Amphibia; order Anura; family Hylidae; genus Hyla; species Hyla sarda. The sequence goes on along the minus strand of NC_079189.1, from coordinate 409,000,590 downwards.
TCAGAACGCCGCACGGAGGTCCCCTCACCTTCCTCCTTCCGGCTACCGGCGTCTCCTGCTCTGGTCTGAGATCGAGCAGTATTAGCAATCATGGTATTGCTATGAATAGTCCCCTATGGGGACTATTCAAGTGTAAAAAAAAAATGTAAAAAAATGTAAAAGTCAAAGTTAAAAAAAAAGTGAAAAATCCCTCCCCCAATAAAAAAGTAAAACGTCCGTTTTTTCCTATTTTACCCCCAAAAAGCGTAAAAAATGTATTTTATAGACATATTTGGTATCGCCGCGTGCGTAAATGTCCGAACTATTAAAATAAAATGTTAATGATCCCGTATGGTGAACGGCGTGAACGAAAAAAAAAAAGTCCAAAATTGCTCCTTTTTTAATACATTTTATTAAAAAATTATAAAAAATGTATTAAAAGTTTTTTATATGCAAATATGGTATCAAAAAAAAGTACAGATCATGGCGCAAAAAATGAGCCCCATACCGCCGCTTATACGGAAAAAAAAATAATTTAGAGGTCATCAAAATAAAGGGATTATAAACGTACTAATTTGGTTAAAAAGTTTGTGATTTTTTTTTAAGCACAACAATAATAGAAAAGTATGTATTAATTGGTATCATTGTAATCGTATTGACCCTCAGAATAAAGAACACACGTCATTTTTACCATAAATTGTACGGCGTGAAAACGAAACCTTCCAAAATTAATTTCCCCACAAAAATAGTGTTTTTTGGTTGCGCCATACATTTTATGATATAATGATATAATGAGTTATGTCATTACAAAGGACAACTGGTTTGCGCAAAAAACAAGCCCTCATACTAGTCTGTGGATGAAAATATAAAAGAGTTATGATTTTTAGAAGGCGAGGAGGAAAAAATGAAAACGTAAAAATTAAATTGTCCTTAAGGCCAAAATGGGCTGAGTCCTTAAGGGGTTAAGTCAGTACAAGACCAGGCCCGTCTGAAGTTTACTAGAGAGCATTTGGATGATCCAGAAGAGCATTGGGAGAATGTCATATGGTCAGATGAAACCAAAGTAGAACTTTTTCTTAAAAACTTAACTCGTGTTTGGAGGAGAAAGAATGCTGAGTTGCATCCAAATAACACCACACCTACTGTGAAGCATAGGGAGGAAACATCATGCTTTGGGGCTGACTTTCTGCAGAGAGGACCAGGACGACTGATCCGTGTAAAGGAAAGAATGAATGGGGCCATGTATCATGAGATTTTAAGTGAAAACCTCCTTCCATAAGCAAGGGCACTGAAGATGAAACGTGGCTGGGTCTTTCACCATGACAATGATCCTAAACACACCGCCCGGGCAACAAAGGAGTGGCTTTGTAAGAAGCATTTCAAGGTCCTGGGGTGGCCTAGCCAGTCTCCAGATCTCAACCCCATAGAAAACATTCGACGGGAGTTGAAAGTCCATGTTGCCCAGCAACAGCCCCAAAACATCACAGCTCTAGAGGAGATCTGCATGGAGGAATGGGCCAAAATACCAGCAACAGTGTGTGAAAACCTTGTGAAGACTTCGGCTGCTTTCACACTATGTAGTTCACGGTTAATAAACGTTCATGATTATGTATTGTTAACGGACATTTAATAACGGGTGAATTAACGGATGCTAACAAACACCCGTTATAACATCCGTCATGTACAGACGTTTTAACACCTCTGCCTACAGACTCCCACAGCCAGGACTACTACTGCTCCCATCATTGAACAGACTTGTTTCCATGATGGGAGTAGTAGTTCTCCGGCTGCGGTAGTCTGCTGGTGGCTGGGGAGGTTACATTAGTGTTTGTACTACTACCCCTATCATGGAACAGACTCTGTCCCATGATGGGGGTTGTAGTACAGGGGCTGAGGGATTGATTGCACTGGGTCTCACTTCTGACACCCGATCCAGTCAGAAGTTATTAAGCAGGGGAGCGGGCGGCATGGTCCGCAACCCTGCGATGTACACAATGTATTTTTTACTTTCATTTCTAAATTCCCCGCGGGCATCCCTGAATGGCCAATACTGAGGAGCCATTCAGGGATCCCCGTTTTTTTTTTTAAATGGACAATGTGAGGGGACAAATGTATCTTAAAAGTGTTGTTGGGGGGGGCATAGAGAGCTATATATCTAGCCCCCAACGCATTAATAAAAATATGACCCCCACCAGCGCATTTATAAGTATATATCTATACCCCAATTCAGCGCATTTATAAGTATATATCTATACCCCCGCCAGCGCATAATGTGACCCCGCCAGCGCATTTATGAGTATATATCTATACTCCCCGCCAGCGCATAATGTGACCCCGCCGGCGCTTTTGTCCTAATTTTCTATTGCAGCGCTATAGGTGACAAGTGTATCTATCAGATCGCATCCGGCAGCCAACGGCCAGATGAACATGATAGATATATTATTCATTCATAGCGCCAGCGACTGCATATGTATATAGATGTGCTGGGGGGGGGCAGACATATAGCGTTATCTGCCCCCCACAGCGCTTCTATATACATATGCAGCTGCCGCGATATGAATGAATAGTATATCTGTCAGCAGCATCGGCTGAGCGGCTGCTGGATGCGATCTGACAGGCGATCTGACAAATGCGCTATATGTGACAAGTATATCTATCAGATCGCATCCAGCAGCCGCCCAGCCGATGATGCTGACAGATATACTATTCATTCATATCGCGGCAGCTGCATATGTATATAGAAGCACTGTGGGGGGCAGATAACGCTATATGTCTGCCCCCCCCAGCACATCTATATACATATGCAGCCGCTGGCGCTATGAATGAATAGTATATCTATCAGGATCATCTGGCCGGAGGCTGCTGGATGCGATCTGATAGATACACTTGTCACCTATAGCGCTGCAATAGAAAATGAGGACAAATGAGCTGGTGGGGGTCACATTATGCACTGGTGGTGGGGTATAGATATATACTCATAAATGCGCTGGCGGGGTCACATTATGTGCTGGCGGGGTATAAATATATACTTATAAATGAGTTGGCGGAGGTCATATTTTTATTAATGCGCTGGCAGGGGTCATATTTTTATTAATGCGCTGGCAGGGGTATATTATAAATGCGCTGGGGGGCTAGATATATAGCGTTCTATGGCCCCCCTCCTCCCCCCCCCCCCCCACACAGAACCAGGAGGCAGAGAGGACATCACAGCTCATGTTACCACCTACATGATCCCATGTCCGAACTGTTCATAATCTTCTAATATATTGTGGTTTGCTTTTAATGTCTTTGCTTGTTCTAAAAAAAGAAGGCAGCTCTATCCACCAATGATGTGAGTAACAAAGGGATGACCTGACAGCACAAAGTATTAAACTTAGAAAAGAAAAACACCAACAGTCGGTGCACACCCAAGTCATAATAGACATAATGATCAGCTATGTTGTTAAATGACAAGCACACATGATATATGTGTTTATGTGTGTTTTTAATTTAACCCCTTAAGGACCAAACCCATTTTGACCTTAACCCTTAAGCAGGGCCCCCCCCCCTTGACAACAGCACCCGCTATACGGTGCCCCCATATAGTGCCTGTGCCCCATATAGTGCCTAATATATACAGTGCCCCCAAATAATGCCCGTGGCCCCATATATACAGTGCCCCCAGCCCCCATATAGTACCCAATATATTAAGTGCCCCCATATATACAGTGCCCCTGCTGGCTGCCCCATATATACAGTGCCCCCATATAGTGCTCAATATATATACAGTGCACCCATATATACAGTTCCCCCATATATATTGTGAAACTCACACTCTTCTCTGGCCTCTCTAGTCTACTCTGCTGCTACTGACTTCACTTCAGCTCAGACCAGCAGCATGATCCTCCGCTCCGCTCCACTCCCACCATACTCTGCTTCTGTTTGATGGCACAGTCACGCAAAGCCTTAGGACGCAGTGGCGTTGCTAGGGTTGGTGTCACCTGGTGCAGTAGCAAAGAATTTTTTAATATTCAAATATACCAATTGCCACGTAATGGGAAAGTGCTAAAGATGTTTTTACCATGCAAAACTAAAGCCCCCAGTATGACCTTACCAGTGGTAAGGTTATGCTGGGAGTTGTTGTTTCACCCATTATTACTGCAGAACTATCAAGTGACTACAACTTTGATGGAACATAGTGAGGAGAATACAGAATGATATCAGTGACTACAGGTGACGTCTTCTCTATAGTGAGGAGAATACACAATGATATCAGTGATTACAGGTGACGTCTTCTCTATAGTGAGGAGAATACACAATGATATCAGTGACTACAGGTGATGTTTTCTCTATAGTGAGGGGAATACACAATGATATCAGTGACTACAGGTGACGTCTTCTCTATAGTGAGGAGAATACACAATGATATCAGTGATTACAGGTGACGTCTTCTCTATAGTGTGGAGAATACACAATGATATCAGAGACTACAGGTGACGTCTTCTCTATAGTGAGGAGAATACACAATGATATCAGTGACTACAGGTGACTTCTCATCTATAGTGAGGAGAATACACAATGATATCAGTGATTACAGGTGACGTCTTCTCTATAGTGAGGAGAATACACAATGATATCAGTGACTACAGGTGATGTTTTCTCTATAGTGAGGGGAATACACAATGATATCAGTGACTACAGGTGACGTCTTCTCTATAGTGAGGAGAATACACAATGATATCAGTGATTACAGGTGACGTCTTCTCTATAGTGTGGAGAATACACAATGATATCAGAGACTACAGGTGACGTCTTCTCTATAGTGAGGAGAATACACAATGATATCAGTGACTACAGGTGACTTCTCATCTATAGTGAGGAGAATACACAATGATATCAGTGATTACAGGTGACGTCTTCTCTATAGTGAGGAGAATACACAATGATATCAGTGACTACAGGTGACGTCTTCTCTATAGTGAGGAGAATACACAATGATATCAGTGACTACAAGTGATGTCTTCTCTATAGTGAGGAGAATACACAATGATATCAGTGACTACAGGTGACGTCTTCTCTATAGTCTTTGCTTATCTAATTCAGATGGTACATACCGCCGGGTCCAGTTAAATCTTCTCTCTGTAGAACTTGACGCCTAGATGGCATTAGTTCCTCACTTTGTCAGCGGAGTCTGATCCTCTATATGAAAATGATCATTAATATAATGCTGTCACACGCTGCGCTCTTTGAATATAACCCTGTCAGACACTATATTCTGTAAATGTGATACTGCCACACACTGCGCTCCCAGAATATAACCCTGCCAGACACTATATTCTGTAAATATGATACTGCCACACACTGCGCTCCCTGAATATAACCCTGCCAGGCAATATATTCTATAAATATGATACTGCCACACACTGCGCTCTCTGAATATAACCCTGCCACACACTTTATCCTCTGAATAGAATACTATCTCACACTGTACCCTCAAAATATATAATAATACTACTACACACTGTGCTCTCTGAATATAAACCTGGCACACACTGTACTCTCTGAACAGAATACTTCTGCACACTGCGCTCTCTGAATATGATACTATTGCACATTGTACCCTCTGAATATGATACTACTGAACATTGTACCCTCTGAATATAATACTACCACACACTGTACCATTGGAATATAATAATACCACACACTATACCCTCTGAGTATAATACTGCCACACATCTGTATATAACACTAACACACACTGCACTCTCTGAATATGATACTATTACACACTGTGCCTCTGAATATAACCTTGGCATACAGTAAACCTTATATGATACACCATACCTCTGAAATGCAAAACACTGTGTGCCCCTCACATATAGTAATCATGCCTCCTGCCCTGTGCCCCCTACATATAAAATATAACAATGCCCAGTGATGTCACAGTACAGCGATAAAACACCCAATGATGTCACAATACAGGGATAATACAGCCAGTGATGTCACAACACAGGGATAATACACCCAATGATATCACAGTACAAGGATTTTACACCGAATTTTGTTACAGTACAGGTATATAATACACAGTGATGTCATACTACAGGGGTAATACACACAATGATGTTACATTACAGGGAGAATACACACAGTGATGTCACAGTAGAGGGATAATACACAGTCATGTCATCGTACAAGGATACACACAGTGATGTTACAGTACTGAGATAATATACACAGTGATGTTACAGTACAGGGAGAATACACACAGTGAAGTCAGTAGAGGGATAATACACAGTGATGTCACAGTACAGGGATAATACACACAGTGATGTTACAGTACAGGGATAATATACACAGTGATGTCACAGTACAGGGATAATACACACAGTGATGTTACAGTACAGGGATAGTATACACAGTGATGTCACAGTACAGGGATAATACACACAGTGATGTTACAGTACAGGGATAATATACACAGTGATGTCACAGTACAGGGATAATACACACAGTGATGTTACAGTACAGGGATAATATACACAGTGATGTCACAGTACAGGGATAATACACACAGTGATATCACAGTACAGGGATAATACACACAGTAATGTTACAGTACAGGGATAATATACACAGTGATGTCACAGTACAGAGATAATATACACAGTGATGTCACAGTACAAGGAGAATACACACAGTGATGTTACAGTACAGAGATAATATACACAGTGATATCACAGTACAAGGAGAATACACACAGTGATGTTACAGTACAGAGATAATACACACAGTGATATCACAACACTGGGGCAACACACACAGTGATGTCATAGTATAGGAATAATACACAGTACATGGTCAATATGCAATTATAGAACAGTACAGGGTTAGAACCCACGGGGGGGGGGGGGGTTGATGATTGGCAGGGTTCAGGGCACAGTATTTATAGTGCTACCTATGTAACCTGCCTGTCATGCCATAACCATCTGTTCTATTGCACTCTGGTCCTTCGGCAGGGGGAGGAGGTGAGCTGGAGGCCGAGATCACTCAGTGTATGGCTGTATTTCCCAAGCATGAGCATACAGATATAGAAAAACGACAACTCCCAGCAAAACTACACTCTGGGCATGCTGGAGAGCTGTGGTTTTCAACAGCTGGATACACACTGCTTGGGAAACACTGCTGTACGGAGGCAGTGAAGGTTACTGGCGGGTCCCTGGCTGCTGATAGCAGCCGGTCTGGTGATGGCGGTCATGTACATAGGTACCACCGCACCATGACATAACTTTTACGTCCGATGTTGTTAAGGAGATTAAGGACCAGAGCATTTTTTGCAAATGTGAGCCCTGTCACTTTAAGCATTAATAACTCTGGGATACTTTTACTTATCATACTGATTCTGAGATTGTTTTTTCATGAGATATTCTACTTTATGTTAGTGGTAAATTGTTGTCGATACTTGCATCATTTCTTTGTGAAAAAATAAATAAATTATGAAAAATTGGAAAAATTAGCATTTTTCTAACTTTGAAACTCTCTGCTTGTAAGGAAAATAGACATGCTAAATAAATGATGCACTGATTTATCAAAGCTGTCAATTTCCTGCATAAATATAGACCAAACTACAGAGCGTTAGGCCGGTCTATTGTGTGCCTAATTTATCAAAAATCGCACGCTTCTTCTGATAAAGTCTGTGACCGGACTTCGGGATCTACGGTTTAGACTGTATTTAAACCTGCTTCAGTATGGTCTTCAGCGTATTTTCGCCCGATGCTAATTTTCGCCAAAAAGTCGCAATTGATAAATTCAGCACCAATGCATTTTTACATCTAAAATAGTTTATAATGCATCATGTACTAAAAATTCTCTAAAGAAAAAGTTGCACGTATTTGTGACATTCTGTGTGACAATTTTAGACGGGAAAAAACATCTAAATCCTTTGATAAATCCCTCCTAATATGTCTACTTTATCTTGCATCATAATGTTGACATGTTTTTACTTTTTTAACCCCTTAAATGGGCACTGTCACCAACTTTATTTTTTGATATGTTGTAGTACTTATGTACTACAACATATCTCTAATATACTTTTATTTATTTATTTTTATTAAAATTGTTTAATTTACATTTGAAAACCGGCCACTAGGGGTCTCCCTCCTAGTGGCCGGCTGCAGCCTGGCGTGACGTCACGCCTGAAAAAGGACCGATGCGGCCGGGCATCGGTCATTTTTCATTCAGCCTGTGCTCGCTCCCTGCCTGTCAATCAGACAGGCAGGGAGCGAGCGCATTGGCTCCCCGGCCACTGGCTGGGAGGCCACTCTTCCCGCACATCGCCGCCGCCTCCGCCTCGTCACCGCCGCTGTCCCTGCACGCCCGCTGCTGGACTCTGCAGTAAGTGTAATGGGGGGAGGAGGGGGGTGTTGTGATGGAGGGAACGGGGTATGGCGCGCGGGGGGGGGGGGGAGAGACGGAGGGGACGGGCTAGCGCCGCATGTAACTAATAGTTTATCTACACAGGGTGCCTCCAGCTGTTTCATTACTACAACTCCCAGCATGCCCTGACAGCCAATAGATGTCAGGGCAAGCTGGGAGTTGTAGTGATGAAACAGCTGGAGGCACCCTATGTAGATGAACTAAGGGCGGAAGTCCCCCCCCCAGCAGGCATCAGTGACGTGGTGCCTGCTGGGGAAGTCTGCCTGGTAGTGAGCACACTGCCTGTCAAACAAAAAGCATTTTTAATATAGTAAAAAATAAAAATTAAAAGCAGGGAGGGGGTTAGGGATAGATTGGCAATCGGCAGGGACAGAAAAAAAAAATAGGATGGTGGGAGCTACCCTTTAAGGAAGCAAGGTTTTCCTCCTTACCTTTTAAAAATCATAACCCTTTCAATTTTGCACCTAAAAATCCATATGAAGGCTTATTTTTTGCACCACCAATTCTACTTTTTAATTACATCAGTCATTTTACCCAAAAATCTACCGCGAAAGCAAAAAAATAAATCATTGTGCGACAAGATTCAAGAAACAACACAATTTTGTAAGTTTGGCGGGCTTCCGTTTCTACGCAGAACATTTTTCGGTAAAAATGACACCTTCTCTTTATTCTGTAGGTCCATACGTTAAAAATGATACCCTACTTATATAGGTTTGATTTTGTCTTACTTCTGGAAAAAATCATGACTACATGCACAAAAATTTATATGTTTAAAATTGTCATTTTCTGACCCCTATAACTTTTTTTTTTTATGTGTACGGAGCGGTATGAGGGCTCATTTTTTGTGCCGTGTACCATTTTTGTATTGATCGGACTTTTTGATCGCTTTTTATTCATTTTTTCATTATATAAAAAGTGACCAAAAATAAGTTTTTTGGACTTTGGAATTTTTTGTTGTGCGTACGCCATTGACCATGCAGTTTAATTAATATTGATATATTTTTATAGTTTGGACACTTACACACGCGGTGATACCACATATGTTTATTTTTATTATGGTTACATATTTTTTATATAGAATTTGGGAAAAGGGGGGGTGACTTAAACTTTTAATGAAGGGGTTAATGTGTGTGTTTTTAAACTTTTTTTTATTTTATTTTTTCCACACTTTTAGTCCCCTTAGGGGACTTTTAGGAGGGATCATTTCATTGCTCATACAGATTAATATGGTTCGATAGAACCATATTGATCTGTGCGCTCTGCGCTCGATTGATAAAGTCTGGCCATGCCAGGCTTTGTCATTCACAGCGCAGCAGCAGTGAAAAGAGGGATACTGGTATAAAAGTTATCCACCTAAAGCTGGTAACCCTTTTCCAGCAGTGGGTGCAAAGGTCCCACACGAGTTTCCCCACTAACACCCAGAGTGGGGGAACATTCTGGGGAATCCCGTCCACCGTATACTCTAAACTTGTAAGTGTACCCTGAGGTACTCACGCAAAGTTTGTAGGGTTTCACACCATACCTCGTCTGCTTAGATGGGATATATTGGCTTGGCAGAAGATGAGTCTCCCCTTAAAACTAATCAGAGACTCATCAATAGAGACTTCCTTTTGGAGTACATAGGCCTCCAAAAATTTGGCCGCAAAGTGATCAATGACCGGCCTGATTCTGTACAGGGGGTCATAGGCAGGATCACCTTGGGGGGACATGCTGCATTTTCAGCGAAATGCAGGCACTTACGTATGGCCTCAAAACATCCATGTGTCATGGCCATACTGTAAAGCGGGGTGTCGTAGAGGACGTCCCCACTCCAGTATTGCCTGACACTGGGTTTTTTGACTAAGCCCATGTGTAGCATGAGGCCCCAAAACATCCTCATTTCGGCTGCACTGACAGCGCACCATCCATTGGGCCTAGCCAACACGGAATCTAAGTGGTGGGCAAAAAACTGTTGGGCGTAAAAGTTTGTCTGCTCCACTAAGATTGACAAAGGTGTCACTGAAATAATAACTATACAAATCCATTTCAGTGAACCCGACAATTTTAATCTTGATTCCTGAGTCGCCAACAAACTCAGGAATCTCAGGCTGAAAGTCCTCTGGGGCTCTCCAGACAGGTTCACCGGTAAACTTGTCTGGGGGGTTGGACAACTAGTATGGGCAGCAGTGTCCCTCGGACTAGTGTGGAGGTGGTGGGGGGAGGTTGTGGCTGGGTAGGGGGGTGTGTGTAGGGGGGGGGAGAGTTTATATGTATGTGCACTATATAATGGTGTGCGATTTACAATCACACACCATTATGGGGGGAAAAATGGTCTGCACCTCAAAAAACATAGGGGGCAGACTTCAGTGTCCTATTTAGGCCTGGGTCATGCAGCTAAAGGACCCTTGGGCACCTATCAGGGGGTCAGCTGCAAAAAAAAATTTTTTACCTTTTCTTTTTAACTTTTTTTTTAACACACCTACCTCTCCCTAACTTAATAAAGACTGTCCCTGCACTAAGAGATGCCTGATGGCACTCACAACACCACCAATCACCCTCTTCTTCCAGGTCATTGGGTCACCAGAAACCAGTATGACCCAGAATTGAAGCGATCACAGACATGGGGGTGGGGGGGGTCCTAGGCACTGGCACAGGATATGCCTGACAGCAGGCATCCCATTCTGTTCACCACCCGTTTACCGGCGGTGAAGGGAAATTCCGAGAGCGTACAGGTCCCAGGAAGCAAGGGCATACCTGTGCGCCCTTCTTCCTGGAGGGGTTAACAATAGAACTGATCATTGTGTCTATTGTGTTTAGGGTGTGCCCTGATTGTTACTGTTCTTTTTATAACTTTGGTACACTTAGTAGCACCCAGTTAGCGTTATCTGAGCAACCTTCTTGTACATCTTAGTATAAGGCAGTATGATAAGTCTCCCCAATAGAATTTTCAAATTATAATAAGCGCTGCCCATACAAAAAGGGTAACTTCAATGGATGAAAAGATATTTTAGAAGGTAGTGTAAATTAAAAGGAATACTTAAGGAGAATTATCAGAACCTGTGTAAAGGAAGAGTGCAGTTACCCATAGCAACCAATCTGATTGCTTCTTTCATTTTTGAAAAAAAGGCATCTAAAAATTAAAAGAAGCAATCTAAATGGTTGCAATGGGCAACTGGTCAACTTTTCTTCTGTGCAGGTTTTAATGAATTTCCTCAACTATTTTTGTAGCTGTTAGCTACGGTATGACCCCCTGCGATTTAAAACTTATTCCCAATCCTTTAGATAGGGAATAAGTTTTACTGCACCACAGTACTCCTTTAAGCCCCAATCAGCAAGGGCATAAAGGTACGCCCTGTGTCTTCTAGGGGTTAAATGGTATGAGACTTGGGCAGACTTGTTATGTGTTCTTATAGACTTACAAAAGCTCTCTTATGTGTATGTCACAAACAACTACTACTGCTATTCTTTTCAATTGTAAAATATACATCACCTGTCCTAATATTGACATTGCATTATGTAATAGCTTATGAATGACCAGAGCTAATGAAAGTAATAGAAATCTAACATACATAGCAAATATTCATTTCTGTTCTCCAACATAGCCAAATCGTTTTCACATAATAATAGGGAGAAATTTATAATCGCATGTCTAAATCACATAGGTTTTACCACCGTTTGCCTGTGCGTATGTCACGTGTTTCTCCCACATACTTATCAAAAAGGTGTACTATTGCCATGAATAGCTAATAAAAAGGAAAAAATTGCATATGATCAGTAACCAAATCACTTTTTTGCGCATATTATGGGAAATTTACATTAAAAAGCTGTGTAATTACAAGGATAAATTCCAAACATAATCTTTATTACTTTTGCACCAACATATTCCACTACACTTTACAACTGTGGAAAACCCAAACAATTAAGAGTACATTTACACCGCATTATTGCTGTCTAACATGCGTTTTATAGGAAAAAACAGATGTTAATGGATAATAAAGATGGATTACATAAAGCATAATCGCATTCCCACTGACTTACATACTTATATAAATAAAAAATACTTATATATATTTAAAAAAAATTTAAATAAATGGGCCACAACGGCTCAGGTTTTTTTTTTTTTTTTTGCACAATAGCATAGTTGACCAGGTTTTTACATACAAGAAAATTAAATAGACAGTAATGAAACAATGAAACAGGTGTGAATCTAGACTAAAATGGAAACACAATACATACAAATGAACAAGAAATAAGACAAAATGATAAAGGTCTCTCTCTGTTCATGAGACAGAATAAGGAATAGGAGGTCTGATAATATAGGAACATTTCATGGTGCCAGTTCTGCAAAAGGAGACCAGCCCTTTTGTTGGCACAAGGAATATAAATACAGTGAAACCTCTTCGAGATGACCACCCACCCAAAAATGCTAAATGGTAGCAAAATAAGCAAGTAAACAAAGTTAGGAATTAAGAACACTGTGGCCCAGATTTATCATGTCTGAGGACAAAAGAGGTATTTCCATCTTACCCTATCCAAAGGAACGATGAGACCCCACTTATCATGAGAACAGAGGTGGAATGCACAGAGTGCATCATGCTGATCGGAAGCCCCATGGAGAATGAACGGCTACACACACTTGATGCACTCCGTCCATTCCAGAGGATATTTCACTTTTGTGTTTATGTATCCCAGCAGTTGGACATTGATCAGCTAGTTATCCCCTATGCAATTAAGAAAAAACTTCTTCAAGGGTACGTTCACACGTACAGAATCTGCTGCATATTTTCTGCAGCTGATTTTGCTACCCATTGAAGTTAAAGGGGTACTCCGGCGCTTAGACATCTTATCCCCTATCCAAAGGATAGGAGATAAGATGCCTGATCGCGGGGGTCCCACCGCTAGGGACCCCCGTGATCTTGCACGCAGCACCCTGTTAAAATCAGTCCCCGAAGCACGTTTGCTCCGGGTCTGATTACTGGTGATCACGGGGCCCCTGTGATCGCCAGTAATCAGACCCGGAGCGAACGTCCTCCGGGTACTGATTTTAACAGGGTGCTGCGTGCAAGATCATGGGGGTCCCCAGCGGTGGGACTACCGCGATCAGGCATCTTATCTCCTATCCTTTGGATAGGGGATAATATGTCTAAGCGCCGGGTACCCCTTTAATAAGTAGCAAAATCAGCTGCATTAATTATTCAGCAAAAATATGCAGCAGATATTGTACGTGTGAAAGTACCCTACATAGTAACATAGTTTGTAAGGTTGAAAAAGACAAGAGTCCATCGAGTTCAACCTAAAACCCTACTGTGTTAATCCAGAGGAAGGCAAAAAAAATAAAAAAAAACACAAGGCTGATGCCAATTGCCCCATGAAAGAGGAAAAATTCCTTCCCGACCCTAATAGGGCGATCAGAATAAATCCCTGGATCAATGTTCTATCTCCATAAATCTAGTATCCATAACCTGTGCTGTTATTACTCTCTAGAAAAACATCTTGGCCCCCCTTGAACTTGTTTATGGAGTCAGACATCACAACATCATGTGGCAGAGAGATCAATAGTCTCACTGCTCTTACAGTAAAGAATCTCTGTCTGTGCTGATGGGGAAACCTTCTTTCCTCTGGATGTAGTGGATGCCCCCTTCGTCATGGTTATTAGTCTAGGAATAAAAAGGCCACTAGAAAAATCTCAGTACTGTCTATTCACATATTTGTACATTGTGATCAGATCGCCCCTAAGATGTCTTTTCTCTAAACTAAATAACCCCAAGCTTGATAACCTGTCTTGGTCCTGTAATCCTCCCACACCATTTATTATCGTTGTCGCCATCCTCTGCACCCTCTCCAGTTCAGTCATGTCCTTTTTATATACAGGTGCCCAGAATTGGACACAATACTCCACATGTAGTCTGACTAGTAATTTATACAGTGGCAAAACTATATCCTTGTCACTTGATACATCCCATGACTTTGTTATCCTTGGTAACCGCTGCCTGGCACTGATCACTAAAGTAGAGTTTACTGTCAACCAGTACCCACAAGTCTTATTCGGTAGCAGTTTGACATTTTGATTATTTAGCACATAGTACATTTCTTTTTATGACCCAAGTGCATAACCTTACATTTCTCCACATTAAACTTCATTTGCCATGTCTGTGCCCAAGCCTCCAGCTTCCCCAGATCCCTCTGTAATATTATGTTATCATCCTCTGTGGTGATCACCTTACCCAGTTTGGTGTCATCTGCAAATATAGAAATGTGAAAAGAAGAGTAAGAAATTGACATTTCACCCACTCAGCTTTCACAGGCATAGGTGGTAGACGAACTGTCAGCTCACATGTCTATTTTGGAACAATACTTTTTTTCTTCACAAAATAACAATTAAGGGACATCTATCCTTAGAAATGAATGTCATTCCATTCCCCTACATTTACACACTCTAACACTGTCCAATTAGTGAAGACAATGGTTTTGTAAGGACACTCCCCAGAATAACAGAAGAACAGTACATTACAGAATTATGATAAAAGATTCTCCAGATGTATTTCTACAATGCTCCGGATTTACTTATGAGTTGTGGTGACTAGAATTAGGGCCAAAGTAAACTCAATAATTTAATGCAGTGCAACAGTGAGTTTAAAGAGTAGCTCCCACCATCCTTTTTTTTCTATCCCTGCCTATTACCCATCTATCCCTAACCCCCTCCCTGCTTTTAATTTTTTTTTTTACTATGTTTAAAATTACTTTTTGTCTGCCTGGTAATGTGCTCACTACCAGACAGACTTCCCCAGCAGGCACCATGTCACTGATGCCTGCTGGGGCCAAAACTTCTGCCCTTAGTTCATCTACACAGGGTGCCTCCATCTGTTTCACCACTACAACTCCCAGCTTGCCCTGACATCTATTGGCTGTCAGGGCAAGTTGGGAGTTGTAGTGTTGAAACAGCTGGAGGCACCCTGTGCAGAAAACAATTAGTCAGGGCCATGGGCGCAGCGCGGTGCTACCCCGTTCCCTCGGTTTGTTCCACGATCCCTTCCCCCCCCCCCCCCGTGTTTAATATGCCGAACCCCGCTCTCCCCCAACCCCCAATCCCCACTCTCCCCCAACCCCCGCTCTCCCCTAAAATAGATCCGTACATACTGCCAGACAGTCCAGCGTGCAGGGGCAGCAGCAGCGGCGGCGTCATGTGCAGGAGGAGTGGCCAGCCGTCCAGGGAGCCAATGCGCTCGCTCCCTGCCTGTCTGATTGACAGGCAGGGAACGAGCGCAGGCTGAATGAATTAGGACCGATGCCCGGCCGGCATTAGTCCGAATTCAGGCGTGACGTCACGCCAGCCTGCAGCCGGCCACTAGTAGGGAGACCCCTAGTGGCTGAGTTTCAAAAGTTAATTAAAGCATTTTAATAAAAAATAAAAAAATAATGAAAATGTATTAGAGATATGTTGTAGTAAATATGTACTACAACATATCAAAAAAAAGTTCATGACAGTGCCCTTTTAAAGTTGGCTATTTCCGAAAACTAGCATTTCTCTAGACAATAGCATATCGATACTTTCCAAAAAACTGAAAAATCTGCTACAACCCTCAAGCATGGAAATTTCTCTACATAATATGTAAGAGGTACTACTTAAAAGATCTGTAATAACATTTTCACATAATGTATATAAAAGAGTACATTTAATGTTAAATTAAATAAGCTGTATTTATTTAAAAATGTGTCTCCTTTTTAAATATAGGAAAATCCTATTATAGCTAAAACACTCTGACATCTGTCTGCAAAAAGTTCAGTAGCAAAAATATGAAAGGACACAGAAGCCTTATATTAGTTCTTCAAAATGAATAAGCAGACTGTCCTATTTTACAACTGTAAAGCTACAAACAGGGTTCCAAGCAACACGTTTTCACACATCTTTAGCATATGTTACTGGTGTTACCTGATCAGGACCCTGTTAATATGCATCTGATGCTTTAATGCCAAACATTAAAACAATGGAAGAAATACATTTGAAAAGTACCGTAACTGTCCCTCTAACCAAGGGCCCCACTACTAGGAATTCAGAAACCAAGGCGGTAGTATATAAACCACAGGCTTAAAACAGGCATGGCACCTACCAAATATACCAGAGACTGATGAGCAGTCTGAATACTACAGACAAGCAGCAATAGTTATGACACAAAACCACTGAGAACTGTATTTTTTTTTTTTTTAGCTAGTTAAAAACTCTTCTCCCAAGGTCAATGCACTGTGGGGCATGAGGTAAGGCTCAATAAGGTCAGTGTACCTCTGGGATCTCCTCATGATAGCACTATTCCTAACCATGCTCCTTCATGCAATTTTTTGCTAACATTTGAATTCTCTCACTAAAGGCAAATAGAATGTACTAAATCCATCCATATATCTGTGTATCTTTTCTATATTGACTTTTTTTCACTGGGGAATAGAGGGGTTCCAGTTGCTCATGTTATGCTTTGACTTTACCTGCAAGCATGCCATAAAGACCATTTCTTTATATAACTACAGTGCATACAAAGCATGGGATGGGCATATCTCAAATATAAAGAATTCACATATTTAGTTTTTATTATATTTAATGATTGGATGGGGGGGTGGGATTACTAAGAAAGATGCACCAGTATTGTGACAAATTATTATTATGTGTTTTACACACTTTTCACGGTTTACTTCAGTCTTGAAAACTACATAGATCATGGAGTGAGGCTAAAAGAGTTACAAAATGTGGCAGATTTATTATTGGCCTGCAAAATATTAAAAAAAAAATTGCAAGCTCTCTAGAAATCCCACTAATTTTATCTGTTTGCCTTCTTAGATGTGAACATATATATATATATATATATATATATATTGTGGCAGTGTGGCAAGGAAAGGGTGTATTTCCCTTGCTAACTCTGGAGAATCCACATGTGGCCTGATTATTAAGGTATCAGGAAGGGGAAGTGTGTTTAAAAGGAAAGGAAACAGAATAGTTGGGGCTGTCCCTGGGAAACAGTATGCTGGCTGTTAGAGGGGGAGACACACGGGCCCTGTTTAGGTAACACGCAGAAGGCGCTGCGAAGTGGTGTGAACTGTGAGTAACAGGTTGCAGGAGACACGTTTAACTGGCTGAGGGTAGCTCACCAGTTTGTAGTCAGGGCATGCTGATATGTGTAGTCAGTGACCAGACGGTCTAGGACTTTATTTTGTTCCTGTTTATGTTTTGTTTTACCTGCAACCTGTGGAAATAAATCTGGCAAGGAGCCAGACTTGTATGCGGAACTGTGGTCTGTGGTGTTATTGTGAGGAACGTGTCCCGTGGCAAGTGACCAAGGCTATCCCAGAGCTAATTCCCAAGGAGGAATCCTTACAATATATATATATATATATAATGTACACGACAGGGCCAGACTGGCCACCGGGCCATCCAGTGGGCCGTCTTCCTCGTTGCAACATAAAAAACGTTTTTTTATTTTGCGGCTCCGGACGTTCTGCTCACAGGGACACTGCCGGTCAGAAAAGGAGCAGACGCAGTGGCTGCTGGAAGCATACGTGCCCTGTGCAGGCACGCACGTCTGCTTCTAGCCCGAGGTGGCCTTGCTCACAACTCCTGGCGCCGAGGTGTTCATACCTCTCTTGAAGGGTGAAGGGTCACGGAAGAAGCTGAGGCAGGCAAAGTATACTGCAGCACAAAAGATGGGAGTCAGTCCCCCTCCCCCAAACCACTAAGTATAATAGATGTGTATATGACTGGTGTATGTATTATAGATGTGTATATGTATGATAGATGTGTGTATGATTTATCTATTGTGTATTTATTTATGTGTGTATGATTCATCTATTCTACATACACATATATCCATTATACATACACTCATCTATTATACATACACACATCATTCATACTAGAGAGGAGTTAGGGGTTTGGGGGGGTCAGAGGAGTCAGGCGGACAGTTGGGTGGGGGGGGGGGTTTAACTAAGGAGCCAGAAGAAAAACTTAGGGGTGGGGGGGGGGGGGGCAGAGGGCTCTGGAGGAGGACACAGATAAACAGAGGAGTCTGGTGGAGGAGGACAGAGAGGTCTGGAGGAGGGGGATGGAAGAGGACAGAGGGTTCTGGAGGGGAATGACTGAGGATGACAGAAGGGTTTGGTGGAGTAGGATGGAGGAGGACAGAGGGCTCTGGAGGAGGAGGATGGAGGAGTACAGAGGGGACTGGAGGAGGAGGAGGACAGAAGAGGACAGAGGGTCTGGAGGGGGAGGATGGAGGACAGATGTCGTACTTATTGTAGGACCCAAAAATGAATCACTATGTTTAATAGAATAATAGCATGATGTGTCCACCATGTTGTATGGGAAAAGAATACCTGTTGTCTCTTTAGATATTTATGGCTGATAAGATAAGACAGATAAGAGGGCTAGTTTGCCAGTCTTGTGAATGTTATTCTGACTAACAATTAATTACCCATGTGACTAGATACAGAGAGAGATTCACACGTCTGTGTGAAAGAGACCTCAATGGTATTCTTATCTCTAATAAATTTGGATGTTTAGGTAGGCCCCAAGCTGTCTGTGAGAATCCAGGTTTTAATTTCTTATATATGTCAAAAATAATCCATACTTCAAGTGTGGA
The DNA here is from genome assembly GCF_029499605.1 of Hyla sarda. Lineage (NCBI taxonomy): Eukaryota > Metazoa > Chordata > Amphibia > Anura > Hylidae > Hyla > Hyla sarda. The sequence goes on along the minus strand of NC_079189.1, from coordinate 408,981,595 downwards.
ATGTGGGTTTAAGACCAGTTATTGACAGTTAACCATTAATGGTAATGACACTAATTGCTTATGCAATAGCACCCCCTAGTGTATGGGTAGTTGACATTACAGAGACAGGAAAGGCATTATGGGTGATATGCTCAATGCACTCTGGGTATTATAGTGATGACATAGTCATTACCATATGTACACGCCCAACCTACATTCATTGGGGAATTCCAATTTAGGGAGGTGTGTCTAACTAATTAAAAAGTCTGGTAAACCAGATGTTAGGACACAAAGACACAAAGGAAGGGAGACAAGGGGGAAAAAAGACAAATAACTCTCTCCCACACACAGGAAAGAGGTCCAACAAGGTGGAACAGCCATGTGAGATCCAAGCAAGCCGGACTGATCACACGGTACCAGACCAATGGCTATCCACAAAGATTTCAGTTCAGCTTTCCTAGGACCAGAAACAAGGTTCTTACATAGACTTGGTAAGAGACACAAAAATTGTATTCTATTTAATTAAGACTAATTTGGATAATGTAGATGGAATTATACCATTTAGACTGGCGAATAAATTAATTTAATAAAATAATTAATTATCTCCATATTGAGATTATAGTTTTAGGATATTACGAAACTTCATTCTACCTGCAAAAGAATCAAGACTCATAATCTAACAAAGCATTAAAGGGGTACTCCGGTGGAAACATTTTTTGTTTTAAATCAACTGGTGCCAGAAAGTTAAACAGATTTGTAGATGACTTCTATTAAATAATCTTAATCCTTCCAGTATTTATTAGCTGCTGAATACTACAGAGGAAATGGTTTTCTTTTTGGAACACAGTGCTCTTTGCTGAATCATGAGCACAGTGCTCACTACGGACATCTCTGTCCATTTTAGGAACTGTCCAGAGCAACATATGTTTGCTATATGGATTTTCTCCTACTCTGGACAGTTCTTAAAATGGACAGATGTCAGCAGAGAGCACTGTGCTCGTGATGTCAGCAGAGAGCTCTGTGTTCCAAAAAGAAAATAATTTCCTTGGTAGTATTCAGCAGCTAATAAGTACTGGAAGGATTAAGATTTTTTAATAGAAGTAATTTACAAATCTGTTTAACTTTCTGGCACCAATTGATTAAAAAAAAAAAAAGTTTTCCACCGGAGTACCCCTTTAAATAATTGCTTAGTCATTGCTAGAATTCCTACTCTCCAAACTAAATGTTATAAGTATATTTCCCACATAGGAAACTTGCTTCAAGTTCCTCCTCCTAGCGAGATCATACAACTCTGCTATTTGTCTTAATGTCTTACCAAAGTCATGTTTAGAAAATAGTCCAGAATGGGGTGGAAGTATATCGTAGTTCTTCCCTTTTTATATCCTTAGATGCATTTGCCCATTCTTGGAGTCATGTGATATGTAGTTGGTTAGAAGGGGGCGGGGAGTGTATTCAACATTCCATATTTATATGTCTATGATTAGATATTGCCCATCTTGATATCATGAGGTTCCTCTGGACAGAGTGATATGTAACCTTTTTATTGTATGATATCCTAACCTAGTAGTACCTTTTGTTTTATTGTAACAAGTTACTTACTACTCACATGTATTGTTCTACTATATATAGTCAATTAACCCCTTAAAGGGGTACTCCAGCGCTTAGACATCTTAGGGATTAGATGCCTGATCGCAGGGGTCCCGCCGCTGGGGACCCCTGTGATCTTGCACGCAGCACCCCAGTTAAAATCAGTCGCCGGAGCATGTTTGCTCCGGGTCTGATTACTGGCGACCACGGGGTCGGCGGCATGTGATGTCACGCCTCCGCCCCGTGTGACATCACGCTCCGCCCCTCAATGCAAGTCTATGGGAGGGGGCATGATCATAACTCTTTCAATCTTGCACCTAAAAATCCATATGATGGCTTATTTTTTGCGACACCAATTCTACTTTGTAATGACATCAGTCATTTTACCCAAAAATCTACGGTGAAAAGGAAAAAAAATCATTGTGAGACAAAATTGAAAAAAAAAAAAAACCGCCATTTTGTAAATTTTGGGGGCTTCCGTTTCTACACAGTACATTTTTTGGTAAAAATGACACCTTCTCTTTATTCTGTAGGTCCATACGATTAAAATGATACCCTACTTTATATAGGTTTGATTTTTTCATACTTCTGGAAAAAATCATAACTTCATGCAGGAAAATGTATACGTTTAAGATTTTTGTATACGTTTAAGATCTTCTGACCCCTATAACTCCTTTTATTTTACTGCGTATGGGGCGGTATGAGGGCTCATTTTTTGCACCGTGATCTGAAATTTTTAGCGGTACCATTGTACTGATTTGTATTGATCAGACTTTTTGATCGCTTTTTATTCATTTTTTCATGATATAAAAAGTGACCAAAAATATGCTATTTTGGACTTTGGAATTTTTTGGCGTGTACGCCATTGCCCGTGCGGTTTAATTAATGATATATTTTTATAATTCGGACATTTCCGCACGCGGCGATACCACATATGTTTATTTTTATTTACAGTTTTTTTTTTTAAATGGGAAAAGGGGGGTGATTCAAACTTTTATTAGGGAAGGGGTTAAATGATCTTCACCTTTTTTTGCACTTTTTTTTGCAGTGTTATAGCTTCCATAGGGGGTAATAACACTGCACACACTGATCTTTTACATCGTTCAATGGTTTCTCATAGGAAACCATTGATCGCTGATTCTGCAGCTTGACTGCTCATGCCTGGATCTCAGGCACTGAGCAATCATTCGGCGATCGGACAGCAAGGAGGCAGGTAGGGACCCTCCAGCTGTTCTGTAAGCTGTTTGGGATGCCGCGATCCCCAACAGCTCCCTGAGCTAACCTGCAACGTTTTAGTTTCACTTTAGACGCGGGTTAATAGTGCACGGCACCGTGATCAATGCCGCGTGCCATTAGCCAAGGGTCGTGGCCGTTGACCCGCATTATATCATTTGCATATATCATTGTGTTTGTTACACATTTATGTTTATAACTTTATAACCAATAAATCTGCATACTTTTATAATAACTGTGTATTATTGTATATTGCTACATCCTTAAGCGTTAATGTCGTCCCGCCCTAAAAAGAACTTGTTTATATCTGAGGAAATATAGTCAAACTCAGATGTGAATTGTATTGTTTGGCTTTGTCTACAATTCACCAGGTCATAATTTTGATATTTGTAATAATTTTAAAATTTTTACATTTTTCATAATATTTTTATGACAATAATTCATAATCGAGTTATTACTGCACGACACAGATGAGTCTGAAGGAGGAGGATGGAGGAAGACAGAAGGGTCTGGAGGAGGAGGATGGGGGAGAACAGAGGGGTCTGGAGGATGTGGACGGAGGAGGACTGTGGGGTCTGGAGGAGGATGGGGGAGAACAGAGGGGTCTGGAGGATGGAGAAGGACATGAGGGTCTGGAGGAAGAGGACAGAGGGATCTTGAGAAGGAGGATTAAGGAGGACAGAGGAGTCTGAAGGAGGAGGATGGAGGAGGACAGAGAGGTCTGGAGAAGGAGGACTGGGAACAGAGGGGTCTGAAGGAGGAGGATGGAGGAGGACAGAGGGGTCTGGATGATGGAGGAGGACAAAGGGGTCTGGAGGAGGAGGACAGAGGGATCTTGAGGAGGAGGAGGACGAAGTGGTGTCTGGAGAAGGAGGATGGAGGAGGACACATGGGGGACAGAGGGGTCTGGAAGATGGGGGAGAACAGAGAGGTCTGGAAGAGGAGGATGGAGGAGTCTGGAGATGGAGGAAGAGGGGTCTGACAGAGAAGGCGAAAAAGGGGTCTGGAGGAGGACAAGGGGGTCTAGAGGAGGAGGATGGAGAAGGACAAAGGGGTCTGGAGGAGGAGGATGGAGGAGAACAGAGGAGTATGGAGGAGGAGGAGGATGGAGGAGGACAGAGGGGTCTGGTGGAGTAGGATGGAGGAGGTTGGCGGAGGACAGAGGGGTCTAGTGGAGTAGGATGGAGAAGAGCAGATGGGTCTGGAGGAGGAGGACAGAGGGGTCTTTAGGAGGATGGAGGAGAACAGAGGGGTCTGGAGAAGGACGGAAGAGGACAGAGGGGTCTGGAGAGGGAGGACCAAGAAGGACAAAGGGGTCTGGTGGAGGAGGATGGAGGAGGACAGAGGAGAATAGAGGGGTCTAGTGGAGGAGGATGGAGAAGGACAGAGGGGTCTGGAGGAGGAGAATGAAAGAGGACAGTGCAGGGGTGTGATTCAGCCGAATTGAGAAGAAACAATCTGTGGCAGTGTTGGTATTAAGGATACAGTGTGTGGCAGTATTAATATTACAGGTGTCAGGGCTATATTCAGGGGGCACAGTATTTGGCAGTTATAACAATTATTTTCAACATACAGAAGATGAGGATCTGCTGACAAAGTGAGAAACCAATGATGTCAGGGCATCAGACTCTGCAGAGAAGATGTAGCTGGAAGAAGTACTGGCGTCTGGACCAGATGAAGATGAAAAGGAAAGACAACAGAGAAGATGACTCTCAGGTCACTGATATTGTGTATTCTGTGTGACTATCCCATCAACTCTGCAGTCACTTGTAACTTGTGCGGGGATGATGGATGAAACTGTACCCTAATTAGTGGTTCTACAGCCGTTGCAAAACTACAACTCCCATAATGCTTGAGGCTTTCCAGACATGATGGAAGTTGAAGCTTTGCAACAGCTGTAGAGCCACTTAAAATGAGGAGCTCTTTCAGGGTCCCAGTAGTCTGACTCTTACCAAAAAAATTAGCAAGTCTCAATCCAATTCCATTCCAATTCCCTTCTCATCCACTACAGCTGGTGAAGCAGCCTAGCTTTAAGGCCAACAAAAAACCTGGCCTGGATTTTGGGGAATGACCGGTAAGAGCCGTCCCGGATAAGAGCCGTCCGGATCGGCCTTCCAGCCATACTACGGGCACAGTATCAGGCCGCACCACAGCACAGATGCCTGTGTTTTAGTCAGTCTACAATGCCCGGGCCTATTTTTGGTCCCAGCTAGCCCTGGTACACAATTATTTTATATGAAAAAATACTTTTATGAAAGTTATTTTCATCACTAAAAATGTATTGTACCCTCTGGTGGCCAGGTAAATATAACTTAAAGGAGTACTCCGGTGCTTAGACATCTTATCCCCTATCCAAAGGATAGGGGATAAGATGCCTGATCGCGGGAGTCCCGCCGCTGGGGACCCCCGTGATCTTGCACGCGGCACCCCGTTTGTAATCAGTCCCTGGAGCGTGTTCGCTCCGGGACTGATTACCGGCGACTACAGGGCAGGCTTCGTGTGACGTCACGCCCCCGCCCCCGTGTGATGTCATGCTCCGCCCCTCAATGCAAGCCAACGGGAGGGGGCATGATAGCTGTCACGCCCCCTCCCGTTGGCTTGCATTGAGGGGCGGGGCGTGACACCACACGGGGGCGGGGGCGTGACGTCACACGGCACCCGCCCTGTAGTCGCCGGTAATCAGTCCCGGAGCGAACACACTCCGGGGACTGATTACAAACGGGGTGCCGCGTGCAAGATCACGGGGGTCCCCGGCGGCGGGACTCCCGCGATCAGGCATCTTATCCCCTATCCTTTGGATAGGGGATAAGATGTCTAAGCACCAGAGTACTCCTTTAAGTTATATTTACCTGGCCACCAGAGGGCGTGACAGCTATCACGCCCCCTGCCGTTGGCTTGCATTGGAATCGCAGGGGATAGGAGGAGGTGCCACCTCGCTCCTATACTTCAGCATGGTCCTGGCTGTCTGTGACAACCGGGATCATGCAAAATTACCGCCGCAGATCACAGGGGCGATTTCCCTCGTGATTTGCGACGATCACCGACATGGGGGCCTACATGGCCCCCTTCGGCGTTTGCCCTGGATGCCTGCTGAAGCATTTCAGCAGGCATCCGCTTCCGATCTCTGCCCGGCGCTCGGCAGGAACCGGAAACAGGACGTCCTGGGTCCTTAAAGCCCAGGGTGCCAGGACGTCACAGGATGTCCTGGGTCCTTAAGAAGTTAAAGCTAAGCTGCCTCACAAGCTGTAGTGGATGTGAGCGGATGAGAAGGGGATTGGAATGGAATTGGATTGAGACTTGCTAGTTGTAGCACACAGTGCCAGGAAGGGCTGTGTGTGGAGTCTCCCTCTGAATGCTCTAAGATTGGAAGCTGCTGTACAGCCTTGCTGAGGCCTGGAAAAGACGTGCTGTCGCTGCGTGGCATGAACACAGGTGTGAACAAACGCCAAAGGAAATACAGGTGGACTTTGCTGTGTTTTTTCTTTGTTTCGCGTTAAAGACTGTTTGCTGTGTGCTCAAGTGTGAATAAAACACTGGACTTTGGTTTAAAATGCTGTCTCCTTACCTCTATATTGCAAACCGCACCTCACTGCAAGAGCGAGTAATCACATTTGGTGGAGGATGCGGGCAACGCAGTGAGGTCAGCGTTGGAGTTGCAGAACGTTGTTGCCAAGAGCCACTGGACTGGTTGCTAGGGGCAATGCAGTGAGGTCAGCGTTGGAGTTGCAGTATGCTGTTGCCAAGGGCCGCTGGAGTGGTTGCTAGGGGCCACGCAGTGAGGTGCAGCACGCTGTTTAAGGACTTAGCCTGGGATAACTTTTTGAAGCAGTTGGTAGGGGCAACGGTTCTGACGTCAAGTCTCGCCAAGATGAAGGCTGTGATAAAGAATTTCATGGAAATCAACCACTTGCAACTGCAGGAGGCCATCCTGCAACATCAGGAGTTCAACCAGCTATTGCGGCAGCGGGTCGTGGCGTTTCAGGCTGGAGCGACGACACGGACCAACCCTGACGCCAGGATGGTGCCGATGGCGATGCCACAGATGACTGCCGCTGATGACGTCGAGCCATACCTGAGGTGAGGTGGCCACGTCCCAGCCTGAGGTGGCCTCGTCCCAGCCTGAGGTGTTGAACTTATGGGAGGGAGTCCCATGTACTGTAGATGACTTTTCTGACTCTGGGGCCAACGTGGTGGGAGAGGAAGAGTGCCAGGTGTCGGTGGCACCTGTTGTTGAACAGACTGTAGATGCTGCGGAGGAGCCTGTGCTTTTTCCCTCTCCTAGGGCAGAAGCGGACACATGTATCGACAATCCCGGCCCTCTGCGTGATAATGATATGTTCTATAGAGATGATGATTATGATATGTTCTATAGCCTCTTAAGGACTCAGGGCGTACCTGTACACCCTGAGCCCGGTCCCGGTGTGAAAAACGGGGTCACGCCGTGACCCCGCATCACAACGGGTCGGCCCTGGCTGCTAACGATAGCTGGGACCCTGGGCTAACAGCGTGCGGCACCGATCGTTGTGCCGCATGCTGTTAACCCTTCAGACGCGGCGATCAAAGTTGATCGCCGTGTCTGAAAACGAAAGTAAACGCTTCTCGGCAGATCAGTCGGGCTGATCGGGACATCGCAATAAAATCGCGATGTTCAGATCAGCTGGGACGCAGGCGGAGGTTTCCTTACCTCTCTCCGTGGCGTTCAATCAGGGTTTGATTGCTCCAAGCCTGAGCTACAGGCTTGAGCAATCGAGCCCCTATCTCGCTGATCCATGCAAAGCTATGGCTTTGCACGGAATCAGCATAAGAGATCAGTGTGTGCAGTGTTATAGGTCCCTATGGGAGCTATAGCTCTGCAAAAAAAAGTGAAAAAAAAAAAAGTTAACAAAGGTCATTCAACCCCTTCCCTAATAAAAGTTTGAATCACCGCCCTTTTCCCATAAAAAAAACTGTGTAAATTAAAATAAAAATTAACATATGTGGTATCGCCGCGTGCGTAAATGTCCGAACTATAAAATGATATCATTAATTAAACCGCAAGGTCAATGGCGTACGCGCAAAAAAATTCCGAAATAGCGTATTTTTGGTCACTTTATATCATTAAAAAAATGAATAAAAAGCGATCAAAAAAATCCGATCAACACAAAAATGGTACCGATAAAAACTTCAGAACACAGCACAAAAAATGAGCGCTCATACCGGCCCGTATGCGGAAAAATAAAAAAGTTTACAGGGGTCAGAAGATGACAATTTTAAACGTATAAATTTTCCTGCATGTAGTTATGATTTTTTTTTAGAAGCACAACAAAATCAAACCTATATAAGTAGGGTACCATTTTAACCGTATGGACCTACAGAATAAAGATAAGGTGTAATTTTGACCAAAAAAATGCACTGCATAGAAACGAAATGAAATTTTTTCTTCAATTTTGTCGCACAATGATTTTTTTTTCGTTTCGCCGTGGATTTTTTGGTAAAATGACTAATGTCACTGCAAAGTAGAATTGGTGGCACAAAAAATAAACTGTACAAAAAAGAGTTGCAACAGCACTCTAGATAAAAAATGGAGGCTCTTTAGCGCACTTTTTGATCAAAATGTGTGTCCCCATCCACCACGCGGAGGTGGCCTCATATCAGATGGGACCCTAACATAACTCACCTCTGCTGTGCATATAGCCTCTGACTGTGTGACATGTTGGATCAGCCATTGACTAAACCACCTCCAGTCTGAGAGGGGTGGGGTGCATGGCTAAAGAGGGTGCCACACCCCCCAACTTACAAAGTAGAAACAAAAGGAAAAATAGCCAGCACAACAACCTAATACACATGTGCCCGCTGCTGTGGCAAATATAAAATGTACAAAAAAGAAAGTTGCAACAGCACTCTAGATCAAAAAATGGAGGCTCTTAGCACACTTTTTGATCAAAATGTCACACAGTCAGAGGCTATATGCACAGCAGAGGTGAGTTATGTTAGGGTCCCATCCGATATGAGGCCACCTCCACGTGGTGGATGGGGGGATACATTTTGATCAAAAAGTGCGCTAAGAGCCTCCATTTTTTGATCTAGAGTGCTGTTGCAACATTCTTTTTTGTACATTTTGTATTTGCCACAGCAGCGGGCACCTGTGTATTAGGTTGTTGTACTGGCTATTTTTCCTTTTGGCACAAAAAATAAGCCATCATATGGATTTTTAGGTGCAAAATTGAAAGCGTTATGATTTTTAGAAGGTGATGAGGAAAAAATGAAAATGAAAAAACGGAAAAACGCTGAGTCCTTAAGGGGATAGAGATGATAATGAAATGTTCTATAGAGATGATAATGATGATAATCATATGTTTTATAGAGACAAGTATGATGATGATATGTTCTATAGAGATGATGATGATATGTTCTAAAGAGATGGTAAGAATTGGGATCTCTTGCTGCCCTATACTGTAATGGTGTGTGTCACTCAGTTGCAGGAATGTATGGAAACGGTGTTGCATTTGGTTGATGAACATATCGAGGCAGCTCAGCGAGCTCAGAGCAGAGTTTCGGTAGATAGTAAGTTCCTGGCTAGGGGCAGGGTCCCTACAAAGAATCGAAAAGTGAGTGGGCCAGTCTGATAGTCTTAATGCCCAAACCAGATGGTTCCTTACGGTTCTGTAACGGTTTCCGGAAACTGAATGAAGTTTCCAAGTTTGAGGTTTATCCCATGCCCCAAGTTGATGAGCTTATCGAGAAGTTAGGCATATGTGTTCACCCCCTCAGGTTTGAACAAAGGGGGGGGGGGGTTATGTGATAAGGTGAAATGTGTGGTCATGGATGGACTGTATGTGTCACCAAGGTTCCTGGCCTTGGTGAGGCAAGAGCCGGTATCTTCCAGTATCCGTGCTGCGGCGCGGCCTGATACTGTGCCCATAGTATGGCTGGAAGGCCAATCCGGGATGGCTCTTACCGGGAATGACCAAGTGCATGGTGGGGGTCATTCCCCACAATCCAGGCCAGGTTTTTTGTTGGCCTTAAAGGGGTACTCTGGTGAAAAACTGTTTTTTTTTTTTTTTTTTTTTTTTTTAAATCAACTGGTGCCAGAAAGTTAAACAGATTTGTAAATTACTTTTATAAAAAAAATCTTAATCCTTCCTGTACTTATTAGCTGCTGAATACTACAGTGGAAATTCTTTTCTGTTATAAACACAGAGCTGTCTGCTGACATCTCTGTCCATTTTAGGAACTGTCAAGAGTAGAAGGAAATCCCCATAGCAAACATATGCTGTTCTGGACAGTTCCTAAAATATACATAGATGTCAGCAGAGAGCACTGTGCTCATGATGTCAGCAGACAGCTCTGTGTTTCAAAAAGAAAAGAATTTCCGCTGTAGTATTCAGCAGCTAATAAGTACAGGAAGGATTAAGATTTTTTTAATACAAGTAATTTACAAATCTGTTTAACTTTCTGTCACCAGTTTGAAAAAAAAAAAAAAAGTTTTTCACCGGAGTACCCCTTTAAAGCTAGGCTGCCTCACTAGCTGCGGTGGATGAGAAGGGGATTGGAATGGAATTGGATTAAGACTTTGTTGTTGTAGCACACAGTGCCAGGAAGAACCGTGCCAGGAAGAACTGTGTGTGGAGTCTCCTTCTGAACGCTCTAAGAGTGGAAGCTGCTGGAAAGCCTGGATGAGGCCTGGAAAAGACGTCCTGTCGCTGCATGGTGTGAATGCAGGTGTGAACAAATGCCTTAGGAAATACAGGTGGACTTTGTTGTGTTTTTCCTTTGTTTCGCGTTAAAGACTGTTAGCTGTATGCTCAAGTGTGAATAAAACACTGGACTTTGGTTTAAAACGCTATCTCCTTACATCTATACTGCAAACCGCACCTCACTGCAAGAGCGAGTCATCACAATACATAAATGTAAATTTAGGTCTAGGTTAGTACATTTAAGGGCACTTAAAGGGGTAGTCCAGTGGTGAAAAACTTATCCCCTATCCTAAGGATAGGGGATAAGTTTGAGATCGCGGGGGTCCGACCGCTGGGGCCCCCTGCGATCTCTCTGTACGGGGCCCCGGCTCTCCGCCGAGATAGCGGGTGTCGACCCCCGCACGAGGCGGCGGCCGACACACCCCCTCAATACATCTCTATGGCAGAGCCGGAGATTGCCGAAGGCAGCGCTTCGGCTCTGCGATAGAGTTGTATTGAGGGGGCGTGTCGGCCGCCGCCTCGTGCGGAGGTCGACACGCCCCCTTCCCGCGGGCTGTCGGGGCTCCGTACAGGAGATCGCAGGGGGCCCCAGCGGTCGGACCCCCCGCGATCTGCAACTTATCCCCTATCCTTAGGATAGGGGATAAGTTGCTCACCACTGAATCACCACTGGACTACTCCTTTAAAATAATACAGTAGAGGATATTAAGCATTCTAGCTACGTGAATTTCATAGCAGCTGTGATCTAGAAATCCGCAGAACAATATTGTGATACAATCTAATCCACTCATAAAACACACTCATTAAAGGGGTACTCCAGTGGTTAAGATTTTTGGCTATATTGCATCTTCTTTTAATGTTCATGTTTTTGCAATTGACATGTATTATATATTTGTGTAGCATGTGTCTTTTTTTTCTTACCTGTTTGTGGGCCAGGAAGTTCTATAGTTCTGTGTTGGATCTCTTACTGTCGTCCACAGCGTCGGCTGTGTTAGGATTAGGCTGTGGACAACACGTCAGTGCTTTTTTTTTTTTTTTTCTCTGTTCTTTCAGAGCCTGGTGGACACAGGTCTGCATGAGAGAAAGAAGTCACGCCCCCTCATCTCCCCCTCTGTCACAATCACACCCTATCGGTCCAGCCGAGACGCTAGAGAGAGTGTGATGGTGCAAGGGTTAAAGCCGCCAGACCTCTGGGTATACACTACTAGTCCCAGCAAGTCACCAAATTAACCCTTAGATACGTGTTTCCACCAGAGCTGCCATCAGAAAGGTGAGCTCATATAGTTAGAGATCAAAGACCAGAGCTGATTAATTAAACATTTAATCTGATAAAAGGTATCACAGTGCTGACTATATAAAAATACAGAAACAAATGACATACAGCTACAAAAATGTATAAAAGAGTTTAGGAAGGCAAGTTCAGAAAACAAAAGATGAAGTTCTTACAGCATGATGGTATCAGTCCAAGAGAGTGAGTTTCAGCTGTTCTTAGGATGGTCTTGTCAGCTTGTGCCACAGCATTGAACTCACAGAGTCTAGCATTGTTAAATATTATATATCTGCCTTTTTTGGAGGGAGACTCCGTTCCTCCCTCCCCTCTGATCCCACCAGGGGGGCATCTCTGTTCCTGGCCCTCTTATCTGGTTGATTATATGATGAGACCAGAGTGCAGGACTTCAAAGGAGATACAAACAACCAGCCAAACCCCCCAATTGACGCCGCACGCTGAGTCCACACAATGGACACCAGGGATCGGGAGTGTATCATCTCTCGGGAGTTTCCATATTAGGGAAGCGGAATTGCCATCTACTTCATTGGTCTTTTTATCTGTCACCTGTTGCTTGATTCCCAATAGGAGTCTATAGTGTGTTGTGATACGTCTGACTTCTGTGCTATATCAGCTATTAACCTTATTTGGTACCCGTGGACTATTTGAACCAGGGCTCCAGTAGTACCGGTAATTCAGGATTGTGTATCCTAACAGTAAATCACTCAGTCATCTTGAGTACATACAACTCTATGTGAAGTTTCTATTTGGGCAAGGAACGTATTGTCACATCTATTGAAAGTAAAATCAAGGATTCTCATTCCTATATTTGGGGCCTATGTGGATGAATTCATCTAATTTATCTGCAGTGTCTATTTTTGACTCAGCATCATCGTGCAGCTATTACGTGTTATTTATGTATTATATGTATCTCACTATCTTTGGTATTTAGATATTTTTGTAATTATATATGTGGTGTCTTGTTTATTGATCAGTATATACAAAGGTATGTTGACTGCTCCTCCGAGCCCTGATGAACCCCAAATTACAAGTTAGGGTGAAACGCGTAGGTTATAAGGAGTAAGAGTTTAGACATATTGTGTCATTTTTATTGTCTACTTTTCTATGTTTTATATTCTTGGTTTTGTACATAATTTATATCCCTTGTCCCTGTCCACACGTATTCTAGTCAGGGCAAGGGGTTAGACTAGGCAGGGTCGGTTAGGTCAGGTTATTCACCTGTATCCTATACCCCACCCTGGATTTATGTCTTTCATTTTGTAATATATATATGATGCAACTTTTCGGAGCACTTTATTGTGAGGCAATGTCTTTTTATTGTGACCTTTAATAAAAGTAAACATTTTAGCTCATTGTGTATATATTTGTGGCCTCATTGGTAGATTTAAGTGGATTGATTTACTATAATTTATCTCCAAGGGTGTACGTATCAGTGGTTGAAGGACCCTATATTTCCTTTCCTTGGTTAGTTTTTGCAAACCCCCCAATAAAATGCAATACACAAAAACACAGGATACACCGTCTGAATGACCCCTCACCCATGTCTTCGTTTATACACAGATATAAAACACATCTATGTTTCCATAATCAGGCCTTGGGCCTGACACCCTCCCGGAGGACGAGGACGTAGGTCTGCATGAGAGAAATAAGCCACGCCCCCTCATCTCCCCCTCCTGGAGGACGCAGGTGTGCATGAGAGAAAGAAGCCAGAGCAGGGGGAGAGAGGACATACACAGCTCCTCATCTCCCCTCCCCCTGCTCCTTCTTCTGAGGACAAAGGTCTGCACTGAAAGTAGACAGAGAAGATAAAAGTGTTATCTGAAGGGGAGGATAACAAAGTGCACGGGCTGGGGATGTATAGACTGCAGGGGAATAAATCTCGGACTGGGGATGATTTCTATGTGTGAAGGGGGGGGGGGGACTCCAGAATGATACATGCTGGGAGTTGTAGTCCCTGTTATGTGTGTGTATGCTAGTGTTTACAAACCAGTGTGCCTTCAGCTGTTGTAAAACTACAACTCCCAGCATGCCCTGACAGCCTTTGTGCATGCTGGGAGTTGTAGTTTTGCAACAGCTGGAGTCACACTGATTGGGAAACACTGTTCTAGCCGATTCAGTATATTACAAAGTGCATTGTTTCCCAACCAGGGTGTCTTCAGCTGCATCAATTTGTAACAGAGAAAAATATATACTGTATAAAGCACACACCCAAATCAAATAATAGATAAATAAGTTACATCTTTATTATGCAAACCACATGCAGTTACAAAAGAGGACAAATAACATTTAAAAACAATTAAAAAAGCTCAATAGAGAGGCAAACACAACATCTAGGGGAGGGGCCATGAACACCCTAACCCCTACCCTGCCATGTAGATGATACCACAATATTTTACCAATGCTCCGAAAAGATATATAGGAAAAAATACAATAAGTGTGATACTAAACTGAAAAAATAAATAGCTGCCCAAATACAGAGAGTATAATAATAAATACACAATAATAATATAAGGTAAACCACAGACGAAGGAGCAGATGTGCAAATAAATGCAGGGCAGGGTGACTGGAACCCCACACGTTCCGTCACTCTGGGGTGACTTCTTCAACACCCCTGAAGACTGGACCTTTAGTGAATGTACACGCACACACATGCAGGCAAACAGGGCCATATATACCGTACCCTAGGTACTTGAACTGAATACACCCCTCTAAAGTGATTTCACAAGCGTCAGACTTTTTTCATGCAGATCTGTCACAAATACACAGAGAAAACAGCAAGTGGTACACACAGATTTTGTTGCAGATTCACTGTGGACCCATATACATAGGAGATTTATCAAAACCTGTGTAGAGAAGAGTGGTGCAGTTACCCATAACAACCAATCAGATCGCTTCTTTCATTTTTAAAAAGGAAAAGAGGCAATCTGAAAAATGAAAGAGGCAATCTGATTGGTTGCTATGGGCCACTGCACCATCTTCCCTATATACAGGTTTTAATAAATCTCCCCCCCCCCCCCTAATACGTGGTGAAATCACAAATCCACAATACAATGGGGGAGATTTATCCGGGCAGATGAGTGACAGTGTAGTTGCCCTTATCAACCAATCAGATTGCATCTTTTAGTTTTAACCCCTTTCACGCAGGGTTTTTCCATTTTTGCATTTTTTCCTCATCACCTTCTAAACATCATAACACTTTAAAGGGTACCTCTCATCAAATAAACTTTTGAAATATTATAGATTAATGAATGTTGAATAACTTTCCAATAGCATGTTAATGAAAAATATGCTTCTTTCTATTGTATTTTTCCCGATCAGTCCTGTCAGCAAGCATTTCTGACTCATGCTGGAGTCCTAAACACTCAGAGCTGCCAGCCTGCTTTGTTCACAGCCAAACAGGCTGTGAACAAAGCAGGCTGGCAGCTCTGAGTGTTCTCCTTTGTGAACAAAGCAGACTGGCAGCTCGTGGTGTTTAGGACTCCAGCATGAGTCTGAAATGCTTGCTGCCAGGACTGGTAGGGAGACCCCTAGTGGTCATTTCTTCAAAGTGGAAAATTAAATAGAAAGAAGCATATTTTTTAATAACATGCAATTGTAAAGTTATTCTGCATACATTAATCTATAATATATCAAAAGTTTTTTTGATGAGAGGTACCCTTTAAATTTTGCACCAAAAATTACATATGATGGCTTATTTTTTGCACCACCAATTCTACTTTGCAGTGACATTAGTCATTTTACCAAAAAATCCACGGCGGAACGGAAAAAAAATGAATTGTGCGACAAAATTGAAGAAAAAATTCAATTTTTTTTTACTTTTGGGGGCTTCCGTTTCTACGCAATGCATTTTTCAGTAAAAATGACACCTTATCTTTATTCTGTAGGTCCATCTGGTTAAAATTATACCCTACTTATATAGGTTTGATTTTGTTGTACTTCATAACTACATGGACAAAAATGTATATGTTTAAAATTCTCATCTTCTGACCCCTATAAAGTTTTTATTTTTCCAGGTACAGGGCGGTATGAGGGCTCATTTTTTGTGCAGTGATCTGAAGTTTTTAGCGGTACCATTTTTGTATTGATCTGACTTTTTGATCGCTTTTTATTCATTTTTTCATGACATAAAAAGTGACCAAAAATACGCTATTTTGGACTTTGGAATTTTTTGCGTGTACGCCATTGACCGTGTGGTTTTATTAACTATATATTTTTATAATTTGGACAGTTCCACACGCGGTGATACCACATGTTTATTTTTATTTACACTGTTTTTTTATGGGAAAAGGGGGGTGATTCAAACTTTTATTAGGGAAGGGATTAAATGACCTTTATTAACTGTTTTTTTTTCCACTTTTTTTTTTTTTGCAGTGTTATAGCTCCCATAGGGACTTATAACACTGCACATACTGATCTTTTACACTGATCCCTGCAAAGCCATAGCTTTGCATTGATCAGAGTTATAGGCGGTTGATTGCTCAAGCCTGTAGCTCAGGCTTAGAGCAATCAATCGCTGATCGGACGCGACAGAGACAGGTGAGGGGACCTCCGCTCGCATGCTAGCTGATCGGGACATCGCGATGGTCCTGATCAGCCCGAGTGAGCTGCCGGGAAACTTTCACTTTCATTTTAGACGCGGCGATCAACTTTGATCGCCGGGTCTAAAGGGTTAATAGCGCGCGGCACAACAATCGGTGCCAAACGCTATTAGCCCAGAGTCCTGGAATTATTTACCGGGACCAGCCGCACGTCCTTAAGAGGTTAAGAGGCCTTTTTAAAAAATAAAAGAAGCTATGTGACTCGTTGCTATGGGCAACTTGGCAACTTTTTCTCTGTATAGGTTTTGATGTGCGGCTGCATTTCTGCAGGGAAACATCACCGCTCTTCTAACCTGTGTAGATTTAACCAAAGGAGGAAAATTGATTTTCTTCCCTAGGCCATAGCATGGTGTACAAAGTTTCTTCGCTAAAATTTTTATGCAGAAATTAAGCAGAATTGCTGCTTATTTGGCACTGGAAATGCAAAGTTCCCCTGACTTCATGGGATTTTACTTGCATATTTTGACGGAAGAATGGATACGTCAATTCTTGTGGCAGAATGCGGATCTGTAGCTAAAATTACTAAGTGAAAATTACATTGTGTGAACAGACCAATACACCGCACCATACATCACTAATATACTTCTATGGGGCAAAAAACATACCGCAGCATACGATTTTATTGTGATACAGAAAGTATTGCATGCTGAACTTTTTTATCACCCCAAAAAAATTGTGGGATAGGGGATAAGATGTATGATCGTTGGGGGGTCGCCGCTGGGACCCCCTTCATTTTCCTGCGCAGCATCCCAGTCATCCGAACTCTATGCCAGATGACAGGCGACCACAGCCATTACGTCCCCTCCTATAAACATGAACAGAAGGGGTGTGACGTCACGAACACGGAAGCTCCAAACTCAGTACGCCGCAGTGCCGGCCAGGTGATTGGGGGGGTACCATTGGCCAGATCCCTCGTGATTAGACATCTTATCCACTACCCTTACGATAGGGAATAAGATGTCTAGGGGAGAAGTACTCTTTAACAAAATAACAAAAAAAAGTGTACATTTAAAATGTATGCAAATGGGTACAAACGTATACCACCAAGAAAGCTATACCACAAAAACGTATTCAGCCAAATCAGTGTTGGCTTTGCACATTTGTTTGGGGTATACCACAAGCATGGTATGGATGTGAACCTACCCTTAGTGCAGTGTTCTCCAAACTGTGTGCCTCCAGTTGTTGCAAAACTACAATTCCCAGCATGCAAGGATAGCCTTTGGCTGTCAGGTGTAATTAAGAAAACTGTCCCTGTAGCAGAATGTGACCCTCCGCACAGGGACACACTTTTCTGATTTACAGCCGGCTCCCTTTAACTCCCTAATCCTAATCCTAACCCCTAATTTCTAATCCTAACCCCTATTCCTAATCCGAACCCCTAACCCTTACCCCTAAACCTAAAACCTTACCCTAATCCTTACCCTTACAACCAATCCTAAACCTAATCCTAACACCATTATCCTAATCCTAACCCTTACCCCTAATCCTAACCCCTAACAGCAATCAGCACTTAGAAGGCCAGAGAGCGCTTAGCTCAGGTCACATTCGGCTATAGGTCAGTTTTTTTTCTCCATTTTACTGGGCATGCTGGGAGTTGTAGTTTTGCAACAGCTGGAGGCACACTGCTTGGAAAACACTACCTTAGTGTGAGAGTGAGTGTGCTGGATGACTCCCTGTCTGACTCCTCTCACTTGCTTTGGTTCACTAGTCTTTGCCAGGAATGCCATCAAGATCGGTTAGTTCACTATTTTGAACTGATCGTATCTGGACAACTCATCATAAACAAAGAGGCTGAACATGAAACGTTCTAGTCATGTGTAAGCATAGTTTATATGGAGGTATTGGTCCTTTACAGAACTCCTTTCTGCTGGTACTATAGGGGCAGCACTGGAGGATGGGGGGCGGAGGTGGTCCTGCACCTGTGCACTCACCTCGGGCGCAGTGGCGGGTCCGTATCTGAGGTAGAAGTCCGTCGTGTAGTCAGGTGTCGCATCCAGCCTTATCTTAGAGACATCGCTTAGAGACACCGCACAGCCTGGGCAGCCATAGCGAGTCCCAGCATTGTCCCACAAGTCTCACTCCTGAGTCAGGGCTGTCTCTCTGCTCCTCGGCTGTCTCTCTACTCCTCGTCTGTCCTCGTCTGTCTCTTTCCTCCCTCACACGGTCTCAGTGCTCAGGAGTCCAGTCATGTCTGTGCTGCCCCTTCTCACAGAGTCACATTCTTCCTGGCTAATGTATAATTAATATCTATGGGTCCCGTCCACCTCCCTCACAGCCGCCGTCTCCTCCCCTCTTCTTCCTCAGCACAGAGAGTGCATTCAGTGTCCAGAGAGAACAAGGCTCCTCTTATCTGCTGACAGAACAAATAGCAGTCTCACGAGCCACATTCTGGGGGTCTCCGTGTCATGGGGACTGGGCACTACAGGTGGGTGTCACTAGACTGTCACTACTGTTATGTAGTAGAGCTGGGTTGCAGTAGTGGCACCATCACTCATACATGGCCCACCAATATTAACCACTTAAAGGACAACTGCAGTGGTACACATTTATATGTGCCCGGGCCTCAAAAATAAACAAAATAAACTCATACATACTTTCCTACGAGCCCCCGTTGGTCCGGCACAGGCCTCACGGTCCGGCAGTGCTGACGTCATTCCACTTCCTGGGGACGGGGACGCCGCAGAGCCGTCGGCGTATCACCGGCCGTAGCGTCATGTAAGGAGCTCTGGCCGGCTTCTTACATGACAGCGGGCTCAGCCTATCACCGACCGGGGCGGGACATCGCTACGGCTGGTGATACGCCGACGGCTCTGCGGCGTCCCCGTCCCCAGGAAGTGGAATGATGTCAGCACTGCCGGACCGTGAGGCCTGTGCCGGACCAACGGGGGCTCGTAGGAAAGTATGTATGAGTTTATTATGTTTATTTTTGAGGCTCGGGCACGGGCATATATAAATGTGTACCACTGCAGTTGTCCTTTAACCCCTTAAGGACCCAGCCATTTTACACCTTAGGACCTGGCCATTTTTTGCACATCTGACCACTGTCACTTTAAACATTAATAACTCTGGAATGCTTTTAGTTATCATTCTGATTCCGAGATTGTTTTTTCGTGACATATTCTACTTTAACATAGTGGTAAAATTTTGTGGTATCTTGCATCCTTTCTTGGTGAAAAATCCCAAAATTTGATGAAAAATTTGAAAATTTAGCATTTTTCTAACTTTGAAGCTCTCTGCTTGTAAGGAAAATGGATATTCCAAATAATTTTTATTTTTATTCACATATACAATATGTCTACTTTATGTTTGCATCATAAAATTTACGTGTTTTTACTTTTGGAAGACATCAGAGGGCTTCAAAGTTCAGCAGCAATTTCCCAATTTTTCACAAAATTTCCAAACTCACAATTTTTCAGGGACCAGTTCAGGTTTGAAGTGGATTTGAAGGGTCTTCATATTAGAAATACCCCACAAATGACCCCATTATAAAAACTGCACCCCCCAAAGTATTCAAAATGACATTCAGTCAGCGTTTTAACCCTTTAGGTGTTTCACAGGAATAACAGCAAAGTGAAGGAGAAAATTCACAATCTCCATTTTTTACACTCGCATGTTCTTGTAGACCCAATTTTTGAATTTTTACAAGGGGTAAAAGGAGAAAATGTATACTTCAATTTGTAGCCCAATTTCTCCCGAGTAAGCACATACCTCATATGTCTATGTAAAGTGTTCGGCGGCCGCAGCAGAGGGCTCAGAAGCGAAGGAGCGACAAGGGGATTTTGGAGAGTACGTTTTTTTTTAATGGTTTTTGGGGGGCATGTTGCATTTAGCAAAAATCCCCCACATGGCATACCATTTTGGAAACTAGACCCCTTGAGGTACGTAACAAGGAATAAAGTGAGCCTTAATACCCCACAGGGGTTTCACGACTTTTGCATATGTAAAAAAATAAAAATTTCACAAAATGTGTGTTTCCCCCCAAATTTCACATTTTTGCAAGGGTTAATAGCAGAAAATACCCCTCAAACATTGTAACCCCATCTCTTCTGAGTATGAAGGTACCCCATAAGTTGACCTGAGGTGTACTATGGGTGAACTACAATGCTCAGAAGAGAAGGGTCATATTTGGCTTTTTGAGAGCAAATTTTGCTCGGGGGCATGTCGCATATAGGAAGCCCCTATGGTGCCAGGACAGCAAAAAAAAAAACACATGGCATACCATTTTGGAAACTAGACCCCTTGTGGAACGTAACAAGAAATAAAGTGAGCCTTAATACCCCACAGGGGTTTCACGACTTTTGCATACGTAAAAAAAAAAAAAAAAAAATTCACTAAAAGGTGTGTTTCCCCCCCAAATTTCACATTTTTGAAAGGGTTAATAGCAGAAAATACCCCCCAAAATTTGTAACCACATCTCTTCTGAGTATGGAGGTACCCCATAAGTTGACCTGAAGTGCACTACGGGCGAACTACAATGCTCAGAAGAGAAGGAGTCATATTTGGCTTTTTGAAAGCAAATTTTGCTCGGGGGGCATGTCGCATTTAGGAAGCCCATATGGTGCCAGGACAGCAAAATAACCCCCACATGGAATACCATTTTGGAAACTAGACCCCTTGAGGAATGTAACAAGGTGTAAAGTGAGCATTTACCCCCCACTGGTGTCTGTCATATCTTTGGAACAGTGGGCTGTACAAAATTTTTAATTTGCACAGCCCACTGTTCCAAAGATCTGTCAGACACTTGTGGGGTGTAAATTCTCACTGCACCCCTCATTACATTCCGTGAGGGGTGTAGTTTCCGAAATGGGGTCACATGTGGGGTTTTGTTTTTTTTGCGTTTGTCAAAACCGCTGGAACAATCAGCCACCCCTGTGCAAATCACCTCAAATGTACATGGTGCGCTCTCCCTTCTGGGCCTTGTTGTGCACCCCCAGAGCACTTTGCGCCCACATATGGGGTATCTCCGTACTCGGGAGAAATTGCGTTACAAATTTTGGGGGGCGTTTTCCCCTTTACCTCTTGTCAAAATGAAAAGTATAGGGCAACACCAGCATGTTAGTGTAAAAAGTTTATTTTTTTACACTAACATGCTAGTGTAGACCCCAACTTCACCTTTTCATAAGGGGTGAAAGGAGAAAAAGACCCCCAAGATTTTTTTAGGCAATTTCTCCCGAGTACGGTGATACCCCATATGTGACCCTATACTGTTGCCTTGAAATACGACAGGGCTCCGAATTGAGAGCGCCATGTGCATTTGAGGCCTGAATTAGGGATTTGCATAGGGGTGGACATAGGGGTATTCTACGCCAGTGATTCCCAAACAGGGTGCCTCCAGCTGTTGCAAAACTCCCAGCATGCTTGGACAGTCAACGGCTGTCTGGCAATACTGGGAGTTGTTGTTTTGCAACAGCTGGAGGCTCCATTTTGGAAAGAGTGGCGTACCAGACGTTTTTCATTTTTATTTGGGAGGGGGGCTGTGTAGGGGTATGTGTATATGCAGTGTTTTTTACTTTATTTTGTGTTAGTGTAGTGTAGTGTTTTTAGGATACAGTCACACGGGCGGGGGATTACAGCGAGTTTCCCGGTGCGAGTTTGAGCTGCCACGCAAAATTTCTGCATTGCAAACTTGCAGCCTGATACTCACTGTAAGTCCCCTGCCCATGTGAATGTACCCTGTACATTCACAGGGGGGGGGGGGGGGGACCTCCAGCTGTTGCAAAACTACAACTCCCAGCATGCACAGTCTCAGTGCATGCTGGTAGTTATAGTTTTGCAACAGCTGGAGGCACACGGGTTGGGAAACACTGAGTTAGGAAACAATGTTTCCCAACCAGTGTGCCTCCAGCTGTTGCAAAGCCACAACTCCCAAACATTCTCAGGCATGCTAGGAGTAGTAGTTCGGCAACATCTTTAGAGCCAGATGTTGCTGAACTACAACTCCCAACATGCTTGGAGTTGTAGTTTTGCAACATCTGGAGGACTACAGTTTGCAGACCACTCATACAGTGGTTCCCAATCTGTGCCCTTCCAGATGTTGCAAAACTACAACTCCCAGTATGCCAAAACTGTCCAGGCATGCTGGGAGTTGTAGTTCTGCAACATCTGAAGGGCCAGATGTTACAGAACTACAACTCCCAGCATGCCTGGACAGTAAGGGCATGCTGAGGATGTGTAGTTTTGCAACATCTGGAAGGGCACAGTGGTCCAAAAACTGTGGACCTCCAGAAGTTGCAAAACTGCAACTCTCAGCATGCCCAGACGCCAAGGGCTGTCTGGGCATGCTGGGAGTTGTAGTATACAGGGTCCCAATACAGCAATGCATGTCGCTTTACGGCGACGTGCATTGCTGTAAAGGGCCCGACCACGGCTGAAGATCTACTCACCTGTCGCCGCCGCCACCGTCTTCATCGTCTGGATCCGGGTCTTCAGGGACGAGGTAAGTACCGGGGCCGGGCCCCAGCACTCCCCCGTCCCCCGCCGCATCCTCCGGTCTTCCTCCCGTCCTCTCCGGACTTCAAGGGGCCAGGCAGGGCGGGAGGAAGTAACCTACATGGCCCCCCTCGGCGTTTGCCCTGGATGCCTGCTGAAGCATTTCAGCAGGTATCCGGTTCCGATCTCTGCCCGGCGCGCGGCAGAGACCGGAAAACGCCAGGACGTACGGGGACGTCCTGGCTCCTTAAAACCCAGGGTGCGGGGACGTCCCCGTACGTCCTGGGTCCTTAAGAGGTTAAGGACCAAGCCCATTTTCACCTTAAGGACCAGAACATTTTTTGCACATCTGACCACTGTCACTTTAAGCATTAATAACTCTGGGATGCTTTTACTTTTCGTTCTGATTCCGAGATAGTTTTTTTTCGTGACATATTCTACTTTATGTTAGTGGTAAATTTTCATCGATACTTGCATAATTTCTTGGAGAAAAATTTCAAATTAGATGAAAGAATTTAAAATTTAGCATTTTTCTAACTTTGAAGCTCTCTGCTTGTAAGGAAAATGGATATTCCAAATAAATGAGATATTGATTCACATATACAATATGTCTACTTTATATTTTCATCATAAAGTTGATATGTTTTTATTTTTGAAAGACATCAGAGGGCTTCAAAGTTCAGCGACAATTTTCACATTTTTCACGAAATTTTCAAAATCAGAATTTTTCAGGGACCAGTTCAGTTTTGAAGTGGATTTGAAGGGCCTTCATATTACAAATACCACATATATGACCCCATTATAGAAACTGCACCCCCTCAAAATATTCAAAATGACATTCAGAAAGTTTAACCCTTTAGGTGTTTCACAGGAATAGCAGCAAAGTGAAGGAGTAAATTCAAAATGTTCATTTTTTACACTCGCACATTCTTGTAGACCCAGTTTTTGAATTTTTACAAGGGGTAATACGAGAAAAAGCCCCCAAAATGTGTAACCCAACTTCTCTCGAGTAAGGAAATACCTCATATGTGTATGTGAAGTGTTCAGCAGGTACTATAGAGGGCTTAGAAGGGAAGGAGCGACAATGGGATTTTGGAGAGTGAATTTTTCTGAAATGGTTTTTGGGGGGCATGTTGCATTTAGGAATCCCCATTGTGCCAGAACAGCAAAGAAAATACACATGGCATATTATTTTGTAAACTACACCCCTCAAGGCACATAACAAGGGGTCCAGTGAGCCTTAACACCCCACAGGTGTTTGACGACTTTTCGTTAAAGTCGGATGTGTAAATGAAGAAAAAAATTCCCACTAAAGTGCAGTTTTTTCCCAAAAATTTACCAAAGGGTAATAGGAGAAAATGCCCCCCCCCCCCATATTTATAACCACATCTCTTCTGAGTATGGAAATACCCCATGTTAGGATGTAAAATGCTCTGCGGGCAAACTACAGTGCTCAGAAGAAAAGTCACATTTGGCTTTTGGAGAAAGAATTTGTTTGGAACAGAATTCACGGGCCATGTGTGTTTACAAAGCCCCCATGGTGCCAGAACAGTGGACCCCTCCCCACATTTGACCCCATTTTGGAAACTACACCCCTCACAGAATTTCATAAGGGGTGCAGTGAGTATTTAGACCTCACTGGCATTTGACAGATCTTTGGAACAGTGGGCTGTGCAAATTAAAAAGTAAAATTTTTCATTTTCACAGACCACTGTTCCAAAAATCTGTCAGACACCTGTGGGGCGTAAATGCTCACTGCACCCCTTATTACATTACGTGAGGGGTGTAGCTTCCAAAATAGGGTCACATGTGGGAGAGGGGGTCCATTGTTCTGGTACTATTGGGGCTTTGTAAACACACGTGGCCTTCAATTCCAGGCAAATTTTCTCTCCAAAAGCCCAATGGCGCTCCTTCTCTTCTGAGCACTGTAGTTCACCCACAGAGCTCTTTACATCCACATATGGGATATGTTCTTACTCAGAAGAAGGCAAGAGAAAGCTTATTTTCTTTTTTTTTTGCAGCCCGGAACGGATACAATAAGAAAAGTGAGCACCGGACATCTCCTTTAACCCCTTGGGGACGGAGCCCATTATGACCCTAAGGACGGGAGCATTTTTTGCAAATCTGACCACTGTCACTTTAAGCATTAATAACTCTGGGATGCTTTTACTTTTAAATTTGATTCCGAGATTGTTTATTCGTGACATATTCTACTTTATGTTAGTGGTAAATTTTCGTCGATACTTGCATCATTTCTTGGTGAAAAATTCTAAAATTTGATGAAAAATTTGAAAATTTTGCATTTTTCTAACTTTGAAGCTCTCTGCTTGTAAGAAAAATAGACATTCCAAATAAATTATATATTGATTCACATATACAATGGGGGAGATTTATCAAAGGATTTAGACTGTTTTTTCCTGTCTAAATTTGTCGCACAGAAAGTCACAGTCTAAATATGTGCGACTTTTCTGCAACTTTTGCTCTAGAGGATTTTTAGAACATGATGCATGCTAGTCTATTTTAGACTGAAATGCATTGAAAAATGCATTGGTGCTGAATTTATCAAGTGCGACTTTTGTGCGACAAGTCGCATCTGCCCAAAATACGCTGAAATGTCAGACCATGTTGGAGCAGGTCTAAATGCAGTTTAAGCTGTAGACCCTAAAGTCTGAGCACAGAATCTATCAAGGGCTGTGAGACCTTTGATAAATTAGGAGCACAATAGACAGGAGACTACCACATACGCTGGTCTATAACCATACCCAGAATAGACTAGATTAGTAAATGTCCCCCAATATGTCTACTTTATGTTTCCATCATAAAGTTGACATTTTTTTACTTTTGGAAGACATCAGAGGGCTTCAAAGTTCAGCAGCAATTTTCCTATTTTTCGCAAAATTTTCAAAATCTGAAATTTTCAGGGACCAGTTCAGGTTTGAAGTGGATTTGAAGGGTCTTCTGGTTACAAATACCCCATAAATGACCCCATTGTAAAAACTGCACCCCTCAAAGTATTCAAAATGACATTCAGTAAGTGTGTGAACCATTTAGGTGTTTCACAGGAATAGCAGCAAAGTGAAGGTAGAAAATTCAAAATCTTCATTTTTTACACTCGCATGTTCTTGTAGACCCAGTTTTTTATTTTTACAAGGGGTAAAAGGAAAAAAATCCTCTCAAAATTTGTAACCCAATTTCTCTTGAGTAAGGAAATACCTCATATGTATATGTCAAGTGTTCGGCGGGCGCAGTAGAGGGCTCAGAAGGGAAGGAGCGACAATGGGATTTTGGAGAGTGAGTTTTTCTGAAATGGTTTTTGGGGGGCATGTCCCATTTAGGAAGCCCCTATGGTGCCAGGACAGCAAAACCCCCCCACATCGCACACTATTATGGAAACAACACCCCTCAAGGAACGTAACAAGGGGTACGGTGAGCCTTAACACCCCACAGATGTTTGACAACTTTTTTTTAAAGTCGGATGTGTAAATGAAAAAAAAATTTTTCACTAAAATGCTGGTTTTGCCCCAAATTTTACTTTTTTACAAGGGGTAATAGGAGAAAATGCCCCTCAAAATTTGTAACCCCATTTCTTCTGAGTATGAAAATACCCCATGTTTGGACGTCAAGTGCACTGCGAGCGAACTACAATGCTCAGAAGAGAAGGAGCGCCATTGAGCTTTTAGAGAGATAAATTGTTTGGAATGGAAGTCGGGGGCCATGTGCATTTACCCCCCACATGTGACCCCATTTTGGAAACTACACCCCTCACGGAATGTAATAAGGGGTACAGTGAGCATTTACACCCTACTGGCGTTAGACAGATCTTTGGAACAGTGGGCTGTGCAAACAAAAAAATTACATTTTTCATTTTCACGGACCACTGTTCCAAAAATCTGTCAGACACCTGTGGGGCGCAAATACTCACTGTACCCCTTGTTACATTCCGTGAGGGGTATAGTTTCCAAAATGGGGTCACATGTGGGTATTTATTTTTTTGGGTTTATGTCGGCCACCCCTGTGCAAATCACCAATTTAGGCCTCAAATGTACATAGTGCGCTCTCACTCCTGAGCCTTGTTGTGCGTCCGCAGATCATTTTACGCCCACATATGGGGTATTTCCGTACTCAGGAGACATTGCGTTACAAATTTTGGGGGTCTTTTTTTCCTTTTACCTCTTGTGAAAATAAAAAGTAAAGGGCAACACCAGCATGTTAGTGTAAAAAAATTTATTTTTACACTAACAGGCTGGAGTAGACCCCAACTTTTCCTTTTCATAAGGGGTAAAAGGAGAAAAAGCCCCCCCAAAATGTGTAGTGCAATTTCTCCCGAGTACGGAAATACCCCATAGGTGGCCCTAAACTGTTTCCTTGAAATACGACAGGGCTCCGAAGTGAGAGAGCGCCATGCGCATTTGAGGGCTACATTAGGGATTGCATAGGGGTGGACATAGGGGTATTCTATGCCAGTGATTCCCAAACAGGGTGCCTCTGTGGTGTCCCAGTACAGGTACATTGTGTCAAGGTATTGTAGGCCCTGTCAGTTTGAGACCTCCAGTGTCCTGGGGGCTCCCCTGCAGGGACTCAACCATTTCTAATGTGTATTTGCACTGTTATAACTTAGCAATCCATTATTAGGTGTCTGTAGCTTTAAGTATGTTACCTAGCAACCTCATGCTTAGTCAGGGTATGTGAGAGTGGAGGACTGAGGGCTAGACTGAACTTTTGTGTAAGGTGTTATATTATGTTATTACTTGTATGTAACTTTATTGTAAATCCTAAAGGGGATACAGACAACTCTATGATCCACAGCTGCCTGGCCAATGGGCTTTAGTTTAGCCTTCCCTTATAAGGGGTGGCATTTCCTGTGAGAGGGGAGGAGTTGAGTTCAGGGTTCAGAGTGAAGAATCAGGAGTTCATTTCACAGACTGGCGACATTTCATTTAGACTGTTTAAAAGTCTCACAAAAGTCGCACTACCATATTTAGAAGTTATAACAGGGCAGACCTATAGAACTCTATACGACAATTGTATTAACCACTTAAAGGGGTACTCCGCCCCTAGACATCTTATCCCCTAGCCAAAGGATAGGAGATAAGATGTCAGATCGCCGGGGTCCCGCTGCTGGAGACCCCCGGGATCGCCGCTGCGGCACCGCGGCACCGTGAGTTCGCTCTGCACGTAATGACGGGCAATACAGGGGCCTGAGCATCGTTACATCACGGCTCCGCCCCTCGTGACGTCACGGACCGTCCCCTCAATACAAGTCTATGGGAGGGGGCGTGGATGTCATCATGCCCCCGCCATAGACTGGCAGGACATGGTGTCATTACTCTGTGCAGTAATGATAGCGTGGTGCCGCAGCGGCGATCCCGAGGGTCCCCTGCAGCGGGACCCTGGAGATCTGACCTCTTATCCCCTGTCCTTTGGATAGGGGATAAGATGTCTAAGGGTGGAGTACCCCTTTAAGGATGCAGGGCGTACAGGTACACCCCCCAGGGCCGGATTAAGAGCATCATGGGCCTGGTGCTGAAGATTTTGATGGGCCTAAAGTTGACACGTCACAACAGCTGGGTTGCGGCTATTTGTGGGTTTTAGTGCAATGCCATTTACTTACATTATGTGCAAACAGCATGATACACAGAGTGTGATGTAGGTAGGTATTTAATTGGGTTGTTGGCTGGCTAGATAGGTAGCTGGGTCGGTTGTAAGCTTGCTGGTTAAGTAGTTAGGTAAGTAGCTAGCTAGGTAGCCATGTAGATAGCTAGCCAGGTACGTAGATAGGCAGGTAGGTAGCTAGCTAGCTAGCTATAATCCCTATCAGGGCCGTTTTTCACATTGGTGGGCCCGGTGCAAGACTGTAGAGGAATAGTGGTGCAGTTGCCCATAACAACCAATCAGATCGCTTCTTGCCTTTTGAGAAATGAAAGAAGCGATCTGATTGGTTTCTTTGGGCAACTGCACCACTCTTCCTCTGCACAGGTAATCTTCTTATAGGCCTGTATGTTTATAATAGTTGATCTATTATACCCAGGGCCAGATTAAGGCTGTCTTGAAGACGGAGCACTTCATTATGTTGGTACAGTTCCCCACATTAGGTGCAGTACAGTTCCCCACATTAGGTACAGTACAGTTCCTCCACATTAGGTACAGTACAGTTCCCCCACATTAGGTGCAGTACAGTTCCCCACATTAGGTGCAGTATAGTTCCCCACATTAGGTACAGTATAGCTCCCCACATTAGGTGCAGTACAGTTCCCCACATTAGGTGCAGTAAAGTTCCCCCACATTAGGTGCAGTATAGTTCCCCCACATTAGGTGCAGTACAGTTTCCCCCACATTAGTTGCAGTACAGTTTCCCCCACATTGGGTGCAGTATAGTTTCCCCCACATTAGGTACAGTACAGTTCCCCCACATTAGGTGCAGTATAGTTCCCCCAAATTAGGTGCAGTATAGTTCCCCCACATTAGGTGCAGTATAGTTCCCCACATTAGGTGCAGTATAGTTCCCCCACATTAGGTGCAGTATAGTTACCCCACATTAGGTGCATTATAGTTTCCCCCACATTAGGTACAGTATAATTCCCCACATTAGGTACAGTACAATTCCCCCACATTAGGTTCAGTTTAGTTCCCCACATTAGGTTCAGTATAGTTCCCCACATTAGGTGCAGTATAGTTCCTCACATTAGGTGCAGTATAGTTCCCCCACATTAGATGCAGTATAGTTTCCCACATTAGGTGCAGTACAGTTCCCCTTCATTAGGTGCAGTACAGTTCCCCTACATTAGGTGCATTACAGTTTCCCCACATTAGGTGCAGTATAGTTCCCAACCTTAGGTGCAGTATAGTTCCCCTACATTAGGTGCAGTACAGTTCCCCACATTAGGTGCAGTACAGTTCCCCCACATTAGGTGCAGTACAGTTCCCCCACATTAGGTGCAGTACAGTTCCCCCCACATTAGGTGCAGTATAGTTTCCCCCACATTAGGTGCAGTATAGTTTCCCCCACATTAGGTGCAGTATAGTTTCCCCCACTTTAGGTGCAATATAGTTCCCCACATTAGGTGCAGTATAGTTTCCCCCACATTAGTTACAGTATAGTTCCCACATTAGGTGCAGTACAGTTCCCCCACAGTACAGTGTATGGCTGGAGGCTGAATGCCTGTTTACTGCCCCATTGTTCCGACCACCGCTCCTCTGGTCCAGGGACCCCGGGGACCGTGGTCAAGATCTACTGCTATGGCCTATGGGCCATAGCAGTAGGTCTCGGGACCGGAGGTCGGAACACTGAAGATGACGTGCTGCTGGTGACTTAACATGGGCGCGCGTCCTCCTCGATGCTCCGCTCTGCTTTACTCCTATGGGCGCACGGACGGGACGTCAGTGACGTGCCTGTGTGCGCTACCTCCCGGCAGCCCCTGCGTTTTTTAAAGTTAACATGAGGGCCACCGCAGAGAGGTAACCACCGTGACATCCTTGTGACCTGAAAAGTTTTTTCGGGACACAGGGATGTCCCGAATGTGACGGGGGGCCCCCTGCTGGCATGGGACATCGCAGCAGGCCCTCTTTTACTGTAAATATAGCTGTCGTGGGCCGCCCGTGCTATTTGCTGGGCCTATTTTAACGTAGGGCCCTTGAGCGGCAGCTCCATCCGCCCCTACGTTAATCCGGCCCTGACCTCTCCCCCCCCCCGCTCCAGAGTCCTAAACCTCAGGCCAATTTTATTTTTACATTTTTGTTTTTTCCTCCTCACCTTCTAAAAATTGTAACTCTTTTATATTTTTATCCACAGACTAGTTTGAGGGCTTTTTTTTGCGCGACCAGTTGTCCTTTGTAATTACATCACTCATTTTACCATAAAATGTATGGCGCAACAAAAAAAAATACTATTTGTGTCGGGAAATTAAAAAGAAAACATCAGTTTAGCGAATTTTGGAAGGTTTTATTTTTACTCCATACAATTTACTGTAAAAATGACATGTGTTCTTTATTCTGTGGGCCAATACAATTAAAATGATACCCATGATTACTTACTTTTCTATTATTGTTTGGGTTAAAAAAATCGCCAACTTTTTAACCAAATTAGTGCGTTTAAAATCCCTCTATTTTAAAGACCTATAACTTTTTCATTTAATTTTTAAAATAAAATAATGTAATAAAAAAAAATCATATGTGGCACGATCACGTGCGTAAATGTCCGAACTATTAAAATATAAGGTTAGCTAAACCGCACGGTCAATGGCGTACATGTAAAAAAATACCAAAGTTCATAATTGTGCATTTTTGGTCACTTCATATACCATAAAAATATTAATAAAAAGCGATCAAAACGGGCCATCACAACAAAAATGGTACCGATAAAAACTGCAGACCACGGTGCAAAAAAATTAGCCCTCATATTAAAAAACAATTTATAGGGGTCAGAATTTGACAATTTTAAACATACAAATTTTGGTGCATGTAGAAATAAATAAAACCTACATAAATTGGGTATCCCTGTAACTGTATGGACCTACAGAATAAAGATTATGTAACGTCAATACAAAGTACAATTGGTGATGCAAAAAACAAGCCCTTATATGGGTCTGTATGTGCAAAATTGAGCACGTTATGATTTTTAGACGATGAGGAGGAAAAAACGAAAGTGCAAAAACGAAAAATTTTTAGTCCTTAAGGTGAAAATGGTCTGAGTCCCTAAGGGGTTAAGGTCCGTGAGACATTTAACCCCTTAAGGACGCAGGACGTAAATGTACGTCCTGGTGCGGTGGTACTTAACGCACCAGGATGTACATTTACGTCGTGTGCATAACCGCGGGCATCGGAGCGATGCCCGTGTCATGCACGGCTGATCCCGGCTGCTAATCGCAGCCAGGGACCCGCCGGCAATGGCCGACGCCCGCGATCTCCATTAACCCCTCAGGTGCCGGGATCAATACAGATCCCGGCATCTGCAGCAGTGCGCAATTTGAATGAATGATCGGATCGCCCGCAGCGCTGCTGCGGGGATCGGATCATTCAGAACGCCGCACGGAGGTCCCCTCACCTTCCTCCTTACGGCTCCCGGCGTCTCCTGCTCTGGTCTGAGATCGAGCAGACCAGAGCAGAAGATCGCCGATAACACTGATCTGTTCTATGTCCTATACATAGAACAGATCAGTATTAGCAATCATGGTATTGCTATGAATAGTCCCCTATGGGGACTATTCAAGTGTAAAAAAAAAAATGTAAAGAAATGTAAAAGTAAAAGTAAAAAAAAAAGTGAAAAATCCCCTCCCCCAATAAAAAAGTAAAATGTCAGTTTTTTCCTATTTTACCCCCAAAAAGCGTAAAAAATAAATTTTATAGACATATTTGGTATCGCCGCGTGCGTAAATGTCCGAACTATTAAAATAAAATGTTAATGATCCTGTACGGTGAACGGCGTGAACGAAAAAAAAAAAAGTCCAAAATTGCTACTTTTTTTTAATACATTTTATTTAAAGAGTACCTGTCATCATCTAAACTTTCCCTGATCCCCCTTCCCATCTGTCACCTTCTCTAACTATGCCTATCCCTGTGTTTATTGAGGTTTAAAACACTGTAGAAATACCTCTTTTTATCCCTCTTCATTAGCTCAGGAGCACGGTCTTTCTGAGGGGTGGAAGGAGGCGGGTCCCGGCAGGTATGATGTCACATGAAGCTTGGCTGGGACTCTGCTTCTGCCAGTCTTCCTGTATGCTGCTCTCCCTCTGCAGCAGTGTTTCCCAACCAGGGCACCTCCAGCTGTTGCAAAACTACAACTCCCAGCATGCCCAGGCAGCCAACAGCTGTCCGGGCATGCTGGGAGTTGTAGTTTTGCAACAGCTGGAGGCACCCTGGTTGGGAAACACTGCTCTGCATTGTGCATACAGACTCTCTCTGCACTAAAAAGTAAATGCTGAGAACCAGGGGCTGAGGGAGCAATTACAGAGGCAGTAATTAAGATGAATGTCGGGGAGGGGGGGGGGGGGGGTGCAGTGAGATAATACAATGTATAAGATAATGTGTGGTGAGGGGCAGGGAGGACACAGAGCAGGGGGGAGGGGGAGGTGACTGGCTGTTATATGAGAGGCATGTGCAGGCTTGTAGCTCACAGGCTGGGAGCGAGTCCTGAGCTGAGAGTACTGAACTTCCAGTGGAAGGACCAGAGCCCTTTCAGCGTTAGTCCTAAGAGCTGTACACTTACTATGAAAAGCATAGGATGCTGCTTGCAGAACAGGCATAGAAGAGTGACCCCTAGTGGCCAAAAGTATAAAATGAAAAAACTGGTATAAATATTAATATTTTTTAATGAAGATATATTACAATATCTCTTCATTAATGATTATGAACAACATATTAAAAGTTTTTGTTGATGACAGGTACTCTTTAAAAAAAATTGTAAAAAATGTATTAAAAGTTTTTTATATGCAAATGTGGTATCAAAAAAAAGTACAGATCATGGCGCAAAAAATGAGCCCTCATACCGCCGCTTATACGGAAAAATAAAAAAGTTAGAGGTCATCAAAATAAAGGGATTCTAAACGTACTAATTTGGTTAAAAAGTTTGTGATTTTTTTTAAGCACAACAATAATAGAAAAGTATGTAGTAATAGGTATCATTTTAATCGTATTGACCCTCAGAATAAAGAACACATGTCATTTTTACCATAAATTATACGGCGTGAAAACAAAACCTTCCAAAATTAGCAAAATTGCATTTTTCTTTTTAATTTCCCCACAAAAATAGTGTTTTTTGGTTGCGCCATACATTTTATGATATAATGAGTTATGTCCTTACAAAGGACAACTGGTCGCGCAAAAATCAAGCCCTCATACTAGTCTGTTGATGAAAATATAAAAGAGTTATGATTTTTAGAAGGCGAGGAGGAAAAAATGAGTCCTTAAGGCCAAAATGAGTCCTTAAGGGGTTAAGGTAGAACAGTTTGGTGGTCATTCAGTAAAGTTTGTGCGCCATTTGATAAAATTGTTGCAGGACCCCCACTTATTCCGAAACTTTTCAGTAAGAAAGCCAGTACAGAAAAAAGTACAGATTTATGAGCCAAAGCCAGAGGTGTATTCAGAAGAAATGAGAAATATAGGGTTTGCGGCTTTTTTGCCTTTTGCAGCATAAAAATTATAATTTAATAGTTCAGGTCCGTACAGATGTACTGTGCAATCACATATCACAGCATCTAAGGGGTTAAATGGCCAGGACTGGAATTATGGTTGATCCTGACTGTTGCCACAGCTGTTGTATATTTACGAATGATGCCTTCTACGCTTGACTTGGGCTCAGGTCCAGAGCCTGCGCCATCCGAAAGAATGTTCTGTGGCATAACCTAACAGATGCCAGTGGTGTAATTGTACAGTAAATGGCACAGAGGGTTTAAAAGTCATGTTAGATAAAAGAGCACCTGTCACCAAACTAGACTTTTAATATATTGTGTAATTATATATTATATTATGTAATTATAAGACTCTGTGCTATTTACTTGTTGTAAACATTCTCAACCTTTATATGTTTTTAATGTGATTTAAAAAATGGCCTCTATGTGACTCTGTTCTGTTCTCAAACAGTTAGTTTGGTCTCTTCCCTGTCTGTCAGGAGACCAAACTCAGGAAGTGCATGCGTGGCATGGCGAGGCACAGCTCTCTCAGGCTACAGTGGCGTCACGACTGCTGGGGAATGCCCACTTTCTCCTGCTAAGAGCTCACTCAATGTGAGCAAGGGTAAAGATATGATAAAGAGCTTTTTAAAGCTCAGTATTTTTTTTATTAAAGGGCAGGAGAGGTGTTAGAAGTGGTTAGGGAATATACTCTGAGTTAGTTTAGAAAATATGGTATGATGACAGGTACTCTTAAAAAAACACAAACATTTTTTAATATGATATATGTAGAGGAGCCAGACACCTCAGCCAGATCTTTTGACAGACCCTCATCAACATGTCAGAAGTTGACTGCCAGTCATTTCCATCAATCACAGTTTTGTGAAGGAAGGCTGGTCTGATGACTAACATTTACTTTTATATCATGTGGCAGGTCACATATGCATTGTTTGCCTGGGAACCAGGATAAACTATGAGTAGAAGGCAAGGTGTGATGCGCTGGGCAATGTTCTGCCTTTCATGTAGATGTTAAAAAAATTTCTGTGCAGACATTGTCACAACAGCGGAATGCCGGCTGAACATGCTAGGACCGCTCGCAAATATGCTCGGCAATGCATTTCAGTGTGGAATCCACTAAAAGACATGTCTTGTTTGCAGATTGAGGATTTATGCTGCAGATGTTTTGCAGTGTGCACAGTGCAGCAAAATTTCATTGAAATCAATGGGACCCTGCTGCAGTGGTATGTCTGTGCAGAATTCCACGGAAATTCCATCGTGTGAACATGGCCTAAAGCAGGTAATCAATGGCAGGAATTACATCTGGGATAGGTAAATTCACTTCTGAGACCCTCACAGATCAGGAGAACTGGTACAGTATTCAGACACATCCTCACTGAGGCCATGCAGTGGGGAGGGGGGCATGGGACCCCCCCATCTTCGTAATTTGTGGGGTTGACAATGATTGTTCCCTCAGCAATTTTTAGGGGATATGCTGCAGCCAGACATGCTGGTCGCAAGCGCACCCCTGTTCTGTCCCCCCGGTGCCGACCGCGCCGCTGTCCGCATCTCGGAATGCGGTCGCAGGCATCCGCTGGCCCGTAACTCACCCTGCCTCGCTCCTGCTCCTTCTAGACTGTGTTTAGACTGCAGAATCTCCAGACGGAAAATTTCCGTTGAAAGATTCCGAGTTCGGCCCGCGCAAACTGAATCAGTCGGCGCTAGGACCGCGCGGACATTGCAGTCCCCAATAGACTGCAATGTGTTCCACGAGTATATCCGCCTGAAGAATGAGCAACACCATTCTTCAGGCAGATATTTTAAAGCGGATTTTCTGTTCACAAATTCCACTTAAAAAATTCTGAAGTGTAAATTGGTGAACGGAAAACCGATTCACTAGCTTGTACATTTTAGTAAGCAGAATTTCACAGCAGGGGGAAAAAAAACTGTTTTGTTAGAAATAGTACAGTGCAATACAATGAATTGTCTCACAAGCGAGAAGCATGGTCAAGACAAAAAACATATATAGAAATACTATATGAACTTCACATGAGAGAAAGTGCAAGATCAAATAGCACAAAAACGGGGGGAAAAAAGCAAATGGCATATGTTACCAGAACACAGAAAACAGGAAATTAGTCAGCAGACACCACATCAAGGCAAGCACAAAACAGAAGTGTAAACAAGGCAAGGATAATCTACAAGCCAAACCCAGACAATATTAGTGATGAGACCCTGCCCCTTATCCCCCCAGAAACACCTCCATGGAATTTCTTCACATGTAGGTGGATGGCAGACCAGGGGTATCAGTCCCTGGCCCTCATATGGACTCGAATTTATGCATGGCTTTTCTCTTAAGATATATACCCTTTTCCAGTCTAATGTTATGATTTAATTTTGCAATCAATTCAGATATAGTGGGTGGGGAAGCTCGCAACCAATGCTGTGCAATTATCTTACGAACTTGGTACAAAATCCTACTAATACCAATGTATAAGCCACCATCCTCATCCAACCCATCCAGATATCCCAATACACATGTCAAAGTGGTCAAACTAAATGGACAACCATACACCTGGCAAATCAGTTGACCCACATCATTCCAAAAATGTGTAAGGTGAGTACAGTCCCACATCACATGAAGCAAGTGAGCATCGGGAAAGGAACAACGGGGACAGCAGGAATCCGTCCGCACCTCAAGCCTATGCAAGAAGGCGGGAGTACAATACACACGATGTAGTAGAAATATTTGGGACACCCGGTGGGCCTCCGACACTGCAAGCCGCGGGGTCATAGACATAATCTGTGCTCATTGCTCATCTGACATGGGACCACATCCACCTCCCACTTATCCTTAATACTCAACGGATAGGCCTCATGATAGGAGGACAGCAGTTCCCTATACAACCCAGATATCACACCTTTAGTAGAAATTTGAATGAATAACTGATTTACCATTACGGAGGAGCCGACAGTAAAATCACAAGCTCGATACTGTGCATGAAGGTGATGTCACAGATGTAGAGAACGATAAAAAAATGAGTGAGGCAGAATAAATTCCTCCCGTAACTGAGCAAATGACTTCAGGATCGGCCCATCCTACAGCTGTGAGAGATATAAATCCCCAATGGGTAACCCAAAGAGAAATATCAGTTAAGGAACACAATTCAGGTAAACTAGGATTAAGCCAATGAGGAGAATATGTAACAAATATAGCATAATGCATAAGGGCCTTAAATTTAATCCACACTTTACGAATAAGTACAAAGGTAGGAGAGAGATCTGGGAGCCATGTCTGTGCAGCCATTTCCAGCAGATATATAGGGGTCACTTTACCAATACACCTTGAGACTAGATCACCTGTACACCCCATAGTAGCAAACTGCACCCGCCCCTTCAACTGCTCAACCTGTGATGCTAAAAAGTATAGCCAAGGATTTGGAATGGACAAGCCACCCGCCTCTTTGCCACATTGCAATGTTTCAAGACGGATCCTTGCCGGCTTGCCATTCCAAATAAGCTCCCTAAACAATGACTGAATTCTAAGAAAATATTTCACAGGAATCCAAACAGGTGTATTATATAGAATGTACAAGGACTGAGGCATAAGAACCATTTTAACTAGATTGGACCTACCGATCATGGAGAGAGGAAGTTTATGCCAAGTAGCTACTTTACCAGAACTACAGAGTAACAACAGAGTAAGATTAAGAATAACATAGTCCGAGGGGAAGGCAGTAACATACACACCCAGATATTTAAACTGTGTAACCACAACTATAACTG
Organism: Hyla sarda; assembly: GCF_029499605.1. Classification (NCBI taxonomy): domain Eukaryota; kingdom Metazoa; phylum Chordata; class Amphibia; order Anura; family Hylidae; genus Hyla; species Hyla sarda. The sequence goes on along the minus strand of NC_079189.1, from coordinate 408,943,920 downwards.
GTACAGAGGGGAGTGAGTCAAGGGGAAGGATCGTGGAATTATCCCAATTGATAGATGAACGGGAGTAACTACCATACATTTCTATAAGGGCCATCAAGGGGGGCAAGGAGTGTGCAACATCTTCCAGGAAAAGGAGCATATCATCTGCATAAAGGGCCATACGTTCCTCCAGATCCCCATAACAGAAACCTTTAAATTCCGCAGAAGCCCTAATGAGTTCCGCCAGGGGTTCTATTGCTATGGCAAACAGAAATAGTGACAGGGCACACCCCTGGCATGTACCACGACCCGGGGGAAAGGAATAAGAAAGCAAACCATTAACCCGAAGTCTAGCCCGAGGGGCAGCATATAGTAACCTGGGCCCAAATCCCATCGTCGCGCATGACACTCCTAAGAAAATTCCACTCAACACTGTCAAAAGTTTTGGCAGTGTCGAGTGAAAGCACTGCCCTACAAACAGCGCCCTCAGGCTGCAACTTGAGGTTCAGAAAAAGCCTCCTGATGTTATCCGCCATCGACTTCCCTGGCATGAACCCCATCTAATCTCCATACACCAGAGTAGTAATGACCCTCAAGAGACGGTTAGCCAAGACCTTCACTATTAACTTAACATCAGACCATAGCAGGGAGATTGGTCTATATGAGCCCGCTGAGAGTGGGTCCTTACCGTGCTTTAACAACAACACTATAATTGCCTCCAGCATAGACCCAGGCAAACCCTCCCCTTCCTCAGCAGCCTGCAAAACCTCCAACAGCAAGGGCAACAGAACTTCCTGATATTGTTTAAGATACTCATTGGGGAGCCCATCAACACCCGGTGACTTCTCAGAAGGCAGGTACCCAACGCACATTCTAATTACTCAAAGGTAATAGACTCATCTAGAAGGTCTCTTTGAGTCTGTGACAGCGCCTGGAGCGAGATACCAGAAACAAACTAGTCAATAGCAACCAGATCATGTATCAATTTATACGTCTCCTAATAAAAGGAAACCAAGATATTCAAAATGTCCGCATCATCCTGGACAACAATCCTGACACTATCAAAGAGACAAGAAATAGAGGCGGACCCCTGTTGGGCCTTGATAGTATGAGCCAGCAGGCGACCTGTGCTCTCGCCACTCTCAAAATAGCGCTGCTGTTGAAAGAAGTGCTTGTTATTTGCCATCTGCAACAAATGTGAGTCTGATAGGGTCTATAAGGACTGCCAATTATTTCCAGCCAGGTCAGAGGGGTCGCTTAAAAACCTGCCCCGCCTGGAGCAACTGTTGTTGTAATGAGGCCTGGATCGCCCTATTTATAGATTTACAGGTTGTAATGTCTCTGATCAACATACCCCTTACATACGCCTTCAAAGAATGAAAGGCTTCCACATTGATCTCGTGAAAGGCTTCCACATTAGACTTGAGCATAAGGCCTACTGAGGGGACTTGAAGCCAAAAGGGATTTAGTCGCCACAGAGAACCCTGCAACCTAGGATGAGAATTGAAAGTAAGATGCACAAAAACAGGGGAAGGAACAGAAAGATTACGGGGGAGATACTCCACCGACGTAACCAGGGGGAAGGCCAACTCGTTGCCCAGTGCGAGACCAATACGTGATAGCGTACCATGAGAGCTAGAATAGCAGGAGTATTGCACCCTAGTAGGATTACATCTCCTCCATAGATCTTCACACCCCACCTCCTCCACAAACCTATCCAAACCCGTAGAACCAGTAGTCCCAGAAGGCCCTCTGTTACTAAGCCTATCAAGCGCCGGGTGCAAAAGATTATTAAAATCTTCGACCCCTAGGAGCGGTGCATCAGGCAGAGAGGATAAATAAGACACCACCCTGTGCAAGGCATCACCCGAATATAGGCCGGGGGGGGGGGCATAGAGTGCAACCAGCACACAGGGTACAGTTAAAAGTGCCACAAAGGCAAAAAAATCTACCCTCGGGATCAATAAGACTAGAAATACATGAAAACAAAATGCTTCTGTGAATGAGAACACTAACATCTTGGGCATGTAAGGAAAAAGTGGCGGGGAAGGTGTGGCCAAACCACGGCTTATTCAGCACATGTTTAGTATCACTCATCAAGTGCGTCTCAGAGAGGCACAATACAACAGGTTGATAGGATTTAAGCGCCTGAAAAACCGCAAGACGCTTAGTGGGATCATTGAGGCCCCTCACATTCTATGCCACCACATGTAAATCAGTAGCCAGGGAAGCCAGTAGCTAGGGAAACAATGGAAGTATAAGTAAACATGCAAGGGGGCGGACGCAGTAGCCGCCAGTAGTCTGAATCAAGAAGGGACAGAAAAACAGAGCACTGCACATTGAGCGGGAGGAAGGACACAAATCAAAACAAACACCCCAGACAGACAACAAAAACCAAACAGTCACAACTTGTGACACAGGGGGCAAATAAACAGCTCAAGTAGAAAGAGCAGATAACATATAAACAGGAGATACCTCACAAATATGCCGTGCTCAAATCTGAGCAAATGAGAGCAAGATATAGAGGACATCTGGCAAAATGTATAAAAACCAGAGAACATATAATCAGGAATATAGGCAATAAATGAAAAAATAACTAGCAAAAATTGAATAACGGGCACAGTCAAAACCATAGGGCCTTAATATGAATCAAGGCACAGAAAGTCCCACGTAGGCGGGCAGGACCAACATCAGCACACACAGTCCACATAGCAACTTCAGCTACGGGCACGCCTTATTTGCGCCTCATGAACATCCAGCCATTCCGCAGCCACCACAGAGGTGTCAAACATATGGGTAGTTCCTAAGGCAATCACACGGAGGCGGGCAGGGTACAGCATAGAGTACATCTCATTCAGTGCACGCAGGAGGTCGCTTAACATCCATGTATTTGGCTCCCCTTTTTTTAACCTCGGCCGAAAAATCCGGGAACATAGAAATACAGCTGCCATTGATAGAGAGCTAGTCCATGTCCCTAGCTTTATGGAGAATGATATCTCTATCCTTATAGTGTAAAATCCGGATGAGAACAGCTTGGGAGGGGGCTCCAGAAGGGAGAGGACGAGGCAGCACTCTGTGGGTACGCTCAACAGCAAACAGAGGCATCAAAGTCTCTTTTCCAAATGTATTACGAAGCTAATTCTCAAAATTTTCCCCAGGGTCGTGACCCTCGACTTTTTCAGAGACGCCTACCAGGTGCACATTATTCCGTTGCAAGCAGTTTTCCATATCATCAGATTTAGCGACAAGTGCAGACAGGTTATTAATCACACGATGGCTCTCTTGAGTGGTGGGACTTGAGTGGAGGGACTTGATCCTACAGATCCCCCACTCATTCCTAAACCGCACTAATCCTCTCAGAAACCTTTTACATATTATGGTGGATAAGGTTAATGTCCTCACGCAAACCACCTAGTAGCATTTTAACATCAGTGTTGCCTTTGGAGACAGCCAAAAAGATATCTTTCAATATAGGCTCAGCAGTAGCAGATGGAGATAATGGGATACTTAATACAGCAGGCACCACACCAGCAATGGAGGGGTTAATCAAGGCAGGGAGCCGTGCAGCCACAGCAGGTCTAGTCCCAGCAGAGGAGACAGCATTATTGGGCCCAGCAGGGTCAGCAGAGAATAAGGCAGTAATGGTAGAGGAGTCCCCAGGATAGGCAGATGGCAGTCCAGTATGTAAGGGTTAACTTCAGACTGATCTGCGGCTTCAGGATATTCAGGCCTGCTCGGTAAAGTAGAGGGGTCTGCCAATTCTGAAGAATCCGGGGCCCTGGCCAACCAGTCAGCCCCTTCATGCTCCTCCTCACTCCAGTCGTCCACCGGAGACCGCACCGGCTGATCTGTGACCCGCGCAAAGCACTGCAGCCGCTCCGCAACTCCCGCCACCTCAGCACAAGATGGCGCTGGCTCCCCCTGCATCTTGGCCTCACCGTCCTCCTGTTCTCCCTGCCTGCATCCGCATGTCTGGCCGGCCATCCCCACACCACAATGTTCCGGGCAACTTCACCCACCAGCAGGTAGTAATGAGAATCAGTAATTGGGCCAGAAGTCCAGAATAATTGAAGGATTCTCAGTGGAGCTCCGGACCGCGCGTCTGATCACATGCCGCGCTAAGCCACCCCCTAGCCTAAGAGTTTGCAGTAGTGGTAAGTAGCAAAGTAGCTTATAAATGGCTACTCCTTTATAACAACTTTCTGTAAATATAATGTTTAAAGTCCAAGTATTGAATGACACCAAACCATCTATAAACAGGACAGACTGTCACTCCATATATGATATTGATTCCATATATTTATCTAAGAATGTCAATAATATCTGGCTGAAACAAAGAAACCAGATAACTTTGGAGGTAGGAGTCATACTTTTAAGTTAGATAGAATATGTCAACAGATTTATGCTGCCCTATCTGAAATACATACTATGTTAGTTTTATTTTTAGGTGCCATAGTAACATCACTGTTTGGTATTGTGGACTGCCAAGCAGTTGCTTGCTTTGTAGCCTGAGATATTCATAAACTGATGCTCTGAATCACCCATCCTCCAATGACTGTACTTATGTCTATGCACAGTATTGACAGGACCCTGTGAATTATTGGCGAGGGGGCCAATATCTGTCAACACTGTCCAAATAATTTTAAGACTAACTGTTCACATATCTGATAAGACCTCAGATTGTGTCTTTTGGTGAAAATCTTCTTAGAGAAGTCTCCCCTTTCCAACTGTCATGGTGTCTTTATAAACCACATTTTGTTGCATGTTTTCCATATACTTTGGGAAATACCAATGGCAGTGATTCCCAACCAGGGTGCCCCAGCGCCCCCAGGATGGCAGTGAGAAAGATGGCTCCAGCAAAAAGAAATGTCAATTTCCTACCCTGGTCTGCATTCCTGTGACTCATGGTGCCTCAGAGAGGAAGTGAAGTCTGTGTGCATATTGCGCCCCCTCACAGGCTGATTATGGACAGCGTGACGCGGTGGAACTTCACCCTCCACATGCTGGAGAGGTTGTGGGAGCAGCGACTGGATTTGAGGGAGTACCTGCTTGAAAAGGGCACTCCAGGGCCATCACACCAACTCCCCTACATCACTAATGCGGAGTGGGGGCAAATACAGCAGGTCTGCCACGTGTTGGCCCCATTCGAGCAGGCGACCAAGTTGGTCAGCGGGGAGCATGTTGGCCTCACTTACGTGCTCCCCATAGTGTTCCTGCTGGACAGGGCACTAGATCGCCTGCTCGAGGCTGGGGAGAGTGCCTTGGTGAAGCAAGAGGAGGCAACACTGCTCCACCAAGACCAGGCCCAGGACGAGGAGGAGGAGGAGGAGGAAGAGTCTGTTGACGTCCAGGAGTCTGGGCCTGGTCAGGAGGGAGAGCCGGTGTTTGGGGCACCGTTAGTCAAGTTTACTATTTATTTTATTTACTTATATATATATATATATTTGTATATGTATTTTGTATATTTTTTTCTATGATTTTATTTTTTGTGATCATGGATGAATGTCTTTATTTTTATTCATTATTTAGACACATATCTTGTCAGTGACTGTGACGCATTTAGGCCAATAGCCAAGGACTTTTAACCATCTCCTGCCACCAGTACCGGAGTACTGATATTCAATAGGAACTTCCATCTACCACCTTGATCCAGTGTATATATTTTATGCCTATAATATACATTATACGTTTTTAATTTGTTATTATAAATAAATGTTATTCAAAATTTGAAACACGGTCTCCTCATAATTTTTAGATATTATATTTATTTTATTTTCATACCACAATCATGCACCAGTAACTCTGGTGAGGTCCTTGAGGTTTTGTTTTTTTGTTTTATTTATCTAATCTAAGTGTAATATACGCTCTTAGCGCTTTTACATTTTTTCCTGTTAAACTCATAGGGGCCGTTATTGTTAAAGGCTATAAATACCTACAGGCTGTGTTATTCAGCTACTATATGATCTCCTCATGCTGCTGGCACATAAAATGAAACTGTTCATTTTCATCTATTTAAAAACTTAAATTTAAATAAAAAAAAAATATCTTTAATCTTTTCAATTGTGAGGCTCTATGATCTCGTCAGTCTGCTGCCACCTCAAGCCTGAGTGATTCTGCCACTATATGGTTTCCTACTGCTGCTGCCACCATGCTGAGTGATTCTGCCACTATATGGTCTCCCACTGCTGCTGCCACCATGCTGAGTGATTCTGCCTCTATATGGTCTACTCATTCTGCTGTCACCTCCAGGCTGAGTGATTCTGCCACTATATGGTCTCCTACTGCTGCTGCCACCATGCTGATTGATTCTGCCACTACAATGGTTTTTGCATTTACACTTTCTTTGATACATTTTACGCATTAGCACTTCATTGTTTCCCATTTACACACACATATGTATAATTTTTCGTCTTCCACTAATCAGTATTATACCAATCCACTATTAGCACTTATTTATTGGTAATATTGTCTGTATATATGGACATATGCACACCTTTTTAGGTTTATTCACTTACCACCACTATTTTTATTCTAATGTTACATTATATATTTAATATTTATATTTATTTATATTTATACATTTATTTTAATATATATAACTTTTTTTCTCCTTATTTATTATTTTTTACTTATTATCATTTATTATTATTAAATATACTTTTTGTATATTTTTATCTATTTTCTATTTACTTCATGTATCATTTTTTCCTATCTGATTCGTATAATAACGTTCTCAGTGTATTATTTATATCCTAGCATTATTTACTTATTCACTGCATGATCATCAATTGGTCGTATTAGGTAATAAAATATATAGAATTTTCTTGCATGCTCACGGTTGGTTTGCTGTGTTTTATTTTTCTCATTCACTTTCACTTACCCCTTTCACTTCACTTTTGCACACACTGTTTTCACTTCTGGGTTTCTGTCACTCTATTGCATTTGTTTGATCACGTGGGGTTATACATCACGTGTTCTAATCTTCTCATTTCCAAGCGCTTGCGTTCACTCACATGAACGCTAGCGCTTCATGGTTTACACGGCGCCTGCGCACTCCTGTCTGAGAGTCCGGTCATGTGGTCTATGTGCCACATGACCGTACGCTTCTCGCGGGAGACGCCTCGTCTAAAGTGAAAGTAAAACCTTGCCGGTTAGCTCAGGGGGCGGTTTGAGATCGCCACGGCATCCTAAACAGTTGTAGGACAGCAGGAGGGTCCCCTTACCTGCCTCCTGGTGTCCAATCGCCGAACGACTGCTCAGTGCCTGAGATCCAGGCATGAGCAGTCAAGTGGCAGAATCATTGATCAATGGTTTCCTATGACAAAGCCCCCCGTGGTGCCAGAACAGTGGACCCACCCCCCTCCCCCACATGTGACCCCATTTTGGAAACTAAACCCCTCACAGAATTTAATAATGGGTGCAGTGAACATATTCACCCCACTGGCGTTTGACAGATCTTTGGAGCAGTGGGCTGTGCAAATGAAAAAGTAAATTTTTCATTTTCACGGACCACTGTTCCAAAAATCTGTCATACACCTGTGGGGTGTAAAGGCTCACTGTACCCCTTATTACATTACGTGAGTGGTGTAGTTTCCAAAATTGGGTCACATATGGGGGGGGGGGTCCTTTGTTCTGGCACTATGGGGGCTTTGTAAACACACATGGCCTTCCATTTCGGACAAATTCTCTCTCCAAAATCCCAATGGCGCTCCTTATCTTCTGAGCATTGTAGTGCACCCGCAGAGCACTTTACATCCACGTATGGGGTATGTTCTTACTCAGAAGAAATGGGGCTACAAATTTTGTGGGGCTTTTTTCCTATTCTCCCTTGTGAAAATGAAAAACACCAGCATTTTAGTGAAATTTTTTTTTCATTTTCACATCCAACTTTAACGAAAATTTGTCAAACACCTGTGGGGTTTTAAGGCTCACTATACCCCTTGTTACGTTCCATGAGGGGTCTAGTTTCCAAAATGGGGTCACATGTGGGTATTTATTGTTTTGCGTTTATGTCAGAACCACTGTAAAATCAGCCACCCCTGTGCAAATCACCAATTTAGACCTCAAATGTACATAGTGTGCTCTCACTCCTGAGCCTTGTTGTGCGTCCGCAGAGCATTTTATGCGCACATATGGGGTATTTCCGTATTCAGGAGAAATTGCGTTAGAAATTTTGGGGGTCTTTTTTTTTTCCTTTTACCGCTTGTGAAAATTAAAAGTATAGGGCAACACCAGCATGTTAGTGTAAAAAATAAAAAAAAATTTACACTAACATGCTGGTGTAGACCCCAACTTTACCTTTTCATAAGGGGTAAAAGGAGAAAAATCCCCCCAAAATGTGTATGCAATTTCTCCCGAGTACAGAGATACCCCATATGTGGCCCTAAACTGTTTCCTTGAAATATGACAGGGCTCCAAAGCGAGAGAGCGGCATGCGCATTTGAGGCCTAAATTGGGGATTTGAATCTGCCACAAAAATACCCTACGACAGTGTTTCCCAAACAGGGTGGCTCCAGCTGTTGCAAAACTCCCAGCATGCCTGGACAGTCAGCAGCTGTCCGGCAATACTGGGAGTTGTTGTTTTTCAACAGCTGGAGGCTCTGTTTTGGAAGCAGTACAAGACGTTTTACAAAACGTACAAGACGTTTTTTTTGTTTTGTTTTTTTTGGGGGGGGGACTGTGTAGGGGTATATGTATATGTAGTGATTTACTTTTTATTTTGTGTAGTGTAGTGTTTTTAGGGTACATTCACACGGGCGGGTTTACAGTGAGTTTCTTGCTGGGAGTTTGAGCTGCAGCGGAAAATTTGCCGCATCTTAAACTTGCAGAAGATAACTTGCTGTAAACCCACCCGTGGGAATGTACCCTGTACATTCACATGGGGGAGGGGGGGGGGGACAAACCTCCAGCTGTTGCAAAACTACAACTCCCAGCATCCACTGACAGACCATACATGCTGGGAGTTGTAGTTATGCAACAGCTGGAGGCACGTTGGTTGCGAAACACTGAGAGTTTGTTACTTAACTCAGTGTTTCGCACCCAGTGTGCCTCCAGCTGTTGAAAAGCTAGAACTCCCAGCATGTACAGTCTCTCAGTGCATGCTGGGAGTTGTATTTTTGCAACAGCTGGATGCACATTGGTTGCGAAACCCTGAGTTAGGATACAAACTCTGTTTCATAACCAATGTGTCTCCAGCTGTTGCAAAACTGAAACAATCAGCATGCATTGACAGCTGAAGAGCATGCTGAAAGTTGTAGTTTTGCAACAGCTGGAGGCACACTGCTACAACTCCCAGCGTGCCCTTTGGTACTCTGTGCATGTTGGGAGTTGTAGTTATGCAACAGCTGGATGCACACTTTTTCATAAAAAAATGTGCCTCCAGCTGTTGCACAACTACAACCCCCAGCATGCACAGACTACCAAAGAGAATGCTGGGAGTTGTAGTTGGAACTCCAGCTGTTGCAAAACTATAACTCCCAGCATGCCCTTCGGTTTTGCATGCTGAGAGTTGTTGTGAACAGGCCTCACCTCCTGCTGTATCCTGTTGCCGGGACTGCCGCCGCTGCTGCCACCGATCCTGCTGGACCCCCTCCGGATCAGGGACAAGTCAGAGACCCCCTCCGATCTCTGCTCCGATCGCCGTCCAGAAGGGCAATCAATCACGTGATCGTGAGGCAGCCCCTGTGCCACCTCGCTCCTGCTGGGTAGGGGTGAATGGGGCTGTCTCAGGCAGCCCCATTCACCCCTTTTTCCGGATCACCAGAGACCCTATTGACCCGGAATAGCCGCAAATCGCCGGTCTGAATTGACCGGCGATTTGCGGCAATCGCGGACATGGGGGGGCTCAGGACCCCCCTGGGCGATATGTCGGGATGGCTGCTGATAGATATGATAAATCTACGGCGCTGGGCGCTAAGTACTTCTTAGCAGCGCCGTACATTTACGACGCATGTCCTTAAGGGGTTAATACTGCCACACACTGTACCCCTGAATATAATTCTACCACACACTGTACCCTCCTGAATATAATACTACTGCACACAGGGCCCCTAAATATAATACTGCCACACACTACACACCCTGAATATAATAATGCCGCACACTGGGCCCATGGTATATTACTGCCACAAACGATTCCCCTGCAATATTACTGCCACACACTATTCCCCTGCAATATTACTGCCACACACTATTCCCCTGCAATATTACTGCCACACACTATTCCCCTGCAATATTACTGCCACACACTATTCCCCTGCAATATTACTGCCACACGCTATGCCCCCAAATGCTGATTAATTGTACCTCTGTGCCCGAAAGAATTATTGATGCCACTGAGCCCCCGAATTAATGATGCCGCTGTGCCTCCAGAATTAAAGATGCCACTTTGCCCCCAGAATTAATGATGCCACTGTGCCTCCAGAATTAATAATGCCACTGTGCTTCCAGAATTAAGGATGCCACTGTGTTCCCAGAATTGATGATGCCGCTGTGCCCCCAGAATTAACTATGCCGCTGTGCCCCCAGAACTAATATTACTGCTGTGCCCCCAGAATTAATATTGCTGCTGTGCCCCCAGAATTAATGATGCCGCTGTTCCCACAGAATTAATGATGCCACTGTGCTCCCAGAATTAATGATGCCGATGTGCCCCCAGAATTAATGATGCCGCTGTGTACCCAGAATTAATATTGCTGCTATTCCTCCAGAATTAATATTGCCGCTGTGCCCCCAGAATTAATTATGCCACTGTACCTCCAGAATTAATTATGCCGCTGTGCCTCCAGAATTAACTATGCCGATGTGCCCCCAGAATTAATATTGCTGCTGTGCCCCCAGAATTAATGATGTCGCTGTGCCCCCCAGAATTAATGATGTCGCTGTGCCCCCAGAATTAATTATGCCGCTGTACCCCCGAATTAATGATGCCACTGTGCCCCCAGAATTAAGGATGCCACTGAGTCCCCAGAATTGATGATGCCGCTGTGCCCCCAAAATTAACTATGCCGCTGGGCCCCAGAACTAATATTGCCGCTGTGCCCCCAGAATTAATGATGACGCTGTGCACCCAGAATTAATATTGCTGCTATTCCCCCAGAATTAATATTGCTGCTGTGCCCCCAGATTTAATGATGCCGCTGTGTCCCCAGAATTAATGATGCCTCTGTGCACCCAGAATTAATGATGCTGCTGTGCACCCAGAATTAATTATGCCGCTGTGCCCCCAGAATTAATATTGCCGCTCTGCCTCCAGAATTATTATGCCACTGTGTCCCCAGAATTAATTATGCCGCTGTGTTCCCAGAACTAATTATGCCGCTTTGCCCCCAGAATTAACTATGCCGCTGTGCCCCCAGAATTAATATTGCCGCTGTGCCCCCATAATTAATGATGCCGCTGTGCCCCCTGAATTAATGATGCCGCTGTGCCTCCAGAATTAATTATGCCACTGTGCCCCTAGAATTAATGATGCCACTGTGTCCCCAGAATTGATGATGCCGTTGTACCCCCAGAATTAACTATGCCGCTGCACCCCCAGAACTAAAATTGCCGCTGTGCCCCCAGATTTAATATTGCCCCAGTGCCCCCAGAATTAATATTGCTGCTGTACCCCCAGAATTAATGATGCCGCTGTGCCCCTAGAAATAATGATGCCACTGTGCCCCATGAAATAATATTGCCGCTATTCCCCCAGAATTAATATTGCCGCTGTACCCCCAGAATTAATGATGCTGCTGTGCCCCCAGAATTAATGATGCCTCTGTGCCCCCAGAATTAATGATGTCGCTGTGTACCCAGAATTAATGATGCTGCTGGGCCTCCAGAATTAACTATGCCGATGTGCCCCAAGAATTATTATTTCCGCTGTGCCCACATAATTAATGATGTCGCTGTGCCCCCAGAATTAATGATGCCGCTGTGCCCCCTGAATTAATGATTCCGCTGTGCCCCCAAATTAATGATGCCGCTGTGCCTCCAGAATTAATGATGCCACTTTGCCCCCAGAATTAATGATGCCGCCGTGCCCCCAGAATTAATGATGCCGCTGTGCCCCCAGAATTAATTATGCCGCTGTGCCCCCAGAATCAATGATGCCGCTGTGCCCCCAGAATTAATGATGCCGCTGTGCCCCCAGAATTAATGATGTCGCTGTGCACCCAGAAATAATATTGCCGCTATTCCCCCAGAATTAATATTGCCGCTGTGCCGCCAGAATTAATGATGCCGCTGTGCCCCCAGAATTAATGATGCCGTTGTGCCCCCAGAATTAATGATGCCGCTGTGCACCCAGAATTAATGATGCTGCTGTACCCCCAGAATATTGCTGCTGTGCCCCCCCAGAATTAATATTGCCGCTGTGCCCCCAGAATAATGATGCCTCTGTGCCCCCAGAATTAATGATGCCGCTGTGCCCCCAGAATTAATCATGCCCCTGTGGCCACAGAATTAATTATGCCGCTGTGCCCCAGAATTAATTATGTCGCTCTGCCTCCAGATTTAATTATGCCGCTGTGCCCCCAGAATTAATATTGCCGCTGTGCACCCAGAATTAATGATGCCGCTGTGCCCCTAGAATTAATGATGCCACTGTGCACCCAGAATTAAGGATGCCGCTGTGCCCCCAGAATTAATTATGCCGCTGTGCCCCAGAATTAATTATGCAGCTGTGCCTCCAGATTTAATGATGCCGCTGTGTCCCCAGAATTAATGATGTCACTGTGCCCCCCAGAATTAATTATGCCGCTGTAAATCTAAAATTTCCCCTTCAAAGACTTATTACTGATTGGTGCATCTATTATCTACTACAACTGATAGTGAAGTTGTATCTATTGCAAAATCATTTTGTCGATTTTCGCATGCGCGAATATATTTTAACACTATAAAGAGATTCACCTAACATGCACGTGAAGTGTAACCAAATACATTGGTGTAATGTGAAAATACTTACACAGATCAGGAGTTTTTCCTCCTTCCTTGAAAAGTTGCTGCCAGCCATGCTTGCTTGCTCGCTGTAAACTTCGCACTAATCTTCGCTGCCAAAGATTACGCAATATTGCGCATGCATAGAAACAGAAGCCCCCAAAAGTTAAAAAAATTGCGTTTTTCCTTCAATTTTGTCGCACAATGATTTTTTTTACCGTTTTGCCGTCGATTTTTGGGTAAAATGACTGATGTCATTACAAAGTAGAATTGGTGGCGCAAAAAATTAGTCATCATATGGATTTTTAGGTGCAAAATTGAAAGGGTTATGATTTTTTAAGGTAAGGAGAAAAAAACGAAAGTGCAAAAACGGAAAAACACTCGGTCATTAAGGGGTTAATTATCACACTCCAAAAGTATTTGTTGTGACATCACAGCGCTATGTCTGTGGCATGTACGTATGGACATTTACATTGCACATCCATTTTCCTGCCTCACACTATATACCCCACACACACAGGCACACACACGGACAGTCTATAGATCAGGGGTACTCAACTATTTTTAGTTAGGGTCTGCACATTCAGAGGACCAAGGTCCAAGGTGAGCGCTAAGGCCTGGTTCACACCTAGTGGCCTCAGTGCCATGAAGGAAAGAGCAAACGAGTGACTGAAGTGTGGACCTGAATACTGCCACACACTGTACCCCTGAATATAATACAGTTCTCTTCTCCGCACGCACAGACACACAATGCAAAGACTAATTGAATTTCTCTCCTTTTTATCTGCTTTCAGGTGTGATTTTTTTTATATTGCCGACACCTGTTACTTGCCCCAGGTGAGTTTAAAGGAGCATCACATGCTTGAAACAATCTTATTTTTCCACAATTTTGAAAGGGTGCCAATAATTTTGTCCAGCCCATTTTTGGAATTTGGTGTGACATTATGTCCAATTTGCTTTGGAAAAATTGGAAAAAAAATTCAAGAGTGCCAACATTTACGGCCATGACTGAATATTCCCTGCTTCTCTAACCATGTAACCTGCTTAGCTCTCTTAAGGAAGCCCCTCTCTGCAGCTCACACAGGAAACAAGTACAGGGGCTAATTGTGTAGTTTTGTGCAGCCCTTGGCTGGGCTGTGTGTGGGGGGGGGAAGCTATGGGGGTCTGATTTTGAAACAAATCAGCTTGAGGTCGGCTCTAATGGTCCTGTATATTGTAGGATAATTGGCCAAGTATAGTATAAATATGGAGTTGGTAAGAGATATCCCTTAATAGGGGAAACTGCAGTCGGTCCTCTGGAATCCAAAATTTAACCCAAATTTCCCGTTATAAAGTGGGATTCCGCACCTCATCCCTGGGAGTAGGGCCTGGAAGTGGTTACAGTAGATTTGCTGGCCCTCATTGCTGGCCCTCGTTGACTGGTTCTTGAAATCTTTAAGCTTAAGCTCCAGTGCCTACAGCCTGTTGACGTTTCTCCTTGCTCCTGATGTCTGCAAGCTTATGTATCTTCGTCTCAGTCTCAGAGACACGTTGATCATGGCCTTGTATCTGCTCAGTAAAGTCCACCACTGCCTTGCACAGTTCGTCCAGGAACAGGTGTTGGATATGGAGATGTGGTATGGCGGCGGGGTGTGAGGTGCAGGGCAGATGTTGTTACCCTAGGGGCAGATGGTATTAACCCCTGAGAGTAGACAGTTGTTACAGTCTATGCAGTACAGCCAGGGCCCAAGGAGGTGACCAGTGACACAGAGACCTCGCAGGTTTGGTGGGACTTGTAGTAGACAGGAGAATTTAGTGCAGGCCACGCTGAGTAGACAGAAGACTTGACTTGACTGACAGGACTGTGACTTCAGCTTACTTGCACTTGACTTGTGGCTGCAGGACTTGACTTGTGGCTGCAGGACTTGACTTGTGGCTGCAGGACTTGACTTGGGGTTGCAGAACTTGACTTGTGGCTGCAGAACTTGACTTGAGGCCTCCACTGCTCTGGACACACACTATAGGCACAACTGACCTCAGCAAAGACTTGGAGCAAAAGAGGAAGGGGCTAGCTCCTCCCAGGACTTATATAGGGGAGACTAGCATGGAGCCCATAGGTCACCTTTGGGTTCATCTGGTCACTAGGTACCTCCTGGGTAACAATCACATGGTACAATACACAATATAATACATAACCTATTTACATGAGGGAGACAACTGCAGGGGGCCCTGGGGACACTGAGGGACACTGCCTGACAGGGCAGGGAAGGTACAGGGAAACACCATCTCGTACTGGGCTACCACAGAGAAACATCTCATTAGTAGCAAGGAGCACAGGACCTGCAGGTTTACCATTATCATGGTTGTGTGGTCGCTGCCATAGGGGGAGTAGCGGAGGTCCTGAAGATTTTGGGGATGGATTTTGAGAGAGGCTGAAAGGTAGCCATGGACTTCTTCCACACGATCTGGATATCCCCAGGTAAGTATGGAAATTGGTCATACTCGCTAAGTGCCGCATGTGATGCTGGATGCAGCTGTAAAGTATGTGGCTGACATGGAGCTTACATCACACACATTATGCCTGCTGAGTTGCACGCATGCACTCTTCTGTAATTCTTATTAATATGGAATTACATTAGTTGACAGAATAGGATAAGAATTGAAATGAGCTGTTCTGTCAACAAACTTATTCAAATCACCAGCTATAGGCTGCTGGTACACCCCATTAAAGGGGTATTCCGGGCAAAAACATTTTATCCCCTCCCCAAGGGATGGGGATAAGATGTCTGATCGCAGGGGGACAGCTGCTTGGACCCTCCGCGATGTCCCTGCAGCACCCACGGGGCTGCATCTCCAGTTTCGGAAACCTCCATGTTTCCAGGACTGGGGTTTCCATGACGGCGATCACGCCCCCTCCCATAGACATGAATAGAGGGGGCGTGGCGTGACGTCACGTCCCCAGTCCCGGAGACCCAGAGGTTTCCGAAACTGGAGATGCATAGAATAGAACATAGAATGCGGGTGCAGCAGGGAGGTCGCGGGGGGTCCCAGCAGCGGGCCCTCTGCAATCAGACATCTTATCCCCTAACTGCAGGAGGGAGCTAATATGGGGAGCAGTGAGAGAAATATAGAGCAAAGTCCCAGCATTATATTTCCTTTCCTGTATGGCTTCAATTGCACATTTCCCTTGTGCAACTCCCTATGTGGTGTGAGCATTGGGGCGGGGGGGGGGGGGGGGTGTTATGTGGCTAAAGGGGGATAACTGAAAGATGTACTGTTCCTTTATGATATGGAAGAGAGAAGGATAAAAACTAGTATGATAACTTAATTAAGGCACTTTCTGCAATAATACTATAGGCAGACTATGGGTCAACAATTAATATCTAAATACCCTTATTTTCCATAATTGTCACATTTTATTCACTTCTTAAGAAACACAAGGGCCTACTCATGTTAAAGGGTAGGTTCTTGTATCAGGGCTAGACTCTATTGACTTAAATGTGAGCCAATACATTGAAGAGACATGGGCCCAGATTTATCAAACTGTGTGTGAGAAAAAGTGTAGTGATTTTTCCACAGCAACCAATCACATCTAAGCTAACAGGCTCTGGTAAAGTGATACCTGAGCTGGGATTGGTTGCTATGGGAAAATCCCTCCTCATTTACTCTCACACCTCACACCATTTGATAAATCTGGGCCAAATAGCTGGAATAAACAGTAAAGCACAAAAAAGATAAAGAATGCCCAGAATACCAGGGAAAGCCAGATTGCCAATACACAAAAGAAAACATCCACCACACTCAAAAAGAACACAAAATCAAGCTAAAGTAGCATGGTTCTCAATCCAATCAGACCATACTTTGTAAAATTTCTCCAGGCACTATCTGCTCAGGTACTGGATTCTATAGAGCAGAACAAAAGGGTTGACCAATTCAAGACATTGCGCTAACGTAAGAGTGTTCATTGATTTTCACACCATAATAATGTTCTTTTTGGCACAAAATAATAGGACACGAAAAAAAAGATGCTTTTACAATTGTAAGACTAGTGTGTTAATCACACCCAGTAAGCAAACCTGCAGGGGCGGGATCCTAGGAAAGGCCAAGTATTGATTCATAAAGGATAGGACAACAGACCAGTAGGACAAGACCAGACTGCATGAAAAAATTAACCTGTCTCCACTTGACAGTGGGCATGGAGTTCACCAGAGCTTTACAGGTTGACATTGGAGTCCTCTGACATCACAGAGCTTGGGGATGATAGAGACCTTAGGCTTTCCCACCTTCCATTTAAGGATGCCCCACAGATGCTCAATAGGGTTTCGGTCTATAGACATGCTTTGCCAGTCCATCAACTTTACCCTCAGCTTTTTAGCAGGGCAGTGGTCACCTAGGTGGTGTATTTGGGCTCATTCTTTAGGCGCTGCATCAATGTGGAATGCACAAAATGAAACTGTAATATCGTTTCCAAAGTTTATTGTTCCAAAAACACATTTCGGGTATAGAACCGTTCGTCAGTTTGGCATATAGACATAATACATATACATCTCATATATATATGTATATACAATTCAAAACATCGTGCCAAAATTGGTGGTATTAAGGGGTGGAGACAAGACCGGAAATACTAACATGACTTTGGTTGGACTTGATGGACGTATGTCTTTTTTCAACCATACTAACTATATATGTAACTATGTAACTATAAAATACATATATAATATGATTATTAATAGAAGCATATACATTGTTACGTTATGCGCTCTGGACGGACACGCTGGCCGTGAGCGCATGGTCCCCTTACCTTCTGCTGCCGATGGAGCTTTAAGATTTAAAGGGCCAGTACGCTCATTAGTGTAATCCACCTGTGGCTCATTTGTAAATTCCTCCACCCTCCTCAGTTCTCTGCCGGATCTCTTTTGGTATTCCGGTACCATATTGCATCCAGTACCTAGTGCAGAGGTCCCCAAAGTCAGAGTAACTAAGTTCAGGTAGGGTTCCTCAGATGGGACAACCCCTAGTCACCTCTCCTTAAGTCTAACTTTAATATTGGTAAATGTATATATTTGATAATTATAGCTATATTCTATAGAAATGTATAGTACTTGCCTTGTTCAGCGTTGCAGGACTTCGGTCATGTGACCATGCTAGTAACCTCTATGATATGTTGCAGGACCTTAGGAGGTCCTTGGGTCACGTGTTACCCATAAATCTCTGTAATGGTGATTGACATCCGTTTGGACCACTTAGCGTTAGTCCAACCCCTGCCCATATAACGGAGCTGCATCCAATTATCGCTCTCTTGGGTTGCTGCTCTCGTGGATGCCGGACTAACAGGACGGTGTGCTACGCAACTTTCAAAGACACGCTAGGCCTCAAAGCCCACGGCCTCAGCAGCATAACTACTGGACTGCAACTAATTCCCCAAAAATCCAGTGGAACAGCGCAATAGACCTAAAGATTCTTAACCCCTTAAGGACTGAGCCCTTTTTCACCTTAAGGACTCAGCCATTTTTTGCAATTCTGACCACTGTCACTTTAAACAATAATAACTCTGGAATGCTTTTAGTTATCAATCTGATTCCGAGATTGTTTTTTCGTGACATATTCTACTTTAACATAGTGGTAAAATTTTGTGGTAACGTGCATCCTTTCTTGGTGAAAAATCCCCAAATTTGATGAAAAATTTTAAAATTTTGCATTTTTCTAACTTTGAAGCTCTCTGCTTGTAAGGAAAATGGATATTCAAAATAATTTTTTTTTGTATTCACATATGCAATATGTCTACTTTATGTTTGCATCATAAAATTGATGCGTTTTTACTTTTGGAAGACCCCAGAGGGCTTCAAAGTTCAGCAGCAATTTTAAAATTTTTCACAAAATTTTGAAACTCGCTTTTTTTCAGGGACCAGTTCAGGTTTGAAGTGGAATTGAAGGGTCTTCATATTAGAAATACCCCATAAAGACCCCATTATAAAAACTGCACCCCCCAAAGTATTCAAAATGACATTCAGTCAGCGTTTTAACTCTTTAGGTGTTTCACAGGAATAGCAGCAAAGTGAAGGAGAAAATTCACAATCTTCATTTTTTACACTCGCATGTTTTTGAGACCCAATTTTTGAATTTTTACAAAGGGTAAAAAGGAGAAAATTTTTACTTGTATTTGAAACCCAATTTTTCTCGAGTAAGGACATACCTCATATGTCTATGTTAATTGTTCGGCGGGCGCAGTAGAGGGCTCAGAAGGGAAGGAGCGACAAATGGTTTTTGGGGGGCATGTCACATTTAGGAAGCCCCTATGGTGCCAGAACAGCAAAAAAAAAAAAACACATGGCATACCATTTTGGAAACTAGACCCCTCGGGGAACATAACAAGGGGTAAAGTAAACCTTAATACCCCACAGGTGATTCACTACTTTTGCATATGTAAAAAAAAAAAAAAAAATTTCCCTAAAATGCTTGGTTTCCCAAAAAATTTACATTTTTACAAAGGGTTAAAGCAGAAAATACCCCCTAAAATTTGAAGCCCAATTTCTCCCTATTCAGAAAACACCCCATATGGGGGTGAAAAGTGCTCTGCTGGCGCACTACAGGTCTCAGAAGAGAAGGAGTCACATTTGGCTTTTTTGAAGGAAATTTTGCTCTGGGGGCATGCCGCATTTAGGAAGCCCCTATGGTGCCAGGACAGCAAAAAAAACCACATGGCATACCATTTTGGAAACTAGACCCCTTGGGGAACGTAACAAGGGGTAAAGTGAACCTTAATACCCCACAGGGGTTTCACAACTTTTGCATATGGAAAAAAAAAATTTACCTAAAATGCTTGTTTCCCAAAAAAATTACATTTTTACAAAGGGTTAAAGCAGAAAATACCCCCCAAAATTTGAAGCCCAATTTCTCCCAATTCAGAAAACGCCCCATATGGGGGTGAAAAGTGCTCTGCTGGCGCACTACAGGTCTCAGAAGAGAAGGAGTCACATTTGGCTTTTTGAAAGCAAATTTTGCTCTGGGGGCATGCCGCATTTAGGAAGCCCCTATGGTGCCAGGAGAGCAAAAAAAATAAAACACATGGCATCACATTTTGGAAACTAGACCCCTCGGGGAATGTAACAAGGGGTTAAGTGAACCTTAATACCCCACAGGTGTTTCACGACTTTTGCATATGTAAAAAAATAAATATTTTTTACCTAAAATGCCTCTTTTCCCAAAAATTTTACATTTTTAAAAAGGGTAAAAGCAGAAAATACCCCCCAAAATTTGTAACACAATTTCTCCCGAGTACGGCGATACCCCATATGTGACCCTAAACTGTTGCCTTGAAATACGACAGGGCTCCAAAGTGAGAGCGCCATGCGCATTTGAGGCTTAAATTAGGGACTTGCATAGGGGTGGACATAGGGGTATTCTACGCCAGTGATTCCCAAACAGGGTGCCTCCAGCTGTTGTAAAACTCCCAGCATGCCTAGACAGTCAGTGGCTATCTGGCAATACTGGGAGTAGTTGTTTTGCAACAGCTGGAGGCTCCGTTTTGGAAACAGTGGCGTACCAGACGTTTGTCATTTTTATTGGGGAGGGGGGTTGTATAGGGGTATGTGTATACGTAGTGTTTTTTACTTGTGTGTTAGTGTAGTGTTTTTAGGGTACAGTCGCACGGGCGGGGGTTCACAGTAGTTTCTCGCTGGCAGTTTGAGCTGCGGCAGAAAATTTGCCGCAGCTCAAACTTGCAGCCGGATACTTGCTGTAATCCTCCGCCCATGTGAGTGTACCCTGTACGTTCACATTGGGGGGGGGTAAGAAACATCCAGCTGTTGCAAAACTACAACTCCCAGCATGTACGGTCTATCAGTGCATGCTGGGAGTTGTAGTTTTGCAACAGCTGCAGGCACACTGGTTGTGAAACACAGAGTTTGGTAACAAACTCAGTGTTTTGCAACCAGTGTGCCTTCAGCTGTTGCAAAAGCTACAACCCCCAGCATGTACGGACAGCGGAAGGGCATGCTGGGTCTTGTAGTTATGCAACAGCTGGAGGCATACTACTTTGGCTGGGGATGCTGGGGACTGTAGTTATGCAACAGCTGGAGACACACTGGTTTGCTACATAACTCAGTGTGCCTTCAGCTGTTGCAAAACTACAACTCCCAGCAGTCACCGACAGCCAACGGGCATGCTGGGAGTTGTAGTTATGCAACCAGCAGATGCACTACTACAACTCCCAGCATGCACTTTAGCTGTTTGTGCAAGCTGGGAGTTGTAGTTACACAACAGCTTAAGGTACACTTTTCCATAGAAAAAATGTGCCTCCAGCTGTTGCAAAACTACAAGTCCCAGCATGCCCATAAGGGTTGTGGTGGTCTGCCTCCTGCTGTTGCATAACTACAGCTCCCAGCATGCCCTTTTTGCATGCTGGGAGCTGTTGCTAAGCAACAGCAGGAGGCTGTCACTCACCTCCAACGATCCTCGCCGCACAGGTCAGTCCCTCGTCGTCGCTCCTGGGGCCCCGATCCCAACATTGACGCCGGGGATCGGGGTCCCCAGCACCTGGGGTGCACGTCCCGCACCCGCTCACGTCCTCCGGAAGAGGGGCGGAGCGGGTTGCGGGAGTGACACCCGCAGCAGGTGCCCTGATTGGTCGGCCGGTAATCCGGCCGACGAATCAGGGCGATCGTGAGGTGGCACCAGTGCCACCTCACCCCTGTAGGCTCTGGCTGTTCGGGGCCGTCGGAGACGGCCCCGAACAGCCTGTAATTCCGGGTCACCGGGTCACTGGAGACCCGATTGACCCGGAATCTGCCGCAGATCGCTGGACTGAATTGTCCAGCGATCTGCGGCCATCGCCGACATGGGGGGGCATAATGACCCCCCTGGGCAATATGCCCCGATGCCTGCTGAACGATTTCAGCAGGCATCGGGCACCGGCTCCCCTCCAGCTAGCGGCGGTGGGCCGGGATTTGACAGGACGTACTCAAACGTCCTGAGTCCTTAAGGACTCGGAAAAGGGGCCATTTGAGTACGTCCTGCGTCCTTAAGGGGTTAAAGCTAAAGTCCCAACCATTGTCAATCTCCAAAGGAAGCTGTCGTTATGATAAGAGACTGTTGTGTTGATGAAGTGCACAGAAAGTCTTCAGTAAAAGTTCACGCTGTTTACAGAAGCTTTCCGGTTATGGACAATCCATTATTATCTACCTCAAACCTATTATCATCTACCTCCTTATCGTTCCTGGGAAGGGCGGCGGTAGGAAAAGCTTTGTTGAGGAGCCCCCACCCTGGCGTCATGAATAGCAAGGGTTAACAAGCACCCTTTAATACCCGCACAGCTACACTCCCTATACCCTACACCCCCCAGGCTATCACATAGCTTTTTGGCATCTGACGAACAGGATACAGGTGTGTGCCTTCAGCTGTTGCCACCAAGTAAAGTGTACTCGCCCCTAGGCGAAAGACTTTATTAATGTACTGTGAATCTCCTGCTAAAATACGGGATGTGCTGCTGGTGCAGTGTGCTGAAAGTGCGCACGAAAAGTAAGGGGGGACGTGAAAAATACTGCGGCATCAATTCGCAGAGCAAGGGGTTAAGGACACAGCTAGTCCTTCCCGCGCGCGATCCTGAAACTCTGCCCACTGAACTCTCCGGAGCCGTGGCAGCCATTTTGGTGGAGTCCCGGGCAGGAAACCTGCGGACAGACCTATCGGGTGCGAAAAAGAAACGTAGAGTCGGGCTGAAGATGAAAAGGGTTAAAGAACCGGCCCAGTGTAAAGTCCTGAAGCACCAGATCGCTAAACAAAAGTCCTGGCTATTCAACTCCCGATCGTCGCAGTCAAGTTGCAGGTCAGCGCACTCAATTTCCAGATCAACGCTCTCAAGTTCGAGATCTACGCACTCAAGTTCCAGATCAGAGAACAGCTACGTCTCTTAAAGGGACCGACTTTCCCGAGCTTCATTTAAAGGGACAATCCCGTTTGCCAAGATGTCGGATCCCACAGTGGCAGTACCACTTCCAGCATCTCTCCACCACCGGACCCTTTTCCGGCACCTGTTCCAGCGTCACCTGCGCTCCTTAGTCAGCAAGATGGTGGAGCTCCAGTGGTTTCCTCAGGGGAATCAGTACAGCCAGCAGGGCAGGTCCAACCGGATTCATCCCCAGCAGCTGCTCTGACCTCCAGGACACCTGCGGCTACTCCTGTCTTTTTGGGGAACCCTGTTCTCCCACATTATAGCGTGGATCCGTTTACACTGAGGGACTTCAAGGAGAAGATCTCCAGCCTCTTCGCTTTTTATGCTTTCTCCCCTCATCTACAGGTGCAGTTACTTACGGGACAGCTTCAGGGGCCTGCATTGGAGGAGGTACGCACATGGCCATCGGCCGACAAGGCTACAGTGGAGAACATTTTTGAGGGGCTCTATCAAGTGTTCGAGTCTCACTCCCTCTCTGAGGTACGTTTAAGATTGTATGAGTGAAGACAGAAACCAGGTAAGACTCTTAGGGCCTATGCTGAAGCCCTGCAGAACACATTAGAAGTGGTACAAAAGTTAGACGGCATTACGCCCGTTCAGGGTAACCGGGTGTTGATGGACAGGTTCATAGACGGGGCCCAGAATAAGTGGGATAAGGCCCAACTCAGGATGCTGGCTGCTCAAAACCCCGATATGGCTTTTCCCGCCTTTAAGAGGCTGGCCATTAAGGTAATTAAATCCGGCCCCGAAGCCGAAGAAATTAGCCGCCTCTCTACAGAACCCTTGGCGACCCCGGCCTCGGCCCCAACCATAACTACACCATAACCTGCTGCTGTGGCACCTCCCTCTAGTCCCTGGGCTAATGACTTACAACATGTTTGACAAGACATTGATCAGATAAACTAAAGCTGTGAAAGAAATGGTGGGGAGGACTACTTCCCCGTCTTCCAAAGAGATTACCCCTCGTCCTGCTAGACCGCCTAATAACCCCCCTGTGCGGCCCCCTGGGACTCAACGGCCTGTTTTTAGCCATTGCAACAAAACTGGATACTGGAAGAGCCAATACTGAGCTTTAAACGGGCATCCCCTGGGGTCGAGGACCGCACCCCGGGAGTAATCGCAGAAGGTCCGGAATCAACCAGCACCAAAACAGGACTCTCTATGTATGTGGCCCCCTGCCCCTATGTACAGATAGTAGTAGAGGGGGTTAAATTGCAAGCTTTAATTGACACTGGGTCCCAGGTGTCCACTATTCCTCAAGGGGTGTTTTATAAGTATTGGGGTCCTGAAATGTTGTGTGAACCTCATGACGTAGATTTTCGTGTAATGGCAGGGAATGGGAAACCAGTACCCAAGCATGGCTACTGGGAGCCCACAGTGCAAGTAGGGACTCATGTTCTTAGGGGACAAGGTGTTATTGTTACTAGTGTTGTTGATGAGCATGCAGCTGAGTTTATTTTAGTAATGAACATCATGAGACACTGCTTTAATGACATAGTTAACTCTTTGCAAGCTTCTCTTCCCTACATATCACCCTCTGGCCAGAGAGCCGCGCAACACCACCTCAGGACACTCCAAGCTGAACAAAAGTTTGTCAATCCTCGTGGGGAGATCTGCAGGGTGAGAATTCAAGACATAAGAGCCGTCACGCTGCAGCCCCAGACAGAGACTATTACCTGGTGTTGAGCCCGACCAGGGGTGAAGAATCAAGACTACCAGGCACTCTTGGAACCCATGCAATTGGAGGACTATCCTTTGCTACGTGCAGCTAGAAGCCTTGTCAATGTGCGGAATGGGAGAGTTCCGGTTCGAGTGGTCAACCTCTCCCCAGTTGCCACAAGATTGGCCAAATATACTCCTGTTGCTCAGCTGCACCATCTAGACTCTCGAGATGTGATGTCCAAGCCCCAAGTGGCCAGACAGTGGACTGCTCAGATTGCCCCCCGGGGCCGACAAAGACCTGATGGACCCCTGGTGGACTCAGTTGCAGATAGGAGACAACGACACTCCCCCGGACCAGGTTGGGGGAGTCATTCAGGTGGCTAAACAGTTTCAGGAAGCCTTCAGTATGCACCCCACCGACTTTGGCCGGACCACGATGATCCAGCATCGGATTTTAACTGGGGATAGTCCCCCTATCAAGGAAAGGCACCGGTCGGTGGCACCTGCAATGTATCAGACTGTGAAGAAAATGCTGCAGGAGATGAAGGAAGCGGATGTCATCTGAGAAAGCCAGAGTCCTTGATCTGCTCCTTTTGTCCTTGTCAAGAAAATGGACGGAACCATCCGATTTTGCGTGGACTACAGAAAGTTGAATGACATCACCCATAAGGATGCCTACCCTCTTCCTAGGATAGAAGAGTCCCTCACTGCTCTGGGATCCGCGGCCTACTTTTCCACACTGGACCTGATCAGTGGGTACTGGTAAGTCCCTATGGCCAAGGAGGATCAAGAGAAGACGGCATTCGTGACCCCGATGGGGCTCTTCGAGTTCAAAAGTATGCCCTTTGGGCTTTGCTACACCTTGGCTACCTTTCAGCGGCTGATTGAGAGGTGTCTTAGGCACTTGAATTTTCAGTGTCCTTCTCTATCTGGATGACATCATCATCTACTCTCGGACATATCAAGAACACCTTGAGCATCTCAGAGAAGTCTTTCAAGTTCTGATACAGCATGGCCTGAAAGCTAAGCCCTCCAAGTGTCACCTGCTGAAGCCCAAGGTTCACTATCTAGGGCATGTCGTCAGTGCTGTAGGTGTGCAACCTGATCCCGATAAAGTGAGGGCCATGAAAGACTGGCCTACACCCAGAACTGTACATGAAGTCCAAAGCTTCTTGGGGTTTGCCGGTTATTACAGACGGTTTATTCCCCATTTCGCCTAGATTGCCGGTCCCTTGACTACACTGCTACGGGGAATTGCCAAGGAGAACTATAATGGAAGACTCCCTATACAATGGGGAGAAGATCAAGAAGGGGTTTTTCGGGCTCTGAAGCATCTCCTTACTGAACCTACCATTCTAGCATACCCTGACTATAGCCAACCGTTCCGGTTATACACTGATGCCAGCTTTGAAGGTTTGGGAGCTATCCTGTCAAAGTTGCAAGATGGTAAGAAGAGAGTCATAGCCTACGCTAGCCGACACCTCCGGGGGGCAGAGAAGAACGACGCTAATTACAGTTCTTTTAAACTCAAGCTTCTTGCCTTAGTCTGGGAGGTCACCGAGAAATTCAAGGACTACCTGGCAGCCACTCCTTTCACGGTATACACCGATAACAACTCATTGGCGCACTTGAACACTGCTAGGCTGGGGGCCATTGAGCAACGCTGGGCCTCTCGGCCAACTATGATTTCAACATCAAGTATCGTAGTGGGAAAACCAATGTTAATGCAGATGTGCTCTCCCGCATGGCCCTGGTGAAGAGCCGCCTATGGAGGACGTATGGGAAGATGTAGAGATGCCGCCCTTTTATCAGAGGTTCGGGAGTCAGAGCACTCTGACCACGCAAGAAGGTGATGACCCGGGGCCTCTTAAGGTTCCCGAAGATCTGTATACCTGGAAGACCCTGCAGGACGAGAGTCGAGTTATGGGAGATCTTGTGGACTATCTGTTGCAGAAGAGAGTGCCAACCAGGCTTCACAAGGCGCCAGGGGATCTGGAGCTGAAGCGGTTATGGCGACAGAGAAGTCGCTTGTTTCTCCACAAAGGATTGTTATGTCGGAAAAAAAAAAATATGTAGGACCCAGTCTCTGGAGAGCGCTTGCATCAAGTTTTGGTTCCCCGGAGGGATGCTGCCATGGTCCTAAACGCCTATCACAACCAGTCGGGACACTTTGGGGTCCACAAGACCGACGTCACTATCCGAAGAAGATTCTATTGGGTAGGGATAAGTGGAGATATTGAGAAGTGGTGCGCTGAATGCACTGTCTGCAATATCACAAAAAATTCCCGCAAGGATGCAAGAGTTCCATTATCTCCCATTCGTACTGAGAAGCCTAACCAGCTGGTTGCTGGTTGGATCATGTGAAATTATCTGCTACCCAATCTGGGTACACTTATGCCTTGACTGTGGTGGATCATTATTCCAAGTGGGTGGTTTTAGTGCCCATCAAGGATCTAACTGCCAGAACGGCCGCCCAAGTCTTCTTCAGCCATTGGGTCCAACCTCTCGGGTGTCCTGAATCGGTCCTCACTGACAGGGGAACTGCGTTTTAAGCTCAACTGTTACAGGAACTCTGTCAATTTCACGATTGCCGGAAGCTCAGGACCACTGCGTATCACCCCCAGGGGAATGGACTGAGTGAGAGAATTAACCAGATATTTATTCACATGCTAAGGGCAGCCTCTGTTTTAAAGCACGAAGAGTGGCCCCGATTACTGCCTGAACTACTGGAAATCTACAATAACACTGTCCACTGCTCCACTGGGTACACTCCCTTCTTCTTGATGATGGGCCGACACGGTCAACTGCCTAAAGATAGAACCTTCGGCTTGCAAGCACCTTTTAACAACTCTCCTCAGGCCTCCCAAGATTGGGTTTCTGCACACCAAAGGAGGATTGAAGAGGCTTGAGGCATTGTGGAGAAGAAGATGGGTGAGGCTCAGTACAGACAGCAAAAGGACTACAACCGGCATGCATCTGCTCAACCACTGCAGCCTGGGGATAGAGTCTGGCTTTGAAAGTTTCCTCGGTCGCATAAGCTGGATTCTCTGTAGGAGACGGAGCCTTACACTATTACAGCCCTGCCATACCCCGATGCAGACATTTATGAGGTGCGGAAGGAGGGGTTCCAGCCACAGGTAGTCCACCGCAATAGGATAAAGTTGTGCATGAAGGATGACTTGCCCGAACCACCTCCTCCAACTCCCTCACAGGCAAGGCCGACAAGAGAGTATGTTCCGGGAGAGTGAATCCACCCCACAATGGATGTTCCACTGTTCTCTTCTCCTCATCCTGCCATGTTCTTTGGGGTACAGTGCCCGGCTGCAGCACAACCAACTTTGATCTCTTCACCTGGCCCAGTGTTCCCTACAGTGACAGCTCCCAGTACCTCTGTGCTTGTACCAAGTACTCCAGGACTTCCCTCACCAAGCCTTATGGGTCATGCCAGTCCTGCAGAAGATATGACTCCTGTTTCTAGTCCTCAAAGGATCCCACAGGGACCGAAGTTGTCAGAGAGCTGTCCTTCGAAGAAGTCCCCGAGAGTCAGGAAGTGGTGTTGCGTCGTTCTCAAAGGTCCACTCAAGGGAAACTACCCTTAGGGTATCAAGACTGACCTTACACAGTACTAAACACATAGTACTTGACAAAACAATCACTGAAGTGTACTTACCTCACTTAAATTTAGTACACCAAACAAACAAAAATTTATATCACACTAAAGTAAATGCCTTGGGAAGTGTAGCTAATGTCATTTTTCCAATTCCTGCCACTGTCATGTACACTAATTCTCTGTTCTTATACATGTGCGAGATGTTCTGCCTGGCCAGTGGATACTCTTGCGAGCTTAAAAATAATGCACATAATTAAAGGTAACCTAGATAAGGTTTCTGTTGTGTTCTAGGGATAGGAGTGTGTAGCCAATAGACCCTAGTAGCTAGCTTTCTTGGTAGAAAGCCTCTGGCAAGCCAATATACTTCCAGTGTACTAAACACGTAGCTAACATGGTAAAAATGTACAGTGAGATTTCAATTGTCAAGTAAACCTAAATAAAAATGTATAGGGAGATTTCAATTGTCTAGTAAACCTAAATAAAAATGTATAGTGAGATTTCAATTGTCTAGTGAGCTAGAGAAAGAAAAATGCTAAATAGGATGTATCTCATATGACTAATATCATCCTGTTACTAAATTCATGAACTAACCAACCCTGTTCGTGAGTTTACCTAAACCAATGTATGTACACCAAAGGAAAATGTTAAGTAGGTTTATAGGTTGTACCCGACCTTCACTTCGTCCCTCTGTCTTAGGGGACTGATGTCGAGGCTGACTTATCTTAAGTAAGGGGGTATGTGGTGTCCCGGTGCTGTATTGCATCCAGTATCTAGTGCAGAGGTCCCCAAAGTCAGAGTAACTACGTTCAGGTAGGGTTCCTCAGGTGGGACAACCCCTAGTCGCCTCTCCTTAAGTCTAACTTTAATATTGGTAAATGTATATATTTGATAATTATAGCTATATTCTATAGAAATATATAGTACTTGCCTTGTTCAGCATCGCAGGATCATGCATCGCAGGATCATGTGACCATGCTAGTAACCTCTATGGTATGTTGCAGGACCTTAGGAGGTCCTTGGGTCACATGTTACCCATAAATCTCTGTAATGGTGATTGACATCCGTTTGGACCAATTATCGTTAGTCCAGCCCCTGCCCATATAAGGGAGCGGCATCCAATTATCGCTCTCTTGGGTTGCTGCTCTCGTGGATGCTGGACTAACAGGACGGTGTGCTACGCAACTTTCAAAGACACACTAGGCCTCAAAACCTACGGCCTCAGCAGAACCAAAAATCGTGAGTTTTACTCTAATTCCTGCTAATGCTAGCGTGACTACTGGACCGCAACTAATTCCCCTAAATCCAGTGGAACAGCGCAATAGACCAAAAGATTCTTAAAGCTAAAGTCCCAACCATTGTCAATCTCCAAAGGAAGCTGTCGTTATGATAAGAGACTGTTGTGTTGATGAAGTGTACAGAAAATCTTAAGTAAAATTTCACGCTGTTTACAAAAGCTTTCCAGTTGTGGACAATCCATTATTATCTACCTCAAACCTATTATCATGTACCTCCCTATCGTTCCTGGGAAGGGCGGCGGTAGGAAAAGCTTTGTTGAGGAGCCCCACCCTGGCGTCACGAATAGCAAGGGTTAACAAACACCCTTTAATACCCGCACAGCTACACTCCCCATACCCTACACCCCCCAGGCTATCACACTTTGTTGCCTTGTGCCTTTGAAAGCGTTCTTCTGTATTGCCTTGCCGTCTATCAGATCTCTTGCTCTTGTGACTTGACCTTGCTCCTCTGCCACCTGCCTACTGAACTCCTGCTACGTCCTGACTACGCTACTGTGCCGCTATCTCTGACCTTCTGCTATCCAGACAATGAGTTGCCTTATCCCTCCTGTGACTCGCTTTTTCTCAGCCACCTGTGTGGTTGAGCCGTGCCAGGGTAGCAACCTGGGTGTCACTTGCAGCAGCAAGTCCATCCCGCTTTGCGGCGGGTTCTGGTGAAAACCATCGGCACCTTAGACTCCGCTCCCTGGTACGGTCGGAGTCATCTGCCACACAGGTCCAGTGGATCCACATACACCGGAGTTCCTGTCTTCAGAAACGTGAGTGTTACATACATTGTACAAAAGAACATGATCATAGATAAATACATATGCAGAAAAAACATTAAAATATCAATGATAGGTTAGATGCAGGTGGATGCTTACTCCAGATATCCTGCAGAAGCAAAAATGAGGCTTGAAATGCACCTTCTTGTGCTGGATGAACGTCAATGTAGAATTTCGTTAGATATAATTATGGTTAACCAAAGTATGTGCAGCATATACACCTCTCAGCCAGTAATAATACAAGATGAGATATCTGTGCTGATAAAAGACACAATGTAATTAGCAAGATACGCATGCTGACTAAACATCTCAAATCACCGGCACCTTGCGTGATTTTAGGCATAACTCCTATTAAAAACAGATGTACTCAAGGCTTGCGAACAAAATGTCAAAAATACAGGAATATGGAAGGTAGGTATATTGCGAAAATGTTACTACATAATAATTGCAATGGATGTCGCTACGCACTGGTTGCCGTGACTCAACTTATACTAAGTAACGGCAGACTACAACAGTAAGCGTAGCTAAAATAAAATAAATAGCAGCATTAATTATGTACCAAATAAACTAGGGTCCAGTACATGGTACCAGAATTAACAATCGCACTCCTGGAGGAAATACTTCGCCATTAATTGTTGTGAAGTCATTACCATCTAATCAGACGAAAACTGATACATCTGATGTATTAGGTTCCACTATCAATATTGCTACTAATAGTAAGTTACCATCTGTGCGCAAAAACACTGTTTTCACTACAGCACTGGTACATCACCACCCTCCCACTCCAATAATTTTAAAACACGATATGCAAGTAACAATGTCCAATACTTCCTGGATATCTTCATTGTCTCATGCATCCACACCTAAAGCAATAGTCTCTTCTGATTTAGATACTCCAGTTACTGTCATTCAGAGCTGTCTATCTAAACAGCTGTACTACACACCTGCAGACAAATCTGTACTAATACCCTCAATCCCCAGGTAATAAAGTGTTAATACCTTGATGGGATTTGGGTAATGGAGGCTCAATCCACGTTTAGACGTATTCACAAATGAAGAAATCACAAAGCGCTTTCTGCGTTTAAAAGTTCTTTATCTTTAAAGTAGCCGTCTTCAGACAACAATTATCAAGTTTTGGGGAAGTGTCCGGCGCTCATTCAGCGGTCTCCTTCGTGAGAGGAAGGAAGGTCCTCTGAACTTCATATGCCTGTCGAAGGGTGAAGATTCAATGGAGCTCTGATGGACTGCTGCGTATATCAGTGAGCACATGGGGTGAATATTGTTTGTCATTTTCTACTTGATAATTGTTGTCTGAAGACGGCTACTTTAAAGATAAAGAACTTTTAAACGCAGAAAGCGCTTTGTGATTTCTTCATTCGTGAATACATGTCTAAACCCTCAATCCCCAACCTCAAGTGACACAACAGGTTTTTTTTTGGGTCTGCCTCCAGCAATCACGTACGTCCCACTTTCCCCAACATCTGGACCATCTGGTTGCAGAGAAAGTACACCTAGCCCAACCTATTTGCCCAAAAAGAAAATTATCAGAAAGAGGGGAAAAAGAGGAGGAAGATCAAAAAGCAGTAGGAAATGAAAAAAGCAAAGGCAGAACTCGTCCAACAACATGAAAAAAGCAATAAAAATATGTAACCATTTCACTCATCTACTTAGTACAGCAGAGAAGAGGGTTGTTGAAAAAGGATTATCCTTTTGGCCTACAAGAATAAGTAATGACTTTGATATATTCATTGATCTTAATAATTTCACTAGAAAATTAATGATCAAAAGGTTCTTCGCTATGAAAGACAGTGGGGTGAAGCAGGGTGACACTGAAATCAACACTAACCACTACTGAAACCACCACCCATCGGTACCCATCTGCATCCTAAATCGATTTTGTATCCTTTCTATCCCAAAGCAAAGAAAATTTATTGGAAACATTTGCAACTTTGGTAATAAATGATCTCGAGCATATTACTAAACCCTCTGCAACTAAATAACACCACAATTTGAGCAAAACAGAAAGAAGGTCTTCAAACACTGGCAAAAAACAGCAATATTATAATAAAACCTGCCGACAAGGGTGGGGGAGTAGTGATTCTTAACAGATTGGATTATATTGCAGAATCAGAGCAGATTCTTTCAGTTTCATCCTACTATAAAGTGTTATCTTTTAACCCCACTGTTAAATATGCAGCCCTTCTAAAAGACCGTATAGTCACGTCTATGAAAAAGGGGTACTCACAAAACAAGAAATGAACTATATAGTTGTGAAAGAACTATCATTACCATTATTTTATTACTTACCCAAAGTCCATAAAAGTCTAGTCAATCCACTGGGGAGGCCAATTATTTCAGGAATAAATTCCATATCATGCAACTTATTCCAACTATGTGAACATTTTGCTGCAGAAGTATGTGGTGACACTAAAATCTCATCTGATAGATACAACTGGCTTCCTGTAAAAGGTAAAGACCACTGTTTGGGCTGATGATCACTATTTAGTTAATATGAATATCACTTTGTTGTATACGGTCATTAACCACATACAGGGTATTGCAGCTGTATCTGGATTCCTCTCCAGTGATAATGAAATGCCCTCTTTACAAAAAGTTTTTATTGTACAAGCAATTCATTTTATCTTAGAACATAATTATTTTGAGTTTAATGGCACGATCTATGAACAACACTGGGCACTTATTTCGCACACAGTTTGGCCAATCTCTTTGTGGGGGCCTTCGAAGAATCTTTTATTTATAATCATCCATTGTTTTACCAGTAAGAGTAATCACTATTGCAAATGGCTTACAAATGTGCATTTGGACAGTTTAAACGGATACATAGAAATCACACAAAATCTCATTTTGAAGCAAATTGGAGCAAAGAAACATTGGCTCATTTTACTACAAGTATCTATTCTCTGTCTTACCAGCTAGACCAGGGATTACATTTAGGAGGGCACATACATTCAGAAATATTCTAGCCCCCAGCCCCTTCAAGTCATCTAAGACGAAGAAAAATACCCTCACTGTACTTGATGAAATCGAAGGATCCTACTACAGGTGAGAGAATGTCACATCTTCGTACATCTATCTTGTTTAAGTATACACTTTATGTATCTAGATAGTTATGTTTTGCATCTAGTAAACTTTGAGAACATTGTTGGTTGTTGAAACACCTATAGTGTTAACATCTATGCACTGCTACTAAAATAGATGTGCAGTGCATGTAGTGCTGATTAGCATGCTTATTTGCTTTGCTTGTAGCTTATATGTGCTTGCATTGTCTTGTCTGCTTTGGTATGCATTAACATTTATCGTGTTGTCTGTTGCTAAATAGTGCTAATTTGTGTTCAGCTTATATTGGCGCTACAGTCCCTAATACAGGTTGTGTTTGATGATCCAATGTGTAGTTAATCCTTTTCCTTCTAGGAGTTTACTGATATGTAGTCCATAATTAATACCATATATCAATGACTACACATTTATTGCAATTTGGAATAACATATTCTCCTTTGATAGCCTCTTATTAACTCATATTGGCTAATACAGTGTGTGTGACCAGTGACAGCACTAGGGCATTAATCAAGCATCATTGTTTTCTGAGTTTGTATCTTTGACACGGAAGCAATAGGGCATTGCTAGTAAGTTAGACCATAATTAGTTAGTTAGCAGCAGGGTGAGTACAGTGTTATATAGGAGGTTCCGGCGCGGGACCACCCTTGTTAGGGCGACAATTCCACCTAGGGTTAGGGTCTGAGAGTAGGATTATCATAGGCTCCTGGTCCCCCGCCCCTCCAGTTGTCCCTCCTATTCCCCACCTGTGGCATCTGGGGTTAGGGCTTGCTAGATACATACTGTGTATATTATATCTTATCTTTGGTATATGTAATTTATTATATTTTTGCACTTGGTTGTATCTATAAAATATCTTTTTGGCAGCTTGCTGAATTATCTAGCAGACTGCTTTTGATGGATAGTTGTGATTTGTGTTATTTGGATCAGACGCACTTATAAATATAATGTTATTCATCCGACGGTGATTTGTGATATCCATGGTTTGTTCGGATTATAATTGTTTACTTGGTGTCACTCTTGGTTTTATGGGCTTGTAATTAAAAGTTATGTTTTATTAGTCTATTTCTCTGAGATAAAGATCATATAGGTACGGAACATCCAGATGTAAATGTTGTCAAAATATTACACATTGGATCACTTCCTATATAAACTGTGAGAGTTCTTTTGTAATTCATATCTTAGAATTCCCCTGAGGCTTACAGTACCTGGGACGCACCCATGCAATCATTTAGGAATCGATTAATTAAACACAGGAACAATGTTCTGCATGGTATTGATATGCATAGTGTCTCTCGACATAGTATGAGCTGCCAAAATAAAGAATTTCAATCATTCCTTGCAACCCCTATTGAACTAATTCCCAAGGAAAATCAACATAGTTTTGAAAGATTAACTCCTTGGGGATGGAGCCCATTATAACACTAAGGACGGGAGCATTTTTTGAAATTCTGACCACTGTCACTTTAACCATTAATAACTCTGGGATGCTTTTACCTTTCATTCTGATTCCGAGATTGTTTTTTCGTGACATATTCTACTTTATGTTAGTGGTAAATTTTCATCAATATTTGCATCATTTCTTGGTGAAAAATTAGAAAATGTCATGAAAAATGTGAAAATTTAGCATTTTTCTAACTTTGAAGCTCTGCTTGTAAGGAAAATAGACATTCCAAATAAATGATATATTGATTCACATATACAATATGTCTACTTTATGTTTGCATCATAAAGTTAACATGTTTTTACTTTTGGAAGACATCAGAGGGCTTCAAAGTTCAGCAGCAATTTTCTAATTTTTCACAAAATTTTCAAAATTGGAATTTTTCAGGGACCAGTTCAGTATTGAAGTTGATTTGAAGGGCCTTCATATTATAAATACCCCATAAATGACTCCATTATAAAAACTTTGCACCCCTCAAAGTATTCAAAACGACATTCAGAAAGTTTTTTTTAACCCTTTAGGTGTTTCACAGGAATAGTAGCAAAGTGAAGGAGAAAATTCTAAATCTTCGTTTTTTACACTCGCATGTTCTTGTAGACCCAGTTTTTGAATTTTTACAAGGGGTAATAGGAGACAAAGCCCCCAAAATTTGTAACCCAATTTCTCTCAAGTAAGAAAATACCTCATATGTGTATGTGAAGTGCTCAGCGAGCACAGTAGACGGCTAAGAAGGGAAGGAGCGACAATGGGATTTTGGAGAGTGAGTTTTTCTGAAATGGTTTTTGAGGGGCATGACACATTTAGGAAGCCCCTATGGTGCCAGAACAGCAAAAAAAAAAAAAAACCACAAGGCATACTATTTTGGAAACTACACCCCTCAATGCACATAACAAGGGGTCCAGTGAGCCTTAACACACCACAGGTGTTTGACGGCTTTTCATTAAACTCGGATGTGTAAATGAAAAAAAAAAATTCACTAAAGTGCAGTTTTTCCCCACAAATTTACCATTTTTAAAGGGTAATGGGAGAAAATGCCCCCCCAAAATTTGTAACCCCATCTCTTCTGAGTATGGAAATACTCCATGTTAGGACGTGAAATGCTCTGGGGGCAAAGTACAATGCTCAGAAGAGAAGGAGTACCATTTGGCTTTTGGAAAGCAAATTATGCTGAAATGGTTTTTGGGGGGCAGGTCGCATTTAGGAAGCCCCTATGGTGCCAGAAAAGCAAATAAAACCACATGGCCTTCTATTTTGGAAACTACACCCCTCAAGGAACGTAACAAGGGGTACAGTAAGCCTTAACACCCCACAGGTGTTTGACGACTTTTTGTTAAAGTCGGATGTGTAAATGAAAAAAAAAATTTCTCTAAAATGCAGTTTTTTCCCCAAATTTTACAATTTTACAAAGGGTAATAGGAGAAAATGCTCCCCAAAATTTGTAACCCCATTTCTTGGAAATACCCCATGTGTGGACGTCAAGTGCCCTGCTGGCGCACTACAATGCTCAGAAGGGAAGGACCGCCATTGGGCTTTTGGAGACAGAATTTGTTTGGAATGGAAGTCAGGGGCCATATGCATTTACAAAGCCCCCCAGGTGCCAAAACAGTGAATCCCCCACATGTCACCCCATTTTGGAAACTACACACCTCACAGAATTTAATAAGGAGTGCACTGGCGTTTGACAGATCTTTCAGATTTTTATTCGGGGGGGGGGGGGGGACAGTGTAAGGGGGTGTATATGTAGTGTTTTACCCCTTATTATGTGTTAGTGTAGTGTAGTGTTTTTAGGGTACATTCACACTGGCGGCGGTTTACGGTGAGTTTCCCGCTAGGAGTTTGCACTGCGGTGGAAAATTTGCTGCAGCTCAAACTTGAAGCAGGATACTTACTGTAAACCCGCCCGTGGGAATGTACATTGTACATTCACATGGGGGGTGGGGGGAGCAAACCTCCAGCTGTTTCAAAACTACAACTTCCAGCATGCACTGAAAGACCGTTCTTGCTGGGAGTTGTACTTTTGAAACAGCTGGAGGCACACTGGTTGGAAAACCTTCAGTTAGGTTCTGTTACCTAACTCAGTATTTTCCAACCAGTGTGCCTCCAGCTGTTGCAAAACTACAACTCCCAGCATGTACTGATCGCCGAAGGTCATGCTGGGAGATGTAGTTATGCCACATCTGGAGGTACGCAACTAAAACTCCCAGCATGGGAGACATCTGTTTGCTGTGTGGGGAGGCTGGGATTTGCAGTTTTGCAACATCTGGAGGGCTACAGTTTAGAGACCACTGCACAGTGATCTCCAAACTGTAGCCCTCCAGATGTTGCAAAACTACAAATCACAGCATGCCCAGACAGCAAACTGATGTGTGGGCATGCTGGGAGTTGTAGTTTTGCAAGATCTAGAGGGCCACAGTTTAGAGACCACTATATAGTGATCTCCAAACTGTAGCCCTCCAGCTGTTGCAAAAATACAAATCCCAGCATGCCCACACAGCAAACAGCTGTCTGGGCATCCTGGGAGTTGCAGTTTTGCAACAGCTGGAGGGATACAGTTTAGAGATTACTATATAGTGGTCTCAAACTGTAGCCCTCCAGATGTTTCTAGGCAACTCACCAGCTTCAGTAGCATTCAGGGAGCCGCATCGCCGTCCTCTTCTGCCACCGATCCCCGTCGTCGATCATCGCCTCCGCCGCTGGGTAACTGGATCTTCTGCGCCGGTCCTCCCCGGTTTCCCCATTCTGCTGCGATGATTGTGGGTGGCAGAACGGGGAAACCGGAAGTTAACCCCCCCCGCCCCAATCTGCTATTGGTCGTCGCTTCTACACGACCAATAGCAGGGATAGGAGGGGTGGCACACCTGCCACCTCACTCCTAATCCTTCAGGGGGATCCTGGGTGTCTTGGACAACCCGGATCCCCCTTATTTTCCTGGTCACCGTAGACCCGTATGACCTGGAATAGCCGCAAATCGCCGGGGCTCTGAACCGGAGGACAAGCGGGGCTCTGTTCCTGAGGACAAGCGGGGCTCTGTACCTGAGGACAATCGGGGCTCTGTACCTGAGGACAAGCGGGGCTCTGTACCTGAGGACAAGCGGGGCTCTGTACCTGAGGACAAGCGGGGCTCTGTACCTGAGGACAAGCGGGGCTCTGTACCTGAGGACAAGCGGGGCTCTGCACACTGAGGACAAGCGGGGATCTGCACACTGAGGACAAGCGGGGCTCTGCACACTGAGGACAAGCGGGGCTCTGTACACTGAGGACAAGCAGGGCTCTGTACACTGAGGACATGCAGGGCTCTGTACCTGAGGACAATCGGGGCTCTGTACCTGAGGACAAGCGGGATTCTGTACCTGAGGAAAAGCAGGGATCTGTACACTGAGGACAAGCAGAGCTCTGTACACCGAGGAAAAGCAGGGCTCTGTACGCCGAGGATATGCAGGGCTCTGTACCTGAGGATAAGCGGGGCTCTGTACCTGAGGACAAGCGAGGTTCTGTACCTGAGGACAAGCAGGGTTCTGTACCTGAGGACAAGCGGGATTCTGTACCTGAGGACAAGCAGGGTTCTGTACCTGAGGACAAGCAGGGCTTTGTACACTGAGGACAAGCAGGGCTCTGTACCTGAGGACAAGCGAGGCTCCGTATGAGAGAGAGCAGCCAGGGTGTCGGGCGCACTGCTCGGTGGCACAGTTAACTCCAACGTTGCGCTGCTGCGTTTAGATGTGAGGTCACGTCACCCCCACGGAGACGTGACCTCACGTCTAAGCGCAACAACGCGCCACGCCGGAGTTCAAAGCGCCTCTGCCAGGCAGCCGACCATTCAGGGCCATAAGTAAGAAGCAGGGCCGGCCTGGGACAGTGCAGGGCCGGCCCTCTTTATCGTCTGCGCCAGGCGGTCTATGCGGGCCGCCTGTGCAGCCCTCTGGACCTATTTTCATGTAGGGGCCTGGAGCCCCAAAGTTAATCCGGCCCCAAAGCGGCCCACCGGGATAATTCCCGGTATCCTGGTAGGCCAGTCCGGGCCTGAGCACATCATTCTACTTAAAACAGAATGAGGCCTAAAAAGAAAAGAACACAGTACCTACAGTGAAATATGATGGAGGTTAAATGATGTTCTGGGGTTGTTTTGCTGCCTCTGGCACTCGGTGCCTTGAATGTGTGCAATGCATCATGAAATCTCAGGATTACCAACGGATTTTGGGTCGCACTGTAAAGCCCAGTGTCAGAAAGCTGGGTTTGCATTCGAGATCTTGGGTCCTCTGGCAGGACAATGACCCCAAACATACGTCAAAAAGCACACAGAAATGGATGGCAACAAAGCGATGGAGAGTTCTGAAGTGGCCAGCAATGAGTCCAGATCTAAATCCCATTGAACACCTGTGGAGAGATCTTAAAATTGCTGTTGGGAAAAGGCGCCCTTCCAATAAGAGAGACCTGGAGCAGTGTGCAAAGGAAGAGTGGTCCAACATTCCAGGTGAGAGGTATAAGAAGCTTATTGATGGTTATATTTGATGGTTATATTTTTTCTAAAGGGTGTGACACCAAATATAAAGTTAAGGGTGCCAATAATTTTGTCCAGACGATTTTTGGAGTTTGGTGTGACATTATGTCCAATTTGCTTTTTTTCCTCCCTTTTTTGGTTTAGTTCCAATACATACGAAGGGAATAAACATGTGCATAGCAAAACATGTGTTATTGAAATCATTTTCAGTGAGAAATACTTCATTTTCTTGAAAAATTTAAGTGGTGCCAACATTTACAGCCATGACTGTATACTATTCATTTAATAGTTATACTGTTCATACGCTCAAAGAATTCATACTATTCAATCGCTCGTGGCATGTATACTGTTTGCTCGCTTGTGGTGGTTTATACTTTTCATATGCTCATGGCATTTATTCTTCTTATACGCTCATGGCATTTGTACTGTTCATTAGCCCACAGTATATATGCTGTTCACACGCTCATGGCATTTGTTAT
The DNA here is from genome assembly GCF_029499605.1 of Hyla sarda. NCBI lineage: Eukaryota > Metazoa > Chordata > Amphibia > Anura > Hylidae > Hyla > Hyla sarda. The sequence goes on along the minus strand of NC_079189.1, from coordinate 408,904,262 downwards.
CACATGCTTGTGGCATTGATACTGTTTATATACTCATGGCATTTATATTGTTCATGAACATATGATATTTACATGATTCATACGCTCATGATACTATGTGGTTTCATATGCCCATAGTATCTATAGTGTTCATACATTTATTGATTTTCACTGTCCATACGCTCATGGCATTCATACTGTCCTGATGGTAATGGTAATTATACTGACCATACGTTCACGGCACTTAGACTGTCTTACGCTCATGGCATCTATAGTGTTCACATGCTTGTGGCATCTATACTGTTCATACACTCTTAGCATTTATACTGGTCAGACACTCATGGCATTTATACTGTTCACGTTCATGGTAGTCATACTGTTTATACAATCATGGTATTCACACTGTTCATAGGCTTTCGTTGTTCATACATTCAAAGCATTCATGCTGTACATGCACTTTCGGCACTTTGTGCTACGCATGCGCCCGTGCGTTTGGGTCCAGACGTTCAGGGCATTTTTATTGCGCATGGCATTTATACAGTTTTACACGCTCATAGTATTGCAGTTGTTTTCCCATCATACCTGCCACGTCTGCAAGGGGTTGCACTGCATAGTTGATGTTACTGACACATTTTCAGAGCAGCATCACCACACGTAGGTGGTTCTATACCCTTCATACCTTACACGACTGCAGGGGGATACATGGCATAGTTGTTACTGTCACATCTTCAGAGCAACAACATTACGACACATAGGTGGTTGTATACCCTTCGTACCTGCCTCATCTGCAGGGGGATGCACTGCGCAGTTGTTGTTACTGAGACGTCTTCAGAGCAACAACATCACGACGCATAGGCGGTTGTATACCCTTCGTACCTTCCACGTCTGCAAGGGGATGCACTGCGCAGTTGTTGTTACTGACACGTCTTCAAAGTGACAACATCGTGACATATATATATGCATATGTATGTATGTATGTGTGTATATATATATATATATATATATATATACATATATATGTGTATATATATATGGTCATGGCCGTATATGTTGGCACCCCTGAAATTTTTCTAGAAAATTAAGTATTTCTCACAGAAAAGGATTGCAGTAACACATGTTTTGCTATACACATGTTTATTCCCTTTGTGTGTATTGGAACTAAACCAAAAAAGGGAGAAAAAAAAGCAAATTGGTCATAATATCACTCCAAACTCCAAAAATGGGCAGGACCAAACTATTGGCACTCTTTCAAAATTGTGGAAAAATAAGATTGTTTCAAGCATGTGATACTCCTTTAAACTCACCCGGGGCAAGTAACAGGTATGGGCAATATAAAAACAGCAACGTGTCAGAAAGCTGGGTTTGCGTCCGAGCTCTTGGGTCTTCCAGCAGGACAATGACCCCAAACATATGTCATAAAAAGCACCCAGAAATGGATGGCAACAAAGAGCCTGAGAGTTCTGATGTGGCCAGCAATGAGTCCAGATCTAAATCCCATTGAACACCTGTGGAGACATCTTAAAATTGCTGTTGGGAAAAGGTGCCCTTCCAATAAGAGTGGTCCAGCATTCCAGCTGAGAGGTGTAAGAAGCTGATTGATGGTTATAGGAAGCGACTGATTTCAGTTATTTTTTCCAAAGGGTGTGCAACCAAATATTAAGTTAAGGGTGTCAATAATTTTGGCCAGACCATTTTTGGAGTCGGGGCAGGCGGCAAGGTTCATAGTCAAGGGCAACGGCAGAAGATCTGGTAACACTGGTAAGGGCACTCACAAAACGCTTTCACTAGGCACTGAGGCAACAAGATCCGGCAAGGACAGGAAGGGGAAGTGGGCTTAAATACACCTGGAGCAGGGAAGCTAATAGACACTGATTGGGCCAGGCACCAATTAGTGGTGCACTGGCCCTTCAAATCTTAGAGAGCCGACGCGCGCGCGCCCTAGAGAGCGGAGCCGCGTGGGCCAGGACGTGACAGCCGTGGAACGGGACAGGTGAGTAGATTGGGATGCGCCCCGCGGCAGGCGCGTCCCGCTACGCGGATCGCATCCCCGTCGGCAGTGACAGTGCAGCGCTCCCAGTCAGCGGGTCTGACCGGGGCGCTACAGAGAGGAGAACGCCGCGAGCGCTCCGGGGAGGAGCAGGGACCCGGAGCGCTCAGCATAACAGTACCCCCCCCTTAGGTCTCCCCCTCTTTTTATCTGCATGTCCCTTCATACGAGACGAGGCCAGTGGGAGCGACTCTTGAGTCTCCTTCCAGATAACGGAGAAGTCCCGGGTTACTTCATCTACGGCAGGAACTCCAGAAGAAGTGGGAATGGGGAGGAGGGGCAGAGGGTGAATCTTGCCACGGGACAGAGTGGTACCAGGAAGGAGGCTATGAGGAGGTAAGATCTCTGCTTGCTTTTTGCAGAAAACATCAGACAAGTCCTGGTAAGCCTTGGGAGGGCCCGGTAAGGGTGGAACCTCAGGAGTTAGACAAGTGGGAGCAGATGTGAGGCATCGTTTGTGACAAGAAGGACCCCAATTTTTGATCTCCCCGGTGGTCCAGTCAAGGGTAGGAGAATGACGTTGGAGCCATGGCAGACCGAGGAGGGCAGAACAAAAAATTCAATTGGGCAGAACAAAAAAATCAATTTTTTCGTGATGCAGTCCAATGCTCATAAGCAGGGGTTCTGTGCGGTAACGCACAGTGCAGTCCAATTTTTCTCCGTTGACAGAAGAAATGTAGAGCGGCTTGACGAGACGAGTTACTGGGATACTGAACCTATTAACGAAAGAGGCCAAAATAAAGTTTCCTGCAGAACCTGAGTCCAAGAAGGCCACTGCTGAGAAGGAGGAGTTGGCGGAAGGAGAAATCCGCACAGGTACAGTCAGATGTGGAGGAGCAGAATTTATGCCAAGAGACGCCATTCCCACGTGAACAGGGTGCGTGCGTGCGTTTCCCAGACGCGGAGGACGAATAGGGCAGTCCACTAGGAAATGTTCGGTACTAGCGCAGTACAGGCACAAATTTTCATCTCTGCGACGAGACCTCTCTTCTTGGGTCAGGCGAGACCGATCCACTTGCATAGCCTCCTTGGTGGGAGGCACAGGAGTAGATTGCCGAGGATTCTGGTAGAGAGGTACCCAGAGATCAAGGTCCTTTTCCTGGCGGAGCTCCTGGCGTCTTTCAGAAAAACGCATATCAATGCGGGTGGCCAACTGGATAAGTTCAGATAGGGTAGCAGGAATTTCTCGTTCGGCCAGCACATCTTTGATGTGACTGGATAAGCCTTTCTTGAAGGTCGCGCAGAGGGCCTCATTGTTCCAGGATAGCTCTGAGGCGAGGGTACGAAACTGGATGGCGTATTCGCCTACGGAAGAACTCCCTTGGACGAGGTTCAGCAAAGCAGTCTCGGCTGAGGAGGCCTGGGCTGGCTCCTCAAAGACACTACGAACTTCAGCAAAGAAGGACTGGATTGTAGCAGTGGCAGGATCATTGCGGTCCCAGAGCGGTGTGGCCCATGACAAGGCCTTTCCAGACAGGAGACTGACCACGAAAGCCACCTTAGACCGTTCAGTGGGGAATTGGTCCGACATAGTTACATAGTTACATAGTTAGTACGGTCGAAAAAAGACATATGTCCATCAAGTTCAAGCAGGGAATTAAGGGGTAGGGGTGTGGCGCGATATTGGGGAAGGGATGGGATTTTATATTTCTTCATAAGCATTAATGTTATTTTGCATGAATGTATCTAATCCTGTTTTAAAGCTGTTAATTGTTCCTGCTGTGACCAGTTCCTGAGGTAGACTGTTCCATAAATTCACAGTCCTCACGGTAAAGAAGGTTCGTAGTCAAGGGCAACGGCAGAAGGTCTGGTAACACTGGTAAGGGCACTCACAAAACGCTTTCACTAGGCACTGAGGCAACAAGATCCGGCAAGGACAGGAAGGGGAAGTGGGTTTAAATACACCTGGAGCAGGGAAGCTAATAGACACTGATTGGGCCAGGCACCAATTAGTGGTGCACTAGCCCTTTAAATCTTAAAGAGTCGGCGCGCGCCCTAGAGAGCGGAGCTGCACGCGCCAGGACGTGACAGCCGGGGAACGGGACAGGTGAGTAGATTGGGATGCGACCCGCGGGTGGGCGCGTCCCGCTACGCGGATCGCATCCCCGCCGGCAGTGACAGTGCAGCGCTCCCGGTCAGCGGGTCTGACCGGAGCGCTGCAGAGAGGAGAACGCCGCGAGCGCTTCGGGGAGGAGTAGGGACCCGGAGCGCTCGGCGTAACACCCAATAGCCTAATGGAAAAAGAGAAACATCACAGAATGAGGGCAAAAAGCACATATATACTATATCATAATATTTGCACAAATGGTAAAGGTGCAACAACAAAAAAATGGATGGTTTATCAGCACAATGTTCGGAAACCATTGAGATATGTCGTAAGTTGAAGTGCTGTACATTCGATGTTTGTTTTTGCACACGTATCTTCAATAAAGTCGTAGTGCAGCCCATGTACTACACTTCCCACTCACACATATTCCATGTAAGGTGTATAACAGTTGATATACTGTTTTATTTTGAACACATCACCATTTGATGAGAATGCCACAGAAATGGACTTGCACATATAATTGCAACAAATACATTTGGTATGTCCACATCTTAACATCCCCATATGACGTAACCAGGTGGGTTTCTGATTTTCTGTTTGTTCAGAATAAATACTGGGGGAGATTTTTTGGCCTATGGTTGGAGCCCATTTAGAAATACACCGATACCCGTGTGTGAACACACCCATAAATGCCTGTGAGGGTCACTTGTAATTAAGGGCATATGTTGAAATCGATTGCTGAATTGGGTAGAGAAAATAACTGGTGTGGTGTCCGACTGGGACTCCAACACTCCAGAACATTTACGTTTCTTCTCCCTGGGTATAGTAAGGGCATTTCTTTCTTTATGAGATGCAATTGCTTTTCCATGGGCTATATCCCATTTAGAATACCCACGGAGCAGTGGCGTCTCCAGCATTCATATTTAGGGGGGGCACATGGGAGGCCAGTGACAAAAGTGGGGGGGGGCAATTTTAAAACATGTGTGTATGTATATATTTATATCATAAATAAATACACACACACTGTGCAGAACATGTTTAATTTAAAAAAAAATAAAAAAAAATGTAATTTAATATCTTCATACATTCTTGTTGCGCAATGATTTTTTTTTTGCCATTTTTGCCGTAGATTTTTGGGTAAAATGACTAATGTCACTACAAAGTAGAGTTGGTGGCGCAAAAAATTAGCCATCATATGGATGTTTAGGTGCAAAATTGAAAGGGTTATGATTTTTAAAAGGTGAGGAAAAAGTGCATAAACGGAAAAATGCTATGTCCTTAAAGCGTTAAAACCTTTGGACACTACCATCAACTTTGATAGCGGCATCTAAAGTGTTAATGTCAAACATCAGACTGATTGGTGATGTCTGGCATTAGCTGAGGGTTCTAGCTAATGATTTATACAACACAGTGGGAGCAGGCACTGTGCGTACATGTACGCCTTGTGTCCTTAGGTCTCATTTACACGGATGGATATTTTACGCTGCGGATCCCCCGACAATGGACCCTACAGTGCTGCCTCCATCTGTGCCTGCTCAAAACGGCAATCCTCCGCTACAAGCAGACATGCTTTGATGTGTATATTCGCACACATCGCGGCTGCTCTCGGCCTAGCCCAGAGAGCAGGAGGAGCGGCCATGACGTGTGCGAGTATACACATCAAAGCGTGTCTGCTCGTAGTGGCGGATTGCCGTTATGAGCAGGCACAGATGGAGGCAGCACTGTAGGGTCCATTGTCGGGGGATCCGCAGCGTAAAATATGCTGGGGATCCACCCCTGAATGAGCCCTTAGGGTACGTTCACACGTACAGGATATGCTGTATATTTTCTGCAGCTGATTTTGCTACCTATTGAAGCTAATGGGTTGCAAAATCAGCTGCACAAAATATGCAGCAAAAATATGCAGCAGATCCTGTACATGTGAATGTACCCTTAAGGGGTTAATGATAAACTAGCAGTGTGTTCACCTGTTGTCCTTCCAGAGGGGTCACTTTCTGTCCTCCAGTGTCCACAGGTCTCCAACCGGTTTACATTACCAGAACAATTTATGGAAAATCGCGGAAAAAATTGTGCCGTTTTACCGCGATATACGAAAAATTGCGGTAAAACCACGCAATTTTGCCGCGATTTTTCCCCCAAAAAATTCTGATAATGTGACCTGTTGGTGACCTGTGGACACTGAAGGGGGGAAAGTGACCCCACTGAACTGCTACTATACACATGACCCAGCCCCAGGATATACTGCTGATCAGGGGGGAGAGAGGGAGGACACGGGACATCACTCACCTCATATGAAGCTGCTCTGTGTTCCAGAGGCCTGTCAGCTCTCGGCCCCGTCCTCTCCTGTGCTGGGTGTGGAGCCATCATCAGGTACCTTCATCCCTGCCCTGCCTGTCTCTGCTAGTGATACGCAGACCAGGAGCAGCTGCAGAGGGCTCTTTACCCAGCTGGTCAGTCCGCCACTGGCCCCGATACTAGTATTGGGACATCCATATTTATTTTAAATTGGGGGGGCATAAGGGGGGGGCACGGCCTGATCAAGGGGGGGCCATGGCCCCCTCTGGCCCCCACCCCCTAGCGACGCCACTGCCACGGAGTCGCAGCTGCTGTTCTATTTCTGCAGCTTCTCTCTCAAAATCAGAGTCCGCTGAACAATTTCTGCGGGCTCTGATCATTTCTCCCGTGGGTAAATTTCTTGTTATGTGCGCAGAGTGACACGATAATGCGTGTAAGATGGAATTTACCACCATGCTTTTTCTGCAGGTAGAAGTAACTACACGTTTCATCTCTGAGTCACCCACTAATCGCAAGTCCAAAAAAATTGACAGTCGGTTTCATGTGAGACTGTAAACTTCAGGTTGTGGAAATTATCATACAGATATTTCCTGAATTCTTGTATGGTCTCTACCCCCGTCCGCCAAATAAATAGGAGGACGTCTATGTAGCGACCATATCAGATAATACATGCCACATATGGGTTCGAAAGGGAGAAGAGTGTGCTCCTCTCCCACGAACAAATATAGATGTTGGCGAGGGAGAGGAGAACTTCGCCCCCTTCGAAGCTCCTGTAATTTAGAGAAAAAGTTGACCTTTAACCCCTTAAGGACGCAGGACGTAAATGTACGTCCTGGTGCGGTGGTACTTGATGCACAAGGACGTACATTTACGTCCTGTGCATAACCGCGGGCATCGGAGCGATGCCCGTGTCATGCGCGGCTGATCCCGGCTGCTGATCGCAGCCAGGGACCCGCCGGCAATGGCCGACGCCCGCGATCTCGCGGGCGTCCGCCATTAACCCCTCAGGTGCCGGGATCAATACAGATCCCGGCATCTGCGGCAGTGCGCGATTTGAATGAATGATCGGATCTCCCGCAGCGCTGCTGCGGGGATCCGATCATTCAGAACGCCGCACGGAGCTCACCTTCCTCCTTCCGGCTCCCGGCGTCTCCTGCTCTCTATACATAGAACAGATCAGTATTAGCAATCATGGTATTGCTATGAATAGTCCCCTATGGGGACTATTCAAGTGTAAAAAAAAAATTTAAAAAATGTAAAAGTAAAAGTTCAAAAAAGAGTGAAAAATCCCCTCCCCCAATAAAAAAGTAAAACGTCCGTTTTTTCCTATTTTACCCCCAAAAAGCGTAAAAAAAATTTTTTATAGACATATTTGGTATCGCCGCATGCGTAAATGTCCGAACTATTAAAATAAAATGTTAATGTTCCCGTCCGGGGAACGGCGTGAACGAAAAAAAAAAAAAGGCCAAAATTATAAAAATTATAATAATTATAATTATATAGGCAGCTATCTAATTGTCTAGAGAGACCTAATTGCCTAGTAAGCTTCAAAATGTATCATAAGTTTTATAGAGTTATATAGGAAGCTAGAAACTAAGGGATAGATTTTATTAGCTTTCTATACACTCTGATGAGGCTAAACTGAACATTAGCACATACCTCTATACATAAGGCTAACTAGATATTAGTACAGCTCTATTTACCTTTTGCATCAAGCTGACTAGACATTTGTATTATCTCACACATTCTATATGCCAAACATCAAGTTACCTGTTAGTTTGTACACAAAAGGTATACTGGCTAGCCGGAAGCTAGGTCACAGTAAGGGTGGCTAGGGTCTATCGACTACACGCTACTTACCCTTAGAGCACTTTCAAAACAACCTATCCAGGTTATTCTAAGAATTACGTGTTTATTTTTGTACTTTTAAGAGCATCTACTGGCCAGGCAGAGCGTCTCACACACGCAATGAATAAAGACAAGAAGTGTACCTAAAAGTGGCAGGAATTGGGTATCAATGTGGTACAATTCCTTAAGTTTTACTTAAGTGAGATATTTATTTGTTTTTGTGTATGTACTAGAGAAATTTTGAGATAGTACATTAAGTTAGTAATCTAGGGTACTATGTGCAAGTACTATTTGAAGAGGGAATCCTCCCTATCATTCTTGTTGAGATAGGTGCTAGCGATGGGCGACAGCAATAATACTACCCTCGGAGGAGCCGAGGTGTCCCCTGTTGAGTTTCTACTAAACACCTTTAGTTTATTATACAATTGTATGTACAAAAAATATATATATTTTTAGTATTGAGTGTACACGTGCTGTACGTCGATATTTTCCATGTACAACTCTAAGTTTTTTTAATGTACATAGACATTAGACTATATTTTCTATGTACAAACCTTACTGACTATTTATGTTCACAGACACAAGGACATCTTCTCTGTGTACAGAACCATATACAAGTTTACTGTACACTTATCAACACTCCAACATATTTCAGGTGCATTCACCCGATAAGTGCAACATTTGTCATAAGAGTTCTTATGAAGTTGGTGGTTTATACATGAAGCAGGTGTGTAAGGATCAGCAGTCCACCTACACTAGGAGTCCAAGACAATATACAAATTGGCGTGTAAGGATCAGCAGTCCACCTACACTAGGAGTTCAATTGTAAAGTGAACACGGCCTTAACCACAACTCAGCCGGGTACAGTCCTTGATGAATCTCCTACTGGCTAGGAGTCTCTTGACTTAATAGTCAGGCACAAGCTTAGTGGTTACGTTGCTGAACTTTAAACTGAAACAAACTTAGCACAGTCCTACTAGGCACTTTTCTTGAACTTGGTTACTGTAAGACAAAAATGGTTAGACAGAGAAAAAAACAATAAGACATTACTTTAGAGTCTCTTTAGAAGATGTTCTTCTTTACTCTTGTAGTGCCTCTCTTGGTTCCCCTATATCTGCCAACATCAGGGGCAGGATCAGACTTGACATAGCTTTGCCACACCACATTGGTGAGAATGGAGTTGTGGAAAGCAGTTTGAGAAGGGGTTATAGGCTTACTAGCCGGGAGCAAAGTGTGGCAATAGGGCTTGAGCACCATTTCCAAATTAGGAGCAACCCATGACCCTTTTGTTGGTACCTGAGGAAATGGCAAACTCTCACTGCTCAGAGAGGGCCTTGGTACCGACTTGGGTGGCCGCAATTTTGGCCTGTTTTCTTCAACCTGTGTAGAACTTGACTCTCAACGGTATGAAGAAGATGAAGAACTTGGTTCTTTGCTGTATGTAGAAGATGATGCACTTGACTCTTTAGGCTCCTCCTTCTTGGATACGCTGGTGGAGGCTTTAGGAGCAGACCTTGTCGGCCTCAAGTTGAAGGGATCGGACTCCAAATCCGTTGACGGGAAATATTTGAAAGGAAGCTGTGTTGGGGCTGTTGGTCTTGTGACCGCTGCAGCCCACTCTCCAAGGCTCTGGACGGGGGTGTACTCCCCAATTTCACCCACCTCCAAGGTGTTGAACTTCTTATGGAGATATGGCCTTTGCACTGCTCGCCGGTTTACGAGGATGGTCTGCCCAGTGTGGCCGTCAAGGAGTGTCCTATAACCTCTGACCTTGTCGAACTTGGCCACAGTTGCTCTTCTCCTTTCTAATGGCTCCTCCCCTTCTCAGGGGTGATCCCATTTGCGGATGTACAATGCCTCCATTTCTTTGGTATTTTCTTGATACCGCACTCTTTCGTCATAAGGCAAATGTACGTGCTTTGGAGCGTAGAGTTCTTTGTATCGGGCCTTTAGCTTTTCCATCAATCCAGCCAGCTCGGCTTCTTGATGGGCCCTTTCCCTTTCTGCAGTTGGGATTGGTGGGAGTGTCTTCCCAGGTAACGGTTGAAGTACTCTGTGCATGTACTCGATCAGCTTCGGCTCATCTACGAACACCCATTGCGGTAATTTTGGTGAGCACGGTCGTGCACTTGGCAAGCTTGATCGAGGAATGACCTCAGGGCTGGGGGAGGAAGAATAGGTCGCCTCTGGCGGGGTACTCACAGCAGACTCCTCCGACGGGATCTCGGCCCACGAGCCCAAGGTCCTGTGGTGAGGGGACAATCTCACCGGTGACGCACCTCCAGGTGTCCCTGCACTGTTCGCTGGAGGTGTCTCTGGTCAATCGTCGTCATCATCAGGCAGTGGGGGAAGATTGCAGGCCCCCTCTGCGTCCAATGACAACCGCTGAAGACGGTCAGCAAGCTCTTGAAAAAGTTGGGCTGCGACTGCCATTTTGCCAACTTGACCACGTGGAACTCTGCTCTCCGCCATGTCTGTATTCTCCGGCTCTCTCTGCAGACTGGAGAGGTTGCTCTGTGTGGCGTCTTTTATAGTAGGCTTCTCTAAAATGGCACTGGGCAGGAATTACACTATTGGTGCAGCCCCGACTTCCAGTCCCTCCAGAAACGACTCCTGCATCTCTGAGTTCCCTTTCGGCTGGGATACAGCAACTTGGCGTCCACGCCCAGGGGCGGGTCGTGGCGCAGCGCAGGCTTTCTTTGCGTTCTTTTCCGGCAGCAGTTTGGCTCCGTCTGTGCCGACCGGAACAGAGGATCGCAGCATGAGCTCATTACGTAGTTTACACATTTCAACTGTAGACAAATCTTCGCCTCCCCCCTTACTTTTCTCTTGGCCCCCTTGTATGATGCACCATAAGCACCGTTCCTGTACACAGCAGCACATGAATAAAGTTCTTTTCTTAGGGGGGAGTACACTTTCACTAGTGGCAATAGTAGGCACACACCCGAATCCTGTTCGTGCAACGCCAAAAAGGCTTTGTGGTAGCCCTTGGGGGGTGTATGGTAGTGGTGGTATGGTATAGGTATATACGGGGTTAATGTTAACCCTAGAAGAGTTTGTGATGCCAGGCTGAGGGCTGGTATGCTTAATCAGTGTTCCGGCCTATCGCCGCCCTTCCCAGTAATGATAGGTGCATAAAATAACTGAAAGTCCACAAGGAGGTTTGAACTTGAACTTGAATAACGTTTACTGAAGTGCTTGCAATATTCACAGCACAGTAACAGTCTCATACAAACAGTCCTTGGTTACTTAGTGACTGTCAGTAGTTGCGGACCTTGAGTTAGACAATAAGTCTCTAAATTTAGGAAGAGATTTGCAGATCCGTCCGGATTTAGGGGAGGTAGTAGATCCGGAGATGCTGCAGAGTGTTTGGGAGGTGATACACTCTATAAATATATTCCTTCAGCCTTTGCCGCAAGGCTCGGGCCTAACTCACTGTGATTACTGCTGTACAGGTCTTGCTTGCTTGCTATCCCAGGAACAAGAGAGCGATAAGATGGCCGCCGCTCCCTTATATGGGCAGGGGGCGTGGCGAATCCGAATGTCTGCCATTCACCATTACATGGTGTGATGGGATTGCTTACGTCACAGGATCTATACACATTGTATAACCAAAATGAGGCTAGAGATACCAAAATGAGGCCTGGAACGCATCCAAAATGAGGCTTGGAACGCATCACATGACCCGAAGGCCCTGCAACACCATGGAAACAAGTAATTAACCATTTATCTACATTTATACTATACTATTTACATTATCTATGTATAAATTACTAATTATACATGAGGATAGAGGCGACTAGGGGTAGACTGGATTATAGGAATCCCTAAGTCCTATGGACTCTGGCTATGGGGACCCACAAATAAATAAGTACCGTATAGAATGCGGTACTGGGATACCACATATTTTTCTAACTCTTTTAATGGCTTCAAATTGCTTGCTGTATGCTGTATTAAAAAATGCACATTTATTTTACGCTGACTACTTTGGTTTGTCACGTGGCATTTTTGTCTATGACCATGTGATATGCTTAATTTATAATCTATGCTACCTGCTTTAGCCCTGGCCTATTTGAGGCTTGTTTCTGAATACCCTCTTTCCCTCAACCAATTTTAAAAAGCAAATTTAAAAAAAAATACTTTCTTCAAAGTAGTTTCTTCTCAGCCTACACCACTTGCCATAGGATATATTTTGTACAACATGGGTGTGAAGATGATGCCAGCAGTAAGAAATTCCCTGTTGAAGTTTTCCTATAGGGGGATGTAACGATTTTATAATTCTCTACTGTAAAGTTAACATCTAGAAAGGCAATTCTCATAGCAAAATGTGATGTCAGAGGTCTGTTCCGCACCTCTAATCACCTATAATTGATATCATTTATTTTTTCAGGCCTGTGGTCTTGGACAAATATCAGGAATTAGTGGAGTGTGATTTAGTGAAACTTGGCAAAGGGATAAAAACACAGGGTACAAGGCAGATTTTGAACAGGGAGGAACAAATAGCTATGGAACAGTTAATATCTAACTCCTGTTTAATTAATTCATAATGCAGCTAAAGACAGGTCTATTATTATCCTTGATGCCGGGGTATATAATAAACTTAATAGGGAAATTTTATTTGACAACACAGAGAAGTGATCTCGGCACCACCCCACTGCTGCAATATATATTGGAAACTAGGACAACTAGTTCACACAGTCCCTGGAAGCCGCACCTGAAAACCTCTTTTGCAGTCACGCAACAAGCGGCAGTAGAAGTAATCAATCAAAGAAGAACTGAGGAGCACTCACCAGGTCTTTTCAATCAGGGGCTTCTTTATTGTATCTTCATACATACGGGTTATATGCAGGGGAGAGAGATGGTATGGAAGCGGGGGTGTACAAGCTGGCAAAGCCAAAATCCCCAAATTTGATGAAAAATTTGAAAATTTAGCATTTTTCTAACTTTGAAGCTGTCTGTTTGTAAGGAAAATGGATTTTCCAAATAACTTTTTTTTATTCACATTTCCAATATGACTACTTTATGTTTAAATCATAAAATTGATGTGTTTTTACTTTTGGAAGACACCAGAGGGCTTCAAAGTTCAGCAGCAATTTTCCAATTTTTCACAAAATTTTTAAACTCGCTTTTTTTCAGGGACCAGTTCAGGTTTGAAGTGGATTTGAAGGGTCTTCATATTAGAAATACCCCACAAATTACCCCATTATAAAAATGGCACCCCCCAAAGTATTTAAAATGACATTCAGTCAGCGTTTTAACCCTTTAGGTGTTTCACAGGAATAGCAGCAAAGTGAAGGAGAAAATTCACAATCTTCATTTTTTACACTCGCATGTTCTTGTAGACCCAATTTTTGAATTTTTGAAAGGGGTAAAAAGAGAACATTTTTACTTGTATTTGAAACCCAATTTTTCTCGAGTAAGCACATACGTCATATGTCTATGTTAATTGTTCGGCGGGCGCAGTAGAGGGCTCAGAAGGGAAGGAGCGACAAATGGTTTTTGGGGGCATGTCACCCTTAGGAAGCCCCTATGGTGCCAGAACAGCAAAAAAACACATGGCATACCATTTTGGAAACTAGACCCCTCGGGTAACATAACAAGGGGTAAAGTGAACCTTAATACCCCACAGGTGATTCACGACTTTTGCATATGTAAAAAAAAAAAAAAAAATCCTAAAATGCTTGGTTTTGCAAAAGTTTTACATTTTTAAAAAGGGTAATAGCAGAAAACACCCCCCAAAATTTGAAGCCCAATTTCTCCTGATTCAGAAAACACCCCATATGGGGGTGAAAAGTGCTCTGCTGGCGCACTACAGGTCTCAGAAGAGAAGGAGTCACATTTGGCTTTTTGAAAGAAAATTGTGCTCTGGGGGCATGCCGCATTTAGGAAGCCCCTATGGTGCCAGAACAGCAAAAAAAAAAAACACATGGCATACTATTTTGGCAACTAGACCCCTCGGGGAACGTAACAAGGGGTAAAGTGAACCTTAATACCCCACAGGGGTTTGACGACTTTTGCATATGTAAATTTTACATTTTTAAAAAGGGTAAAAGCAGAAAATACCCCCCAAAATTTGTAACAATTTCTCCCGAGTACGGCGATACCCCATATGTGACCCTAAACTGTTGCCTTGAAATACGACAGGGCTCCAAAGTGAGAGCGCCATGCGCATTTGAGGCCTAAATTAGGGATTGCATAGGGGTGGACATAGGAATATTCTACGCCAGTGATTCCCAAACAGGGTGCCTCCAGCTGTTGTATAACTCCCAGCATGCCTGGACAGTCAGTGGCTGTCTGGTAATACTGGGAGTAGTTGTTTTGCAACAGCTGGAGGCTCCGTTTTGGAAACCGTGGCGTACCAGACGTTTTTCATTTTTATTGGGGAGGGGAGGGGGGCTGTGTGGGGGTATGTGTATATGTAGGGTTTTTTACTTTTTATTTTATTTTGTGTTAGTGTAGTGTAGTGTTTTTAGGGTACAGTCACACGGGCGGGGGTTCACAGTAGTTTCTCGCTGGCAGTTTGAGCTGCGGCAGAAAATTTGCCGCAGCTCAAACTTGCAGCCGGATACTTACTGTAAACCTCCGCCCATGTGAGTGTACCCTGTACATTCACATTGGGGGGGGAGAAACATCCAGCTGTTGCAAAACTACAACTCCCAGCATGTACGGTCTATCAGTGCATGCTGGGAGTTGTAGTTTTGCAACAGCTGGAGGCACACTGGTTGTGAAACACCGAGTTTGGTAACAAACTCAGTGTTTTGCAACCAGTGTGCCTTCAGCTGCTGCAAAAGCTACAACCCCCAGCATGTACGGACAGCGGAAGGGCATGCTGGGTCTTGTAGTTATGCAACAGCTGGAGGCATACTACTTTGGCTGGGGATGCTGGGGATTGTAGTTATGCAACAGCTGGAGACACACTGGTTTGCTACTTAACTCAGTGTTTCACAACCAGTGTGCCTTCAGCTGTTGCAAAACTACAACTCTCAGCAGTCACCAACAGCCAACGGGCATGCTGGGAGTTGTAGTTATGCAACCAGCAGATGCACCACTACAACTCCCAGCATGCACTTTAGCTGATTGTGCAAGCTGGGAGTTGTAGTTATACAACAGCTGAAGGTACACTTTTCCATAGAAAAAATGTGCCTCCAGCTGTTGCAAAACGATAAGTCCCAGCATGCCCATAAGGGAATGCTGGGAGTTGTGGTGGTCTGCCTCCTGCTGTTGCATAACTACAGCTCCCAGCATGCCCTTTTTGCATGCTGGGAGCTGTTGCTAAGCAACAGCAGGAGGCTGTCACTCACCTCCTACTGCTGCTCCGGGCACAGGTCAGTCCCGCCGCCGCTGCTCCTGGGGCCCCGATCCCAACATTGACGCCGGGGATCGGGGTCCCCAGCTCCCGGGGTCCACGTCCCGCACCCGCTCACGTGCTCCGGAATAGGGGCGGAGCGGGTTTCAGGAGTGACACCCGCAGCAGGTGCCCTGATTGGTCGGCCGGTAAACCGGCCGACGAATCAGGGCAATCGTGAGCTGGCACCAGTGCCACCTCACCCCTGCTGGCTATGGCTGTTCGGGGCCGTCAGAGACTGTTACACAGCCTGTAATTCCGGGTCACTGGAGACCCGATTGACCCGGAATCTGCCGCAGATCGCTGGACTGAATTGTCCAGCGGCCATCGCCGACATGGGGGGTCATCATGACCCCCCTTGGCGATATGCTGCGATGCCTGCTGAACGATTTCAGCAGGCATCGGGCACCGGCTCCCCTCCGGCTAGCGGCGGGGGGCCGGGATTTGACAGGACGTACTCAAACTTCCTGAGTCCTTAAGGACTCGGAAAAGGGGCCATTAGAGTGCGTCCTGCGTCCTTAAGGGGTTAAAATTCGTGAAAGGTATACGTGCAGGTTGTCATTTGTCATCTACCTATTGCAATGCCCTTGTGGGCTGTATTATGTGGGCAAAACCATCGAATGTAGTATTCGCCTTAATGGACACAAATCGTCTATCAGAACAGGAAAAGTCAAGCACCCCATTCCAAGCATTTCTTGGAAATGGGTCACAACATAAGCCAAATACGCTTAGGCGAGGAGGGGACCGTGAAAGAGTATTAAAACAAAAAGAACTCCGTTGGATACATAGATGAAATACTTTACATCCACATGGATTGAACATTGACTGTAACCTTAAACCTCATATGTTACCTTATTGATTACACGCTTACATGTAACTCTCTTCTTGTTCGATAAAATAACTTTTTTCTTTTTTCCCCCTTTTTTCCTCTTCTCTCTTTCTTTTTTCCCCCTCTTTTCTCTGTTTTTCTTTCTTTTCCCTTCTTCCTCCCTCCCTCTTTTTTCCCCCTTCTTTTTCCTTCCCCATTTTTCTATTTTCTCTAGTTTTCATTTTTATATTCCTCATCAGAATACATAGAGATGTAGTTATACAACTAATAATGACGTGAGGTGTTGATTTTAATGGTATGTTTTTCTAATTCTTTTTGAGCAATTTTATTCTATACACTAATTTGGACCATTTGAATGAACGCACTGCGGGGGATTCCACGGATGACCATACAAGCACAGATATACATACTGATCGTCTTTCTAATGTATGATAATAGTACATCTTCCTTTAGGATCCTTTTCCGGACCCTGACAGATTCATTACGAGCTCCAGCTGACATCTATTGGCTGCCGGACCTACGTACCTCTTACAGGACGGTTGCGCTGTGAACGACACTTGTGCGCGCACGCTGGGGAATCCCGGCTTGAGACTGACATACGAATAGGCTGCGCTGCGCATCAGGAGTTCACGCATGCGCAGGTGAGGTATTCACAGACAATCAGCTGTGGCGGATGCATGCGATCGCATTGAGGGCCACCACGCAGCCGCACTGGAAATGTTTACAAACACTAGCATGGAGCGTGGACCCTCTGCGATCGCTGCATCTGCGGTAAGTTCCGAGACATTGGATATTAGTCACACTTATATGGAGTCCCTCACATTGCGATACCTCAATTGGTCAGTATCTATCACTTTGTATTTACGAGATATACTGAATGTTTACATGTTTGACAGTTGTTGTATCACATGGTCACCGCTCCAGCCTATGAAAATTAGAGGGCTGGCTTAATGATGATTACTATATCGTTCACATATGTGGTTCCACCTATTATGAACTTGTGTCACTTATTTAAGATTGATGTCTGTATTTTTGTACTATGCTTGAGAAAGGCTTGTTTACCCGAAACGTTTCACTTTATGCTCTGATGCAATAAAAGACATTTTAGCCTGCACTTTACCTGGACCTCATGATTGGTGCTGTTTCCTTGTGGGGAGAGTTATATATATACCGGTTATTCATACTTTTGCAGAGAGTTGTGATTGGCTGGAACCATTTAGCCAATCACAGCTCTCTGTGGGAAATATGATTCTGTGATGTGAACTTTACATCACAGAACATAGTGCAGGATTATGTAGAAAAGCGGCCGGCCGCCCGCATCTATACAATATATAGGAGCAGTGGCGTTGCGACCCGGGTGCGGGGGGTGCGGCCCGCACCGGGTGACACCAACCTAATGGGGTGAGACCAAGACGCTCCGCAGCACCCCCCGCCCTTCCCCAGCTACACCAACACCCCCCATCTGTGCCCGACCGGCCTCCCGTCCGTCAGCTGCCCCCCCCCGGCCTTCACCTGCGCTGTGTGTGCGGTGCGCCCGTCCGTCCGTCAGCACCCCCCCTCCCCCGGCCTTCACCTGCACTGTGCACTGTGCGCCCATCCGTCATCACCCCCCATCCCCCCCACCACCAGCACTGTGTGTCGGGGGGGGGGGGGGTTTGAACCAGCGATCTAATGTGGGGAGACTTTGACCCATTGTGGGGAACCTGCAAGGGAACCTGCTGCCTAATCTGGAGAAACTACTACCAAATGTGTGGAGTCTATGCTACCTAATGTGGGGAGTCTATGCTACCTAATGTGGGGAAACTGCTACCTAATGTGGGGAATCTGTGCTACCAAACGTGGGGGGTCTATGCTACCTTATGTGGGGAATCTGTGCTACCGAATGTGGGGAATCTATGCTACCTAATGTGGGGAAACTGCTACCTAATGTGGGGAATCTGTGCTACCTAATGTGGGGAAATTGCTACCTAATGTGGGGAATCTGTGCTACCTAATGTGGGGAATCTGTGCAACCTAATGTGGGGTAACTGCCTACTATTGTGGGGGAAATGCTGACCTAATGTGGGGGAGCTGTCTACTATTGTGGAGGAGCTGCCTACTATTGTTGGGGAGCTGCCTATTAATGGGGGGGAGATGCCTACTATTGTGGGGGAGCTGCCTACTATTGTGGGGGAGCTGCCTATTAATGTGGGGGAGCTGCCTACTATTGTGGGGGAGCTGCCTACTATTGTGGGGGAGCTGCCTATTAATGTGGGGGAACTCCCAACCTAATGTGGGGGAACTCCCGACCTAATGTGGGGGAGCTGGCAATCTAATGTGGGGGAATCTAATCTAATCAAATGAGAGCAGCGCTGCATTTTACCAGAAGACAGGGAGAAGTCCTATATGAGATATGCATATACTATATACTATATGCGCTCCAGGTGAGCAGCAGATAGAAACTTTACCTTAGAAATGTTTATTGCACGAGGCGCTGGCCACTGCTGTTCCCTTTTCTTTCCCTTTCTATATTTGGGATCATGTTGAAATTCTGCCCTGTCTTGCCTACAGTCCTTCAAATTTATTTAGCTGGATGGTATATTGTGTTTATAACATCCAAGACGTACCTGCGTATCCTCATCTTTAATGTAGTTGACCATGTATTTGCATAATAAAATAGATACCATTTAAAAAAAGCAAATTTAAAAAGCAATTTAAAAAAAATACTTTCTTCAAAGTAGTTTCTTCTCAGCCTACACCACTTGCCATAGGATATATTTTGTACAGCATGGGTGTGAAGATGATGCCAGCAGTAAGAAATTCCCTGTTGAAGTTTTCCTATAGGGGGATGTAACGATATTATAATTCTTTACTGTAAAGTTAACATCTAGAAAGGCAATTCTCATAGCAAAATGTGATGTCAGAGGTCTGTTCCGCACCTATAATTGATATCATTTATTTTTCCAGGCCTGTGGTCTTGGACAAATATCAGGAATTAGTGGAGTGTGATTTAGTGAAACTTGACAACAGGAGAAAAACACAGGGTACATGGCAGATTTTAACAGGGAGGAACAAATAGCTATGGAACAGTTAATATCTAACTCCTGTTTAATAATTCATAATGCAGCTAAAGACAGATCTACGGTATTAATATCCTTGATGCCAGGGTATATAATAAACTTAATAGGGAAATGTTATTTGACAACACAAAGAAGTAATCTCGGCACCACCCCACTGCTGCAATATATATTGGCAAATAGGACAACTAGTTCACACAGTCCCTGGAAGCCGCACCTCAAAACCTCTTAGGTGCAGTCATGCAACAAGCGGCAGTAGAAGTAATCAATCAAAGAAGAACTGCGGAGCACTCGCCAGGTCTTGTCAATCAGGTTCTTCTTTATTGTATCTTCATACATACGGTTTACATGCAGGGGAGAGAGATGGTATGGAAGCGGGGGTATACAAGCTGGCAAAGCCAACTTGTATACCTCCGCGTCCATGCCATTTCTCTCCCCTGCATGTAACCCATATGTATGAAGATACAATAAAGAAGAACCTGATTGAAAAGACCTGGTGAGTGCTCCGCAGTTCTACTTTGATTGAAATGTTATTTGATGTAACTACCTATAAAGAGTTATCTAAGGGCCCTACAAAAGCATGCAAGTCCTCTCAAGACTTTTGGATGAGGGGTAAACTTTGGGTATGAGAAAGGGAGAGGGAAAGGGAGAAGGAGAGGAAAAGGGAGAAGGAGAGTGAGAGGGAGAGGGGGAAGAAGAGGGAGAGGAAGAAGGAGAGGGAGAAGGTGGGGAGAGGGAGAAGGAGAGGGGTAGGGAGACGGAGAGGGAGAGGGAGAAGGAGGGGAGAGGGAGAAGGAGAGGGGGAGGGAGAAGAAGAGGGAGAAGGAGAAGGAGAATGAGAGGGGGAGGGAGAAGAAGAGGGAGAAGGAGAGGGAGAAGGAGAATGAGAGGGGGAGGGAGAAGAAGAGGGAGAGGAAGAAGGAGAAGGGAGAAGGAGAGGGAGAGGGAGAAGGAGAGGGAGAAGGAGAGGGAAAGGGAGAAGGAGAGGAAAAGGGAGACGGAGAGGGAGACGGAGAGGGAGAGGGAGAAGGAGGGGAGAGGGAGAAGGAGGGGAGAGGGAGAAGGAGAGGGGGAGGGAAACGGAGAGGGAGAGGGAGAAGGAGAGGGAGAAGGAGAGGGGGAGGGAGAAGAAGAGGGAGAAGGAGAGGGAGAAGGAGAATGAGAGGGGAAGGGAGAAGAAGAGGGAGAAGGAGAGGGAGAATGAAAGGGGGAGGGAGAAGAAGAGGGAGAGGAAGAAGGAGAAGGGAGAATGAGAGAGAGAGGGAGAAGGAGAGGGAAAGGGAGAAGGAGAGGGAAAGGGAGAAGGAGAAGGAGAGGAAAAGGGAGAAGGAGAGGGAAAGGGAGAAGGAGAGGGAAAGGGAGAAGGAGAAGGAGAGGGAAAGGGAGAAGGAGAAGCAAAGGGAGAAGGAGAGGGAGAAGGAGAGGGAGAGGGAGAAGGAGAGGGAGAGGGAGAAGGAGAGGGAGAAGGAGAGGGAGAAGGAGAGGGAGAGGGAGAAGGAGAGGGAGAGGGAGAAGGAGAGGGAGAAGGAGAGGGAGAGGGAGAAGGAGAGGGAGAAGAAGAGGGAGAGGGAGAAGAAGAAGGAGAGGGAGAAGGAGAGGGAGACAGAGAAGAAGAAGGAGAAGGAGAGGGAGAGGGAGCAGGAGAAGGAGAAGGAGAGGGAGAGAGAGAGGAAGAATGTCACATTTGTTTAACATGTGCTAAGTAACTGTTGGCTTTTAAGAAACTGCTCAGAAGTAAGTAGTTTTGCTAGAGAATCAGCTGTGATTTTTAACAGGTTGAGGAAACCAGAAACTAGTCTCAATGAGGCAAGGGCTAAAGCTAGCATGGATAGTACATTTCTCATATCAAATATTTGAAGTAAAAAAGTGTAATGTGACATGCCAAAGTAGTCATTGTAAAAATAAAGGTAATTTTAACAGTATATAGCAAGCAATTTTGAACTATAAAAATAATTATGAAAAGATACATACCCATTCTTTAACAATATACTATCTTTGGAAATATTATGTCACCCAAAACTAGGTTAATCATCAGGTTTTATCCTTTCACCTAGAATGTTTTGTGAAAGTACTAAACCACGAAGAAATGTGTGGCTTGATCATCCAGGTAGTTGGAGGTGTAGGCACCTAAGGGGCATAAGGTTCAAACATGTCACCATTTCCGATGTGTTTTAGTCACACAGTACAGGGGAAAATATGCGCCATTTAAAATTATATTAACTGTAACGCATATGTTGATCATATATTTGGCCGCATGCACTGAGTGCAAATGACAACATGTGGGTTGCGCATCAATAAATTAAAAACTAGGATATGCAGACATGTTACATGTTAAAAAAAGAGCAATATAATATGTCTGCATTATCCCAACACTTTTGTCATAGGCATGCAGAAGATAGATCTTCCTTACGTATCACTGACGTAGAATAAGTGAGATGTCCAGAATAGAGAGATCATCTTAAGTGCAAACCATTAAATCGCCAATCCTATGTGATTTTTGTTTTGTTTACCTGCCATCCTAGTGGTATATACCTTAGGCAGGTTCTTATTCTAATGTATTTATTCTTGATCTAGGGATTTGAGTGCATTAAGAGGAGTATACAATATGGCTTCATAAATGGCTGTAGTATTAGCCTATTATTGTTAATAGTATAATATAATAGCGCTTTGAATTTTAATGTATACTAGCTGATTACCCGGCGTTGCCCAGTTTTTCCTTCCTAATCCTTGTTGGGGAGGAAAATAAACAAAGGAAGAAGCTTTTGACTTCATATCCCATCCTCATATATCGTTGTCATATCCCAACCCCATATCCCGTCCTCATATCCCGCCCTCCTATCCCGACATCCTATCCCGTCCTCCTATCTCAACCTCCTATCTCGACCTCCTATCCCGACCTCCTATCCCGACCTCCTATCCCGACTTGCTATCCCGACCTCCTTTCCCGTCCTCATATCTCAACCTCCTATCTCGACCTCCTATCCCGACCTCCTATGCCGACCTCCTATCCCGACCTCCTATTTCGACTTGCGATCCCGACCTCCTTTCCCGTCCTCATATCTCGACCTCCTATTTCGACCTCCTATCCCATCCTCCTATCCCGTCCTCCTATCCCGTCCTCCTATCTCGACCTCCTATCTCGACCTCCTATCTCGACCTCCTATCCCGACCTCCTATTTCGACGTTCTATCCTGACCTCCTATCCTGTCCTCATATCCCGTCCTCCTATCTCGACCTCCTATCCCGACCTCCTATCCCAACCTCCTTTGACGACCTCCTATCCCGACCTCCTATCTCGACCTTCTATCCTGTCCTCCTTTCCTGTCCTCATATCTTGACCTCCTATCTCGACCTCCTATCCCGACTTGCTATCCTGACCTTCTTTCCCGTCCTCATATCTTGACCTCCTATTTCGACCTTCTATCCTGACCTCCTATCCCGTCCTCCTATCTCGACCTCCTATCTCGACCTCTTATCTCGTCCTCCTATCTCGACCTCCTATCTCGACCTCCTTTCCTGTCCTCCTATCTCGACCTCCTATCCCGACCTCCTTTCCCGTCCTCCTATCTCAATCTCCTATCCCGACCTCCTTTCCTGTCCTCCTATCCCGTCCTCCTATCCCGTCCTCATATCTCGACCTCCTATCCCGACCTCCTATACCGTCCTCATATCTCAACCTCATATCCCGTCCTCCTATCCCGACCTCCTATCTCGACCTCATTTCCCGTCCTCCTATCTCAACATCATATCCCTTCCTCATATCTCGTCCTCACATCCTGTCTTCATATCCCGACCTCATATCCCGTCCTTATATTCCATCCTCATATCCTGACCTCATATCCCATCATTTTGTGCCATCCTTATATCCTGTCCTCAGGTGGGACTGATTTGTGATGAAGATATTGTAAGCTGAAAATAGAAGGGGACGTGGCTTTGAGGGACTGGGCGTGATTTGCAAGCCTGACCGATGCACAAAAAGGGTAGAGAATAAAAGGGGTGGGGCTTAAACTGTGGGCATGTCTTTGTGAGATGGGGTGTGGCTTGCAAGCCGGATTGACACATGTACCAGGAGATGCAGAGCGGAGCTTGTGGAGTAAGGTACTGGAAGTCCCATATACTTGCATGGGACTTGAAACAAAAACCCATCTTTTATATAATGGTGTATGTAAGGGTTAATTTAACTAGCATATCTTTTTATCTGACATATAAGTAATATGTGACCAGGTATTATTGAAATATCTCCAGCCATACAGAAGTTATATGGGAAAATACATTTCCCATTGATTTGCATGGGACTTTAAACAAAAACCCAGACCCTAACAAATGGGGGTAGTTAAGGGTTAAATTAACTTTCCTATATTTTAAGTGGACATATAAGTAACATGTGACCAAGTATTATCGAAATATCTCCAGCCGTTTGGAAGATATGCAGCAACATATATTTCCCATTGACTGGTATGGGACTTTAACCCCTTAAGGACCCAGGACATACGGGGACGTCCCCACACCCTGGGCTTTAAGGCGTTTTCCGGTCCCTTCCACGCGCCGGGCAGAGATCGGAAGCGGATGCCTGCTGAAATGCTTCAGGAGGCATCCAGGGCAAACGCCGAGGGGGGCCATGTCTGCCCCCCATGTCGGCGATCATCGCAAAGGAAATCGCCCCTGCGATCTGCGGCGATACCGGGATGATCAGGTCCCTGGGACCCAACCGCCCGGTAATTTTGCACGATCCCAGTTGTCACAGACAGCCAGGACCATGCTGAAGCATAGGAGCAAGGTGGCAAGCCTCCTTCTATCCCCTGCGATTCCTCGGTTAGCTAACCGACCAATCGCAGGGGGGGGGGGTTACTTCCTCCCGCCCTGCCCGGCCCCTGGAAGTCCGGAGAGAATGGGAGGAAGACGGGAGGACGCGATGGAGGACAGGGGAGTGCTGCCCCGGTACTTACCTCGTCCCTGAAGACCCGGATCCCGGCGGTGGAGGCGACAGGTGAGTTGATCTTCGGCGGGGGCGCGGGACCCTTGCAGCAGTCCAGACTGCCGTAAAGCGATCTGGACTGCTCCATCTGGTCCCCTCACACTACAACTCCCAGCATGCCCAGACAGCCCTTGGCATCTGGGCATGCTGGGAGTTGCAGTTTTGCAACATCTGGAGGTCCACAGTTTGGAGACCACTGTGCCCTTCCAGATGTTGCAAAACTACACATCCTCAGCATGCCCTTACTGTCCAGGTATGCTGGGAGTTGTAGTTCTGTAACATCTGCCCCCCCCCCCCCCCCCCAGCATGCCTGGACAGTTTTGGCATACTGGGAGTTGTAGTTTTGCAACATCTGGAAGGGCACAGATTGGGAACCACTGTATTAGTGGTCTGCAAACTGTAGTCCTCCAGATGTTGCAAAACTACAACTCCAAGCATGCTGGGAGTTGTAGTTCGGCCACATCTGGCTCTAAAGATGTTGCCGAACTACTACTGCCAGCATGCCTGAGAATGTTTGGGAGTTGTGGTTTTGCAACAACTGGAGGCTCACTGGTTGGGAAACATTGTCTGTTTCCTAACTCAGTGTTTCCCAACCCGTGTGCCTCCAGCTGTTGCAAAACTATAACTACCAGCATGCACTGATAGACTGTGCATGCTGGGAGTTGTAGTTTTGCAACAGCTGGAGGTCCCCCCAGCTGTACAGGGTACATTCACATGGGCAGGGGGCTTACAGTGAGTATCAGGCTGCAAGTTTGCGATGCAGAAAGTTTTGCGGGGCAGCTCAAACTCGCAGCGGGAAACTCGCTGTAATCCCCCGCCCGTGTGACTGTACCCTAAAAACACTACACTACACTACACTAACACAAAATAAAATAAAAAGTAAAAAACACTACATATACACATACCCCTACACAGCCCCCCTCCCCTCCCCAATAAAAATTAAAAACCTCTGGTACGCCACTGTTTCCAAAATGGAGCCTCCAGCTGTTGCAAAACAACAACTCCCAGTATTGCCGGACAGCCGTTGACTGTCCAAGCATGCTGGGAGTTTTGCAACAGCTGGAGGCACCCTGTTTGGGAATTACTGGCGTAGAATACCCCTATGTCCACCCCTATGCAAATCCCTAATTCAGGCCTCAAATGTGCATGGCGCTTTCTCACTTCGGAGCCCTGTTGTATTTCAAGGCAACAATTTAGGGCCACATATGGGGTATCACCGTACTCGGGAGAAATTGCCTAACAAATTTTGGGGGGCTTTTTCTCCTTTCACCCCTTATGAAAAGGGGAAGTTGGGGTCTACACCAGCATGTTAGTGTAAAAAAGAAATTTTTTTACACTAACATGCTGGTGTTGCCCTATACTTTTCATTTTGACAAGAGGTAAAAGGGAAAAAAGCCCCCCAAACGGAGCCCCCCTACGGAGATGCCCCATATGTGGGCGCAAAGTGCTCTGGGGGCGCACAACAAGGCCCAGAAGGTGAGAGCGCGCCATGTACATTTGAGGTGATTTGCACAGGGGTGGCTGATTGTTACAGCGGTTTTGACAAACGCAAAAAACAAAACCCCACATGTGACCCCATTTCGGAAACTACACCCCTCATGGAATGTAATGAGGAGTGCAGTGAGAATTTACACCCCCCCCCCCCCCCCCCCACTGGTGTCTGACAGATCTTTGGAACAGTGGGCTGTGCAAATAAAAAATGTTGTACAGTCCACTGTTCCAAAGATCTGACAAACACCAGTGGGGGTAAATGCTCACTGTATCCCTTGTTACGTTCCTCAAGGGGTCTAGTTTCCAAAGTGGTATGCCATGTGGGTATTTTTTGCTGTCCTGGCACCATAGGGGCTTCCTAAATGCGACATGCCTCCGAGCAAAATTTGCTCTCAAAAAGCCAAATATGACTCCTTCTCTTCTGAGCATTTTAGTTTGCCCGTAGTGAACTTCAGGTCAACTTATGAGGTACCTCCATACTCAGAAGAGATGGGGTGTTACACATTTTGGGGGGTATTCTCTGCTATTAACCCTTGCAAAAATGTGAAATTTGGGGGGAAACACACATTTTAGTGAAATTGTTTTTTTTTTTTTTACATATGCAAAAGTCGTGAAACACCTGTGGGGTATTAAGGCTCACTTTATTCCTTGTTATGTTCCTCAAGGGGTCCAGTTTCCAAAATGGTATGCTATGTGGGTATTTTTTGCTGTCATGGCACCATAGGGGCTTCCTAAATGCGACATGCCCCCAAGCAAAATTTGCTCTCAAAAAGCCAAATATGACTCCTTCTCTTCTGAGCATTGTAGTTCGCCCGTAGTGCACTTCAGGTCAACTTATGGGGTACCAGTCATACTCAGAAGAGATGGGGTTACAAATATGGGGGGGTATTTTCTGCTATTAACCCTTGCAAAAATGTGAAATTTGGGGGGAAACACACATTTTAGTGAAATTTTTATTTCATTTTTTTACATATGCAAAAGTCGTGAAACACCTGTGGGGTATTATGGCTCACTTTATTCCTTGTTACGTTCCTCAAGGGGTCTAGTTTCCAAAATGGTATGCCATGTGGGGTTTTTTGCTGTTCTGGCACCATAGGGGCTTCCTAAATGCAACATGCCCCCCAAAAACCATTTCAGAAAAAAGTACTCTCCAAAATCCCCTTGTCGCTCCTTCGCTTCTGAGCCCTCTACTGCGCCCGTCGAACAATTTACATAGACATATGAGGTATGTGCTTACTCGAGAGAAATTGGGCTACAAATTCAAGTATAAATTTTATCCTTTTACCCCTTGTAAAAATTCAAAAATTGGATCTACAAGAACATGCAAGTGTAAGAAATGAAGATTTTGAATTCTCTCCTTCACTTTGCTGCTTTTCCTGTGAAGCACCTAAAGGGTTAAAACACTTACTGAATGTCATTTTGAATACTTTGGGGGGTGCAGTTTTTATAATGGGGTCATTTGTGGGTTATTTCTAAGATGAAGACCCTTCAAATCTACTTCAAACCTGAACTGGTCCTTGAAAAATTGTGAGTTTGGAAATTTTGTGAAAAATTGGAAAATTGCTGCTGAACTTTGAAGCCCTCTGGTGTCTTCCAAAAGTAAAAACACATCAATTTTATGATGCAAACATAAAGTGGACATATTGTATATGTGAATAAAAAAAATTCTTTGGAATATCCATTTTCCTTACAAGCAGAGAGCTTCAAAGTTAGAAAAATGCAACATTTTCAAATTTTTCATCAAATTTGGGGATTTTTCACCAAGAAAAGATGCAAGTTACCACAAAATGTTACCACTATGTTAAAGTAGAATATGTCACGAAAAAACAATCTCGGAATCAGAATGTTAGTTACATAGTTAGTACGGTCGAAAAAAGACATATGTCCATCAAGTTCAACCAGGGAATTGAAGGGTAGGGGTGTGGCGCGATATTGGGGAAGGGATGAGATTTTATATTTCTTCATAAGCATTAATGTTATTTTGTTCCAGGAATGTATCCATAGTGTTGAGCGGCATAGGCCATATTCGAATTCGCGAATATTCGCGAATATATGGACGAATATTCGTCATATATTCGCGAATATTCGCATATTCATAATATTCTCATTTTATTTTCGCATATGTGAAAATTCTCGTATGCGAAAATTAACATATGCGAACATTTGCATATACAAAAATTTGCATAAGTGAAAATTCGCATGCCAGTCTCACACAGTAGTATTAGAGATTTCTTTACACCACACAAGCTGGAAGCAGAGAGGGGTGATCACTGTGATGTGTACTGTGAAAAAAAAAAAAAAAATGAATATTCGTAATTACCAATATATAGTGCTATATTCGCGAATATTCACGAATTCGCGAATATGCGATATTCGCGAATAAAATTCGCATTGCGAATATTCGCGAGCAACACTAGTATCTAATCCTGTTTTAAAGCTGTTAGTTTTTCTGCTGTGACCAGTTCCTGAGGTAGACTGTTCCATAAGTTCACAGTTCTCATGGTAAAGAAGGTGTGTCGCCCCTTGAGACTAAACTTTTTCTTCTCCAGACGGAGAGAGTGCCCCCTCGTCCTTTGGGGGGGTTTAACCTGGAACAGTTTTTCTCCATATTTTTTGTATGGGCCATTAATATACTTATATACGTTTATCATATCCCCCCTTAAACGTCTCTTCTCAAGACTAAACAATTGTAACTCCTTTAATTGCTCCTCATAGCTAAGATGTTCCATGCTCCATATTAGTTTAGTCGCGCGTCTCTGCACCCTTTCCAGCTCCACAGTTTCCCTTTTATGGACAGGTGACCAAAACTGAACAGCATATTCCAGGTGAGGCCGTACCAATGCTTTATAAAGGTGCAGTATTATGTCCCTGTCCCTTGAGTCCATGCCTCTTTTGATACATGACAATATCCTGCCGGCTTTGGAAGCAGCCTCCTGACATTGCATGCTATTCTGTAGTCTGTGATCTACAAGTACACCCAGATCCTTCTCTACCAGTGACTCTGCCAGTTTAATCCCCCCTAAGACATACGACGCATGCAGGTTATTAGTACCCAGATGCATAACTTTACATTTATCCACATTGAACCTCATTTGCCAAGTGGATGCCCAAACACTTAGTCTATCCAAGTCATCTTGTAACTTATGCACATCCTCTATAGACTGTACCGTGCTACAAAGCTTGGTGTCATCTGCAAAGATAGAAACAGAGCTGTTAATGCCATCCTCTATATCATTGATAAATAAATTAAACAACAGCGGGCCCAGTACTGAACCTTGGGGTACATCACTAATAACCAGGGACCAATCAGAGTACGAATCATTGACCACCACTCTCTGGGTACAATCCATGAGCCAGTGTTCAATCCAGTTACAAACTAAAATTTCCAAACCCAAAGACCTTAACTTACCTGTCAGACGTCTATGAGGGACAGTATCAAACGCTTCAGCAAAATCCAGAAACACTATATCCACAGCCATTCCTCTGTCAAGGCTTCTACTCACCTCTTCATAAAAGCAAATTAGATTGGTTTGACAACTTCTATCCATAGTAAACCCATGCTGGTTATCACTTATAATATGGATGTGATGCTGGAACATACACACACACATACACATACACACGCATTGGGGTTTATTTACTAACGTGATCCCGACTCTTTTTTTGTCGGGTTTTGCGCCCAAATTGTGTCGCACGTCCCTTGCGACGCAATTTGTGACCAAAAAAAACAAAACCCTCCATTTTACAAGAAAAACCCACGGGATAAAGTGGGCGTGGTCCCAACAAAAGGGGCGTGGTCCCGACAGTTTTGGAAAATCCCAACATATTTACTAAGGTTTCCACCAAAAAAGTGGTGTATTTGAGCTGAGAAAAACCCGACAGATCAGAACAGTTGTAAAAAAAGCAAAATGTAGGGAAAAGTGCAAAATGTAGGGAAATAGTAGTACCTTAGTACTTACCTTAGTAAATACCTTGGGAAAATACCAGTGGGAAATCAAAACCCACAAAGAAACCTACACAATAAACCCCTTTTCGTGTTTTTCTTGTAAAATGGAGGGTTTTGGTTTTTTTGGTCGCAAATTGTGTCGCAAGGGACGTGCGACACAATTTGGGCGCAAAACCCGACAAAAAAGAGTCGGGAACACGTTAGTAAATAAACCCCATTGGCCCTTATTTACTAAGAGTGGAGTGTAGGTTTCTTTGTGGGTTTTAATTCCCTACAATTTATTTTCCACGGTATTTACTAAGGTTTCCCTACATTTTCCACTTTTCCCTACATTTTCCTTTTTTTACACCTGCTCTGTTCTGTAGGTTTTCCTCAGCTCAAATCCACCACATTTTATGTGGAAACCTTAGTAAATATGTCGGGTTTTTGTGAAAATATCGGGAGACCACGCCCCCTTTTACCAGCGGTCACGCCCCTTTTCGGGTTTTCTCGGCAAAATGGAGTGTTAGTCGGGGTTTTTTCAATTCTGGCACAAATTCAGGCGCAAAATCTGGTGCAGACAGAATTTCTGCCACAATGCGACAGAATGTGGTGCACAACCCGACAGACATGTCGGGTTTGCAATCGTAAATGAGGGCCATAGAGTTTTATATATATAGATTGGCATTCCTCACCTGTAGCATGTAGGATTGTAGGTGTATGGTCTATATTCTATAGATTTCACCTGGTGTGTATGGTGTGTATTGGTAGCGGTTTGGATCGAGGGGCTACTTTAAAAATATGTATTGCACTATGGTATTGTATTATGGATATTTTGTCTTACCTGATGTGTGTTTAGGTCTTCCTAGTCACACTAATGAACATTATAGGTTACTTCAGGACAGATTTTATATGTAGATGTTCTGTGTGATGTCACTTGTATATGACCTATCGTTTGGTTATTTTACAAGTTGATCTTAACTTGGATACATATGATGACTAAGAGTCTTTAAAACCCCAAAGGCGCCAGTATATTTGTTCTGTATTGTTTGAATTTTAATTGAATAGAGAAGCATTGTTTGTTTTACTGTTATCCTGCTGAAGGACATTTCTTCCTTTGTACCTTTATTGAATTACAGCTGGAGGCGCTGCTGGTGAGCCTGTGCGCAGGTTTGACAGGTAGAGATCCTAGCTGTTGATTGTTTTCCTTATGATGGCGTCAGGCCCCAACTCAAAAGTCAAGACATTCTATTCTCTCATAGCATCTAGAGAAAATCAATGGATTATAATTCAGTTGGTGTGGAATCGTGTTTTCCCCCATTCCAAGCATGCTCAGGAAGATCAAATTACTAGAGACCATAGTGATAATACTCTTCTTAACAAATAGGACATGGTGAGACATATTTTGGAAATGTCCAGCGTGCATATACCTTTTTCTCAAATTTAGACTAGCATATCTACATACCTTTTTCTTTTTATGGCTTAAAGACAGTGGAGTAGCAATACATTTGGGGGCCCCCTGCGAGACCTACGGAGGAGGCCCCTAAGCTTCTGCTCCGCCCATACTGATATGCACTGCCAAATATGTATTTTCTGTGGATGTATGAAGAGCATCTGTAAGTAGAGGTGCAAAGTTGTTTACTGAAGGGTGTGGATGCAGGGAGCCGAAGGCTCTAGGTCCAAGCTTCCTGACCATTGCCACAGTTCCATATAATGCTTAGTCAAACAACAGAAAACTGAACCCTTCAGGCAGAAGCAAGTCCAACTCATTACACAGGGCCTCCTGAATGGCCATCCATGTCAGATCCTTGTGCCTTTTGGTAAGCTTGATAGAAGCCACAAATATCCACACTGTCTCAGCTGTGGCTGTAGAGAACCTTGGAATAGACTTCACTGATTCCTTTGCTCGGACGAGCTTGTGGACAGTCTTGGATTTCTACAAGGGGATTCTGCATCAGTCAAATATCTGCTCCTCTCTCCTCAGCTTCCCCGTGCGACCTGCAATTTTTCAAGTAGCCATGAATGAGTGTTAAGCCATCTGTACGGTTTTCCTGCAGTTCCAAACAGTGGTCACATATGATCTAAGAAATGCCGGAGAGAATCAAGAGACATCTGATTTGATCAGATATCCCCCTATAGACGGAGAGACTGACTGGACTGGTAAGTGGTGAATTGTACCACATTTTAGCACCTATTTTTCTTCTGGAAAAAAAAATCCTGAGGCTGATATTGCTATTCTGCACTTAATTTACAAAAGAATACATAGTATTTGGGGCGTGGCTTGCCGCGGATGAAGATGGCCGCCTGATTCCTGGACTCCCGCTTCTTGTGGCCCTAAACCGGCTATAATTAGCAATGTCTGAAGAGAAAACAGATACCAGGCACTGGTAATGGAACAGGCTATCAATCATATGCAGGTGAGTAACCAAGCCAAGCGGTATAGTTCAATAAGTGGTGCATCACAGATATGAAAATAACATCTTGCTCAATGTGTAGAGACTGAAGAAAATGGAAACTGGAGCACTCACCCAATAATCTAGACAGTCAATGCTTTATTGTAAGAAATCCACTGTTATGATTCGGCTAGCTGGATGTGGATTCTCTGTGTCAGCGAGGGATTGGCGTGGACCGTGTCGGTGGATCGGTTCTAGGGTTACTACTGGTTTTCACCAGTGCCCGCCGCAAATCGGGATGGTCTTGCTGCGGCGGTAGCAACCAGGTCGTATCCACCGGCAACGGCTCAACCTCGCTAACTGCTGAGAAGGCGTGGGACAGAAGGACTAGGCAGAGGCAAGGTCAGACGTAGCAGAAGGTCGGGGCAGGCGGCAAGGTTCGTAGTCAATGACGATAGCAGGAGATCTGGAACACAGGCTATGGACAACACTAAACGCTTTCTCTGGCACAAGGCAACAAGATCCGGCAAGGAAGGGAAGGGGAAGTGAGGTTATATGGACAGGGAGCAGGTGGAAGCTAATTTAGACTGATTGGGCCAGGCACCAATCACTGGTGCACTGGCCCTATAAATCTTAGAGAGCTGGCGCGCGCGCCCTAGAGAGCGGAGCCGCGCGCGCCAGAACATGACAGCCGGGGACCGGGACGGATAAGTGGCTTGGGATGCGATTCGCGAGCGGGCGCGTCCCGCTATGCGAATCGCATCCCCATCGCGAATGTCAGTGCAGCGCTCCCGGTCAGCGGGTCTGACCGGGGCGCTGCAGAGAGGAGAACGCCGCGAGCGCTCCGGGGAGGAGCAGGGACCCGGAGCGCTCGGCGTAACAGTACCCCCCCCTTAGGTCTCCCCCTCTTTTTGTCTCCTTGTCCCTTCAGAAGAGACGAGAACATGGGGGACGCCTCTTGAGTCTCCTTCTGGAAAAATAAGTCCTGGGTAGCTACATCAGCGGCCGGTAGTCCAGAAGAAGTGGCAATGGGGAGGGGGGGCAGAGGGTGAAGCTTGTCACGGGGCAGAGTGTCACCAGGACGGGGGCTATGAGGAGGCACGGCACAGTCCTGATAGGCCTTGGGGGGACAAGGCACAGGAGGAGACACTGAGGCCCGACAGACGGGACTGGGAGCAGACGTGAGGCATTTCTTGCGGCAAGCAGAACCCCAATTCTTGATCTCCCCGGTGGTCCAGTCAAGGGTGGGAGAATGATGCTGGAGCCATGGCAGACCGAGGAGGACTTCAGAGGTGCAGTTGGGCAGGACGAGAAATTCAATTTTCTTGTGATGCAGTCCAATGCACATAAGCAAGGGCTCTGTGCGGTAACGCACAGTGCAGTCCAACTTCACTCCGTTGACCGAAGAAATGTAGAGCAGCTTGACGAGACGGGTCACCGGGATGCAGTACCTATTCACCAACGAGGCCAGAATAAAATTTCCAGAAGAACCAGAGTCCAAGAAGGCCACGGCTGAGAAGGAGGAGTTGGCAGAAGGAGAAATCCGCACGGGCACAGTGAGACGTGGAGAAGCAGACTTCGTAGCAAGAGACGCCACACCCACGTGAGCTGGGTGCGTGCGTGCGTGCGTTTCCTAGACGTGGAGGACGAATAGGGTAATCCACCAAGAAATGTTCGGTACTAGCGCAGTACAGACATAAATTTTTATCCCTACGGCGAGTCCTCTCTTCATGGGTCAGCCGAGACCGATCCACTTGCATAGCCTCCTCGGCGGGAGGCACAGGGGTAGATTGCAAAGGATACTGTGAGAGAGGTGCCCAGAGATCAAGGTCTTTTTCCTGGCGGAGCTCCTGATGTCGTTCAGAAAAACGCATGTCAATGCAGGTGGCCAAATGGATAAGTTCATGCAGGGTGGCAGGAATCTCTCGTGCGGCCAGCACATCCTTGATGTTACTGGATAGGCCTTTTTTAAAGGTCGCGCAGAGGGCCTCGTTAGTCCAAGATAATTCAGAGGCGAGAGTACGAAATTGGATGGCGTACTCGCCTACTGAAGAATTACCCTGGACCAGGTTCAGCAGGGCATTCTCGGCAGAAGAAGCTCGGGCTGGTTCCTCGAAGACACTACGGACTTCAGCGAAGAAGGACTGGACTGTGGCTGTGGCAGGATCATTGCGGTCCCAGAGCGGTGTGGCCCAAGACAAGGCCTTTCCAGACAGAAGACTCACTACGAACGCCACCTTAGACCGTTCTGTAGGAAATTGGTCCGACAACATCTCCATATGTAGGGAACATTGAGACAGGAAACCACGGCAGAGTCTAGAGTCCCCATCAAATTTGTCCGGCAGGGACAAGCGGAGGCTAGGAGCGGCCACTCCCTGTGGAGGAGGTGCAGGAGCTGGCGGAGGAGATGGTTGCTGCTGTAGCAGTGGCAGAAGTTGCTGTAACATGGCGGTCAACTGAGACAGCTGCTTTCCTTGTTGGGCAATTTGCTGCGATTGCTGGGCGACCACCGTGGGTAGGTCAGCGAGACTTGGCAGCGGCACCTCAGCGGGATCCATGGCCGGATCTACTGTTATGATTCGGCTAGCTGGATGTGGATCCTCTGTGTCAGCGAGGGATTGGCATGGACCGTGTCGGTGGACCGGTTCTAGGGTTGCTACTGGTTTTCACCAGAGCCCGCCGCAAAGCGGGATGGTCTTGCTGCGGCGGTAGCAACCAGGTCGTATCCACCGGCAACGGCTCAACCTCGCTGACTGCTGAGAAGGCGTGGGACAGAAGGACTAGGCAGAGGCAAGGTCAGACGTAGCAGAAGGTCGGGGCAGGCGGCAAGGTTCGTATTCAATGACGATAGCAGGAGATCTGGAACACAGGCTATGGACAACACTAAACGTTTTCTCTGGCACAAGGCAACAAGATCCGGCAAGGAAGGGAAGGGGAAGTGAGGTTATATACACAGGGAGCAGGTGAAAGCTAATTTAGACTGATTGGGCCAGGCACCAATCACTGGTGCACTGGCCCTTTAAATCTTAGAGAGCTGGCGCGCGCGCGCCCTAGAGAGCGGAGCCGCGCGCGCCAGAACATGACAGCCGGGGACCGGGACGGGTAAGTGGCTTGGGATGCGATTCGCGAGCGGGCGCGTCCCCCTATGCGAATCGCATCCCCATCGCGAATGTCAGTGCAGCGCTCCCGGTCAGCGGGTCTGACCGGGGCGCTGCAGAGAGGAGAACGCCGCGAGTAACATCCACAGATCAGCGTAACATCCACAGAGATAAAATCTGTGAAAAAACAGTACATGCTGGGGAGCGGAGGCGGTAGCGTGCATCGGGTGATGGAGTCCGTTTCACGCTCAGAGGCATGTCATCAAGCCCATCGGTGATGTCAGTCCGCAGGTATTCATGCTTTAAATACATGAGCGAGCACGTACTGACACATAACACTATCAAATACAAAATACATTAACAACATGGAAGTGCACAAATTAAAAACAAAATACCACATATATAACTGAAACCCATCAGGTATGTTACCAGTCACTATAGCTATAGGAAAACATTCAATTAATTCCATTCATTTAATCCTAGGAGACCTGTCGCATCTGTATGCATAATCCACCAGGCTTCTCTTTGCATTAATCTCAGATGACGGTCTCCTCCATCTTTCAATAGTGGTATCCTTTCTATACCAGCAAATTTTATACACCGAATATCATTGCTATGGACGTCTACTATATACTTAATGAACCTAGTGGCTCTTGTCAGAGTTTTAATATGTTCTCTAACACGTTCAAACAGCCTTCTCTTCGTTTTACCTATGTAAAAAAAATGTATATGGGCAAATCAAACAATAAACAACAGAATGAGTTTTACAGGTGATTAATTCCTTCACTGCAACAGATTTAGATCCCAATTTAAAATATTTTGTGGCTAGGTTATGGGAACAAAAGGAACAATTATTACATTTATAATTACCTAATGGTGTTTTGGTCCTCAACCAATTATTAGAAGAGT
Organism: Hyla sarda; assembly: GCF_029499605.1. Taxonomy (NCBI): domain Eukaryota; kingdom Metazoa; phylum Chordata; class Amphibia; order Anura; family Hylidae; genus Hyla; species Hyla sarda. Next base: position 408,868,025 of record NC_079189.1, on the reverse strand, counting down.
CTATCAGACTCCCTACTGTTTTGTTTCTTCTAAAAGTAATAACTGGTTTGACTATAGTAACAAGGAGGTGCAGAAAAAACGGAGCACTCACACTGCTGTAGCTGGTCTTCAAGCTGTCTTCACGGGGGGCTCGGCATGAGGACCCTCTGCAGGAAGGCTAGATGGAATAGGGGGGAAGCTCAGACGGCGGCCACGGTCCCGTATCGCGCCAAAGGGCATCCTTATTATTCCTATTCTTGGATTTCAATAATTGGGCTCTATTTATGTTCTCACTTCTGTTGAGGGCTTCATTGATTATAGTTTCCGTATAAACCCGTTCTATAAATCTATGTTTCAAATCCTCAGCCTGTTTGAGAAACCGGTCCTGATCGTTGTTGATTCGTTTCAAACACATAAACTGGCTGTAAGGGATACTGGTTGTTACGTATTTTGGGTGGGAGCTGTCAAAATGAAGGAGAGCATTCTTGGATATACTCTTTTTAAAACCTGTTGTAATCAGTTGGTTATTTGAAGCTATGATTTCCACATCCAAGAATTTTAGTCTATGCCCTCCGAACTGGTATGTGAAGGTCATATAAGATTTATTTTGGGAATTAAGATAGGAAACAAAATCCTCAAACTCTGCCTTAGAATCCCCCCCCCCCCCCCCAAACTACAAAAATATCATCAATAAATCTTTAAAATAATTTAATAGATGGGGCATAAATATTACTGGTGGAAAAAATCTATTTATGTTCTAGTACAGACAAAAACAGGTTTGCATAAGTGCAAGAGATGGGCGTGCCCATAACAGTGCCCTGTTTTTGTCTGTACCAGTTGCCATCAAATCTGAACACATTGTTTTCCAAAATAAATCTAAGGCTATCATTCACAAAATCAATAAAGTTCTGAGACTTATCTGCACTAAATAGACATTTTTGGATCGCCTCTATACCCTCTTCATGTGGGATGCGGGTATAGAGGCTCTCCACATCTATAGATGCCAGTTGGTATCCTTCTTGCCAACAGAAATCATTTGAGATGTTAATAAGTTACCCTGTATCTTTTAAAAACGAGGGCATCACAGTGAGGATGACAGCTAATTTAAATAGCCGGAGAGTGCCTCAGTCACTGAGCCAGTCCCGGACACTATGGGGTGGCCTGGGGGCTGGCTCAGCGACTTATGGACCTTAGGCAGTATATACCAATACGGATATTGCGGATGTTCAATGAATAATTTTACAGCTGTAGATTCTGATATAACACCGCAATCTGTATATGTTCTCAGGAGGGAACAAAGTTTATTCTGTATTTTGAATGTGGGGTTAGCAGTTAAAGGTTCGTACACCCTAACATTGCCCAATTGGTTGGTGACTTCGGCATCATGGTCCTTACGGTACCAAACCACCACCACACCATCCTTATCAGCTTTTGATATCATTATCTCTGGGTGGTTAGACAACCACATGAGGGAACTCTTCTCTGCTGCAGAGATATTGGGGTGTGCTTGTGGGTAAATCAGGGCTTTAGTTTCTTGAAGAACCGCTTGAAGAAGCACTCCCCATAGGAATAGGAGGACATAATTTAGATTTTCTGCTTCCTATAAATGGTTCCGTAGCCAATTCTTCCTGGTCTACAGTAAACCCACCATCAGAAAATTTGCTCACTAATAACGTTGTAATTTCTAATTCATAATCAGAAAACCCTTTAACAGTAGAAAAGCACAATTAAATCCTGTAATCGTAGGGAATTTTGAAGATGCGCTTGATTCCAAGCTGCTAGGAACTCAGGGTCATCTGCATATATCACCGGGGCTTTATAAATTCTCAAGCCCCTAGGTGTACGTTCACACTGAACACATGCTTGTAAAGATTGGATACTCCAGAATATGTGGGTTTCCTTATCAGCTAAAGAGTTAATCCGGAACTCCAACACCTTGGCGCTGATTACCTGCAGTTCATCTTTCAGTTCACAGGATTGGAAAAATGCACCCGCCTCCGCTCTGCATGTTCTGGAGTATCCAATCTTTACAAGAATATGTTCAGTGTGAACGTACACCTAGGGGCCTGAGAATTTATAAAGCCCCGGTGCAATATGCAGATGACCCTGAGTTCCTAGCAGCTTGGAATCAAGCACATCTTCAACATTCCCTACGATTACAGGATTTAATCCTTGAAAAGAATCGTATTGAGTATGGGAAGATAACTGAAGAATTATGCAAAGCTAAAGTAGAACTACGTACACGCCTGTCAGAATCCCAATTTTCTACTTTTACACAAAACTTGGATAAAAATGTTTCCAGTTACAGTCCAGCCTCAAAGAAGTCAAGAAAAACAAATATATCAGAGACAAGCATGATTTTAAACAGGATATGTTATTCACATGGAACAAAAGAAAAAAACGTATTCAAAACTAAGTTTAATAAATACCCAAACCTAAACTCAAGGAAATGCTAACTGATTTTCTACCAACTGAATCCGATTCCAGCACTTCAGATGGGTCTTATAAAGGCAATGCAGCAGCCAACTATTCAGGAGTTAAACGGCGTAAAACCCGGAGCGGAGGGTGAAGGAAGAATGGAAAAAAGAAAAATTCCGTGGAGGAGAGCAAAGAACTGGAACGACCAGAACCAACTACATTAGTTAATAATCTCTCTGATGTGGAACTTTCAAGTTCCTGTATGTCCATCTTAAGCAAATGACTGAATTTTGGGCTCCCTGAGTCCTTTGGTCAAGAGATATTTGAAATAGACTTATTTAAGGCTGTTCGGAAAATTAATCTTGCCAAAAAAAAATTCTCACAGTAAAAATAAACAGAGCACAGCATCTAATGTTCCAAGAGAGGGTGATAAACCATGCAAAATTAGCCCTTTGTGCTTTTCTACTGTTAAAGGGTTTTCTGATTATGAATTAGAAATTACAGCGTTATTAGCGATCAAATTTTCTGACAGAGGGTTTACTGTAGACCAGGAAGAATTGGCTACAGAACCATTTATAGGAGGCAGAAAATCTAAGTTCTGTCCTATTCCTATGGGGAGTGCTACTGATTTTTCTTTTTTAATCAATGGGTTCTTCAAGAAACCAAAGCACTTATTTACCCACAAGCACACCCCAATATCTCTGCAGCAGAGAAAAGTTCCCTCATGTGGTTGTCTAACCACCCAGAGATAATGGTATCAAAAGCCGATAAGGGTGGTGTGGTGGTGGTTTGGTACCGTAAGGACCATTATGCCGAAGTCACCAACCAATTGGGCAATGTTATGGTGTACGAACTTTTAAGTGCTAACCCCACATTCAAAATACAGAATAAACATTGTTCCCTCCTGAGAACATATTGTGGCAGTGTGGCAAGGAAAGGGTGTATTTCCTTGGCTCACCCTGCAGAAGCTCTCACCTGCTTCTTAAGTAATGAGGCAGGAGGGAAGGGAGGTGTATATGAGATGGAGACTCAGTGTAATGGGGGCTCTTCCTAGGAGACAGCATGTGGGCTGTAGGGAAGAGACAGAGCCTGCTGAGGAGTACACAGCCTGAGCTATGAGTGGCACAAAGAGAGTGACATGAATTGTGAGTAGAAGGTTGCAGGGGACATATGTTTAACCGGCTGAGGGAAGCTCAGCGGTTGTTAGTCAGGACAAGCTGATCTGTTTAGTCAGTGACCAGACGGTCTAGGATTTTGTTTTGTTCCTGCTTTTTGTTTATTTCTTTCCCTGCAACCTGTCTAATAAAACTGGCAAGGTGCCAGATTTGCATTATAAAACTTTGTTTGCTGGTTTATTGAGAAGAAACGCATCCTGTGGCGTAGTCCAGGACGATCCCAGAGCTAATCCCCAAGACGGATCGTCACAATATACAGATCGCTGTGTTATATCAGAATCTACAGCTGTTAAATTATTCATTAAACATCTGCAATATCCATATTGGTATATACTGCCTAAGGTCCATAAGTCGCTGAGCCAGCCCCCAGGCCCCCCCATAGTGGCCGGGACTGGCTCGGTGACTGAGGCACTCTCCGGCTATTTAAATTGGCTGTTATCCCCACTGTTAGCTGTGATGCCCTCTTTTAAAAAAGATACAGGGGAACTTATTAACATCTTAAATGATTTCTGTTGGCAAGAGGAATACCAAATGGCATCTATAGACGTGGAGAGCCTCTATACCCTCATACCACATGATGCGGGATATAGCGGCGATCCAAAAATGTCTATTTAGTGCAGATAAGTCTCAGAACTTTATTGATTTTGTGAATGATAGCCTTAGATTTATTTTGGAAAACAATGCGTTCAGATTTGATGGCAACTGGTACAGACAAAAACAGGGCACTCCTATGGGCACGCCCATCTCTTGCACTTATGCAAACCTGTTTTTGTCTGTACTAGAACATGAATTGATTTTTTCCACCAGTAATATTTATGCCCCATCTATTAAATTATTTTTAAGATTTATTGATGATATTTTTGTAGTTTGGGGGGGCTCTAAGGCAGAGTTTGAGGATTTTGAGGTTTGAGGTTTCCTATCTTAATTCCCAAAATAAATCTTATATGACCTTCACATACCGGTTCGGAGGGGATAGACTAGAATTCTTGGATGAGGAAATCATAGCTTCAAATAACCAACTGATTACAACAGGTTTTAAAAATAGTATATCCAAGAATGCTCTCCTTCATTTTGACAGCTCCCACCCAAAATACGTAAAAAACAGTATCCCTTACAGCCAGTTTATCAGTTTGAAACGAATCAACAACGATCATGACCGGTTTCTCAAACAGGCTGAGGATTTGAAACATAGATTTATAGATCGGGGTTATACGGAAACTATAATCAATGAAGCCCTCAACAGAAGTGAGAACATAAATAGAGCCCAATTATTGAAATCCAAGAATAGGAATAATAAGGATGCCAATAGATTTATTTTTTCATTTCAGAATTCTCCTATGAATTCTATTGTGAAAAAATGCAATATGAAAGTTTTGGTACGTGTTGGAACAGGATGAAGATGTTAGGGACATAGCCTTGTGCAAACCAGTTATTACTGTTAGAAGAAATAAAATAGTAGAGTCCATTAAAGAAAAACTACATAGAAAGAAAGATGATTCTTCTAATAATTGGTTGAGGACCAAAAGACCATTAGGTAATTATAAATGTAATAATTGTTCCTTTTGTTCCCATAACCTAGCCACAAAATATTTTAAATTGGGATCTAAATCTCTTGCAGTGAAGGAAGTAATCACCTGTAAAGCTCATTTTGTTTTTTATTGTTTGATTCGCTCATGTGAACTTTTTTACATAGGCAAAAGGAAGAGAAGGCTGTTTGAACGTGTAAGAGAACATATTAGATCCATTAAAACTCTGACAAGAGCCACTAGGTTCATTAAGCACATAGTGGAAGTCCATAGCAACAATATTCGGTGTATAAAATTTGCTGGTATAGAAAGGATACCACTATTGAAAGATGGAGGAGACCGTCATCTGAGATTAAAGCAAAGAGAAGCCTGGTGGATTATGCATACAGATGCGACAGGTCCCCTAGGATTAAATGAATGGAATTAATTGAATGTTTTCCTATAGCTAAAGTGACTGGTAACATACCTGCAGGTTTTCAGTTCTATATCTGGCATTTTGTTTTAATATGTGCACTTCCATGTTGTTAATGTCTTTTGTATTTGTTAGTGTTATGTGTCAGTACATGTATTTAAAGCACGAATACCTGCGGACTGACGTCACCGATGGGCCTGATGACATGCCTCTGAGCGTGAAATGGACTCCGTCACCCAGTGCACGCTACCACCTCCACTCCCCAGCATGTACTTTTTTACAGATTTTATCTCTGTGGACTTCTTACAATAAAGCATCTCCAGTTTCCATTTTCGTCAGTCTCTGCTATAATTAGCTCCATTAGCCCAGCATCTAATGAGGAAGGCACCAGGCATCGACAGAGGCACCCACCCGCCGGCTCAGATCCCTTTCCCCCCCCCACCCCTGGGAGCATCACAAAGTTCCCCCCCCCCCCCCCCCCCTGGGCTTCCCGCCTGACTCACCGGGCCCCATGCGCTGCCACTGTTCGCTTTCTGTTGGAGCCGCAGCGGTGAAGACTGCCTCCAGCGCTCCCTCACTGTCAGGATCTTCTGCGGCAAAGCGGGGCCCTTTACTGCTGCAGCTGCTGACAGCTTCTGCTCCAGACTCCATCCCATGAGGCCGCCCTGCCTTGTGGCCGCCATCTTTGGGGTCCTACAGCGCTTCCCCCTCAGGCCCGATGGCGCTGCGGCCCGACTCCAGAGAGTTCTGCACCTTATCCCCTAGCAACAGGGAGCTGGAATTCTCTCCTCCCGGAGACAGGAACCTGGTGAGTGAGTCATCAGCCCCTACCCCACCTAGGCATAGCTCACCTCCATCCCTGCCTCACGCCTCACTAAGCCCTCCGGCTCCCCTCACATCTGGGAGCAGGTGGCCTTCCTGGGCAGTGCTGGTGCAGGGCGCACACTCTCCCTCAGGGACTGCTCTATCTCCACCAGCCACCACATTGAGTCCCCGGTGTTCTCCCCTGGGACCCCTGAGGATTGGCCTGCTGTGCTGACCCAGCCTCAATCTGGGGCACAAATTCCCCCTGTGCATTTCCTAAACCCCAGAGACAGATGTCTACCACAAAGCCAGCAAGTGGAGCCCTCCGAGCTATGTCTATGCAGGGTCCATCTACAATCTCACAGCCATCCGCTCTGCCCCTGTTACCTCACATTGGATTCCTGTCTGGACTCCGACCTAGATTGTTCTGGGGTCCCTGCTCTCACCCCTGTCCCTTCGGACTTTAGCCAACTCCTCTCCCAAATTCCTACTAAAGAGGACTTCAGGGCTCTTATTTCAGAGGTCAAGGACACTTGCCGAGCCGAGAGCTCTACGCTCCACCAGGACCTACAACATGTCTCTAACAGGGTGGAGGGTCTGGAGGAGGCACATTACTCTACCAAATAATACATTGCTCAACTTCATCACACTGCTGCTCAATCTGATGGTGACCTGCATAATCATGTGGAGGACTTAGACAATAGGGACAGGCGTAACAACATCAGGGTCCGTGGGTTTTCAAAGGCCACTCAGGCCGAGCATCTGCACGCCACGTTAGTAGCTATATTCAACATGATTTTGGGTGAACCTCAATCTCACAAGATTAAGATGGATTGGGCTCATAGAGCTCTCCGCCCTCGCCCTACCAACGGCCCTCGTAGAGATGTTATCTGCTATGTTGCTGACTTCCAACTGAAGGAGCGGATCATGGCGCTTTGACCTTGATGAAGCCCCCATCGAAATGTTTCAAGACCTCTCTTGGATCACCTTACGCAAGAGGCGGATGTTACAGCCTCTGCTACCAGCTCTGCGGTCTTCCCAAATCTTGTACAGGTGGCCCTTCCCTTTTGCCCACCAAGCACGCTGGGATGGACACTCTGCTGTGTTCTGATCTGTGCTTTGCTGACTTGGTGGAGTTCATTGATGCCCTGGACCTACCTGTCCCTCAGCTTATGGACTGGGGACTGGGACTTATGCTGTTTCTGTATTGCACTTCTCAGGGACTGTTTCTCCATTCACTTTCCTCATTGTATAATGCTTAATGTTTCCTTTATTAAGTTCTTTACTGTACCTGCTATGACAATGCAACCTGATTATAATTCCCTTATAGTGTTGGGTTGTCCCTTTTGATGCGTTCTTCTACTCCCCCCCCTGAGGCCACTGCAATTGAAGGATTGTTAATAGGACTTGATCGTTTTGCTACCTTCTATTATTATGGTTTCCCCTCTGCTCTTGGTCATGTCATTCCCTTTCCTTGTGCTCCATGGTCGTGCTTTCTTTTTATACTTTTCAAAATTTTCAAACTCGCTATTTTTCATGGACCAGTTCAGGTTTGAAGTGGATTTGAAGGGTCTTCATATTAGAAATACCCCATAAAAGACCCCATTATAAAAACTACACCCCCCAAAGTATTCAAAATGACATTCAGTAAGCGTTTTAATCCTTTAGGTGTTTCACAGGAAAAGCAGCAAAGTGAAGGAGAAAATTCAAAATCTTCATTTTTTACACTTGGATGTTCTTGTAGACCCAATTTTTGAATTTTTACAAGGGGTAAAAGGATAAAATTTATACTTGAATTTGTAGCCCAATTTCTCTCGAGTAAGCACATACCTCATATGTCTATGTAAATTGTTCGGCGGGCGCAGTAGAGGGCTCAGAAGCGAAGGAGCGACAAGGGGATTTTGGAGAGTACGTTTTTCTGAAATGGTTTTTTTGGGGCATGTTGCATTTAGGAATCCCCTATGGTGCCAAAACAGCAAAAAAAAAAAAAAAAACATTTTGGAAACTAGACCCCTTGAGGTACGTAACAAGGAATTAAGTGAGCCTTAATACCCCACAGGTGTTTCATGACTTTTGCATATGTAAAAAAATTTTAAAAAAAATTTCACTAAAATGTGTGTTTCCCCCCAAATTTCACATTTTTGCAAGGGTTAATAGCAGAAAATACCCCCCAAAATTTGTAACCCCATCTCTTCTGAGTATGGAGGTACCCCATAAGTTGACCTGAAGTGCATTACGGGCGAACTACAATGCTCAGAAGAGAAGGAGTCATATTTGGCTTTTTGAGAGCAAATTTTGCTCGGGGGGCATGTCGCATTTAGGAAGCCCCTATGGTGCCAGGACAGCAAAAAAAAAACGACATGGCATACCATTTTGGAAACTAGACTCCTTGAGGAACGTAACAAGGGATAAAGTGAACCTTAATACCCCACAGGTGTTTCACGACTTTTGCATATGTAAAAAAAAATATTTTGTTTTACCAAAAATGCTTGGTTTAGCTAAAATTTTACATTTTTAAAAAAGGTAATAGCAGAAAATACCCCCCAAAATTTGAAGCCCAATTTCTCCCGATTCAGAAAACACCCAATATGGGGATGAAAAGTGCTCTGCTGGCGCACTACAGGTCTCAGAAGAGAAGGAGTCACATTTGGCTTTTTGGAAGCAAATTTTGCTCTGGGGGCATGCCGCATTTAGGAAGCACCTATGGTGCCAGGACAGAAAAAAAAACACATGGCATACCATTTTGGAAACTAGACCCCTTGGGGAACGTAACAAGGGGTAAAGTGAACCTTAATACCCCACAGGTGTTTCACAACTTTTGCATATGTAAAAAAAAAAATTGTTTTACACTAAAATGCTTGTTTTCCCCCAAATTTTACATTTTTACAAGGGATAATAGCAGAAAATACCCCCCAAAATTTGTAACCCCATCTCTTCTGAGTATGGAAATACCCAATAAGTGGACGAGAAGTGCACTGGGGGCAAACTACAATGCTCAGAAGAGAAGGAGCATCATTGAGCTTTTGGAGAGAGAATTTGGCCATGTGCATTTCCAAAGCTCCTCGTGGTGCCAGAACAGTGGACCCCCCCCACATGTGACCCCATTTTTAAAACTACACCCCTCACGGAAGGTAATAAGGGGTGCAGGGAGAATTTACACCCCACTGGCATTTGATGGATCTTTGGAACAGTGGGCTGTGCAAATTAAAAATTTTATTTTTCATTTTCACAGACCCCTGTTTCAAAGATCTGTCAGACACCTGTGGGGTGTAAATGCTCACTGTATCCCTTGTTACATTCCGTGAGGGGTGTAGTTTCCAAAATGGGGTCACATGTGGGTATTTATTGTTTTGCACTTATGTCAGAACCGCTGTAAAATCAGCCACCCCTGTGCAAATCACCAATTTAGACCTCAAATTTACATGGTGCACTCTCCCTTCTGAGCCTTGTTGTGCGCCCCCAGAACACTTTGCGCCCACATATGGGGTATCTCCGTCCTCAGGAGAAATTGCGTTACAAATTTTGGAGGCTTTTTTTCTTTTACCGCTTGTGAAATTTTAAAGTATGGGGCAACACCAGTATGTTAGTGTACAAAAATGTTTTTTTTTTACACTAACATGCTGGTGTAGACCCCAACTTTACCTTTTCATAAGGGGTAAAAGGAGAAAAAGCCCCCCAAAATTTGTTAGGCAATTTCTCCTGAGTACGGAAATACCCCATATGTGGCCCTAAACTGTTGCCTTGAAATACGACAGGGCTCCAAAGTGAGAGAGCACCATGTGCATTTGAGGCCTAAATTAGGGATTTGCATAGGGGTGGACATAGGGGTATTCTACACCAGTGATTCTCAAACAGGGTGCCTCCAGCTGTTGCTAAACTCCCAGCATGCTTGGACAGTCAATGGCTGTCCGGAAATGCTGGGAGTTTTTGTTTTGCAACAACTGGAGGCTCCGTTTTGGAAACACTGCTGTAGGATACGTTTTTCATTTTTATTGGGGGGGGAAGGGGTGGTGGGGGGGGGGCAGTGTACGTGTGTATATGTAGTGTTTTACTCTTTATTTTATGTTAGTGTAGTGTAGTGTTTTTAGGTTACATTCACACTGACGGCGGATTACACTGAGTCTCCCGCTAGGAGTTTGAGCTGCGGCTGCAGCTCAAACTTGAAGCAGGGAACTCACTGTAATCCGTCGCCAGTGTGAATGTAACCTGTACATTCACATGGGAGGGGGGGGGGGGGGAACTACAACTCCCAGCATGCACTGACAGAATGTGCATGCTGGGAGTTGTAGTTTTGCAACAGCTGGAGGCACACTGGTTGGAAAATACTGAGTTAGGTAATAGAACCTATTACCTAACTCGGTATTTCCCAACCAGTGTGCCTCCAGCTGTTGCAGAACTACAACTCTCAGCATGTACTGATTGCCAAAGGGAATGCTGGGAGATGTAGTTATGCAACAGCTGGAGGCACGCAAGTATAACTCCCAGCATGCCGAGACAGCCATTTGCTGTTCCTGAATGCTGGGAGTTGTAGTTTTGCAAGATTTAGAGGGGTTCAGGCTGGAGATCACTGACAGTGGTCTCTAAACTGTGGCCCTCCAGATGTTGCAAAACTACAAATCTCAGCATGCTAAGACAGCAAACTGCTGTCTGGGCATGCTGGGAGTTGTAGTTTTGTAATATCTGGAGGGCTACAGTTTAGAGATCACTGTCAGTGATCTCCAGCCTGAACCCCTCTAAATCTTGCAAAACTACAACTCCCAGCATGCCAACACAGCAAACAGCTGTCAAGGCATGGTGGGAGTTGTAGTTTTGCAACATCTGGAGGGCGACAGTTTAGAGACCACTCTCTAAACTGTCGCCCTGCAGATGTTGCTAGGCAACAGACTCTGGACACGCGGCGTCATACTTACCTCCACCGCCGCCGTAATCACAGCCGCCGCCGCCGGGTAAGTGACCGCCGCTATTACACGGTTCCCCCCGCTGTGCCCGGACACCGATGGGTGGGCATAGCGGGGGGAACCGAACTTTAACCCCCCCGCCCCCAGTCTGCTATTGGACGGCCGCTCCGCCGATCAATAGCAGGGATAGGAGGGGTGGCAACCCTGCCACCTCACTACTATCTCTTCAAGGGGGATCGAGGGTGTCTTGGACACCCCCGATCCCCCTTATTTTATCGCGGCGGCGCCGTGATTGATGGGCAGGGGGAGAGCGCTCCCCCTGCAAACACCGTAGATGCCGTGATCAGAACTGATCACGGCATCTATGGGGTTAATGCTGCCGGGACCGGCGAGATCGCGACCCCGGCAGCTGCGGTGGGACTCCGGCTGTGATTGACAGCTGAGTCCCACCCGCGATCTCCTGCGCTGCCCGCGGCAGAGCAGGAGATCGCTTGGACGTATGCATACGTCCATTTGCGCGAACGTGTAATTCGCCTGGACGTATGCATACGTCCAATAGCGGGAAGGGGTTAACCACCCTTCGCTTTGAGTTCTAGACTGAAACGTGATGATATGGCTCGCTCCCGGGAACTTAGGGCTCAGATAACCCGTTTAGTAGCTCTTCTCTTATCTTCCCCCTCTCTCTCGGTGCTGAGACACCTGGTTACGGTGCGGTCCCAGTTGAGTGATTTGGCCCTTTTTAGGGTTGAACATCAACTGCTCCATGCCAAACAGCGTTTATATGAGAAGGGCAACAAGGCTCACACTATGCTAGCTGGGTGCCCGCGGGACCGTGCTGCTGCCCAGGCCCCCTCTGGTACCCTCCAACATCATCCTGACTCTATCACTTGCCTCTTCTTTGATTACTATTCTAAACTTTACTAGCTTCCCTCACAACTCCCCTCGGACCCGGGGGAGCGCGCTGCAGCACTAGATTCCTTTCTCTATCGGTGTAGCCTTTTGGCTCTTTCGCCAGCTGATTGAGAGACTTTGAATGCCCCTATAACTCTTGAAGAGCTTTCTGAAGTTCTCAAGACCTTCCCTGCTGGGCGCTCCATGGGCCCTGATGGCTTCACTTACCTGTACTATAAATCTTATTCTTTCATTCTCCTTCCGAAGCTGGTCCCTCTGTCTAACTCTTTCTTGGGGTGGGGGAGGGTATTCCGCAGTCCTCTCTTCATTCCTTGATTACTCTGATTCCTAAGCCTGGCAAGGATCCTCACGATTGCTCCAGCTACCGACCCATAGCCCTTCTCAATTCTGACTTAAAGCTGTTCTCCAAGGTTTTGGCGAACTGCCTTTGCTGCTTTCTGCCTACCCTTATACACAAGGATCAGGTTGGCTTTATTCCTTGTTGACAAAGTGGCGGCAACACGAGAAGAGTGGTGGATCTCATAGATGTAGTCAATCGGAGGCCGAAACAAGCTTTTATCCTGTGCTTAGATGCCGAAAAGGCCTTTGGTTGGGTTGGCCATTTTTGTTTGCCAACCTTCAAAAGTTTGGCAACTCCGGTAATTTTCTTATGGCACTGCGGGGTCTCTACTCCTCTCCCACTGTCTCTCTTAACCTCCCATATGCTTCTTCCTCGACCTTTCCCATATATAAGGGTACTAGGCAGGGTTGCCCACTATCCCCCCTGATCTTTGCTTTATGCATAGAACTACTTGCTGCACTGATCCAAGGGGATCCAGACATTTCTGGTGTAGCACTTCATGGTAGAGACTTCAAGATCTGTCTTTTTGCTGATGATGTTTTGCTTACCCTCACCAATCCTCTCCTGTCTCCGCCTTCTTTGCATGCCTATGGTGTCGTCTCCGTCAATAAGGTTAATCTCTCTAAATCTGAAGCTATGCCTCTAAACCTCCCTTCTTCTATGATTTCTCTTCTGCGTGCTAACTACTCCTTTCAATGGTCCGCTCCTGCTATTGAATACTTGGATGTGTCACTTCCCCTCATTATTCCTCTTTGCATTCTGCTAACTTTCCTCATCTTTTTCGTGAGCAGCGTGCCTTGATGGAAAAATGGATGTCTCAATACATCTCCTTTATTGGTCGCATTGCGGCGGTGAAGATGACTATCTTTACAAAAATGCTTTACTTTTTCGAGATGCTATCGGTACGGGTCCCCTTAGCTGTGACACGCTCTTTTCAGGCCGCTATTTTCTGGTTTATTTGGGATGCTAAGCAACATCAGCTTCCTATGTCGGTCATGCTTACTAGTAAGTTTTCTGGGGGCTGGGAGTCCCAGATGTGACTAAATATTATTGGGCGGCTCATTTACGCCACCTGGCGGCTTGGTCTACTTGCCATGCCTACAGTAATTGAATGAAGTTGGAGAAATTGTGGCTGGACCCTATTCATCCTAACTCCTTCCTGTGGAGGTTTCCGCACTCTTACCCTGTACACCCTTTTTTGGGACCGATGTCGTTTTCTCGGTACATCTGGACTTACTGCTCTAGGCGGTTTAGACTTTTTTTCCTCTTTCTCCCCCTTGCAATCTTTCCTCTATCACCCTGATTTCTCTCCTGGCTTGTCCTCTTGCATGGTTAGGGAATGGGGCTACAGAGGTCTTTTTTCCTGGGCCGATGTGGTTAACCCCCTTACTCCCTCACTCTTGTCCTTTGATCAGCTAGTGGCTCACTGGAGTCTCCCTTCCTCTTAGGAAGCCCACCACAGTCATGGCCGTAAATGTTGGCACCCCTGAAATTTTTCTAGAAAATGAAGTATTTCTCACAGAAAAGGATTGCAGTAACACGTTTTGCTATACACATGTTTATTCCCTCTGTTTGTATTGGAACTAAACCAAAAAAGGGAGAAAAAAAAGCAAATTGGTTCTTTAGTTCTGTATACACTATGGAAAAAGGTCATTACATCATGTAATGTACTGAACTGGCTTAATGTAGAGATGGTACAAGGTAAGTTAAGTAATATAAATGTAAGCAAATCTCCAGGGCCAGATGGATTGCACCCAAGAGTTCTTAGAGAGGTAAGTTCAGTAATATCTGTACCCCTGTTCATGATATTTAGAGATTCTCTGGTGTCTGGTATTGTGCCAAGGGACTGGCGCAAGGCGAATGTGGTGCCAATCTTCAAAAAGGGCTCTAGGTCTTCCCCAGGAAACTATAGACCGGTAAGTTTAACGTGCATTGTGGGTAAATTGTTTGAAGGACTTATAAGGGATTACATACAGGAATACATAGGGGATAATTGTATTATAAGTGAGAACCAGCATGGGTTTACTAAGGATAGAAGTTGTCAAACCAATCTAATTTGCTTTTATGAAGAGGTGAGTAGAAGCCTTGACAGAGCAATGGCTGTGGATATAGTGTTTCTGAATTTTGCTAAAGCATTTGATACTGTCCCTCATAGACGTCTGACAGGTAAGTTAAGGTCCTTGGGCTTGGAAACTTTAGTTTGTAACTGGATTGAACACTGGCTCATGGATCGTACCCAGAGAGTGGTGGTCAATGATTCGTACTCTGATTGGTCCCCGGTAATTAGTGGTGTACCCCAAGGTTCAGTACTGGGCCCGCTGTTGTTTAATTTATTTATCAATGATATAGAGGATGGTATTAACAGCTCTGTTTCTATCTTTGCAGATGACACCAAGCTTTGTAGCACAGTACAGTCTATAGAGGATGTGTATACGTTACAAGATGACTTGGATAGATTAAGTGTCTGGGCATCCACTTGGCAAATGAGGTTCAATGTGGATAAATGTAAAGTTATGCATCTGGGTACTAATAACCTGCATGCATCGTATGTCTTAGGGGGGATTAAACTGGCAGAGTCACTGGTAGAGAAGGATCTGGGTGTACTTGTAGATCACAGACTACAGAATAGCATGCAATGTCAGGCTGCTGCTTCCAAAGCCAGCAGGATATTGTCATGTATCAAAAGAGGCATGGACTCAAGGGACAGGGACATAATACTCCCCCTTTATAAAGCATTGGTACGGCCTCACCTGGAACATGCTGTTCAGTTTTGGTCGCCTGTACATAAAAAGGACACTGTGGAGCTGGAAAGGGTGCAGAGACGCGCGACTAAACTAATATGGGGCATGAAACATCTTAGCTATGAGGAGCGATTAAAGGAGTTACAATTGTTTAGTCTTGAGAAGAGACGTTTAAGGGGGGATATGATAAACGTATATAAGTATATTAATGGCCCATACAAAAAATATGGAGAAAAACTGTTCCAGGTTAAACCCCCCCAAAGGATTAGGGGACACTCCCTCCGTCTGGAGAAGAAAAAGTTTAGTCTCAAGGGGCGACACGCCTTCTTTACCATGAGAACTGTGAACTTATGGAACAGTCTACCTCAGGAACTGGTCACAGCAGGAAAAATTAACAGCTTTAAAACAAGATTAGATACATTCCTGGAACAAAATAACATTAATGCTTATGAAGAAATATAAAATCCCATCCCTTCCCCAATATCGCGCCACACCCCTACCCCTTAATTCCCTGGTTGAACTTGATGGACATATGTCTTTTTTCGACCGTACTAACTATGTAACTATATGTAACTATAATGTCACACCAAACTCCAAAAATGGGCTGGACAAAATTATTGGCACCCTTTCAAAA
This sequence comes from Hyla sarda, assembly GCF_029499605.1. Classification (NCBI taxonomy): domain Eukaryota; kingdom Metazoa; phylum Chordata; class Amphibia; order Anura; family Hylidae; genus Hyla; species Hyla sarda. The sequence goes on along the minus strand of NC_079189.1, from coordinate 408,852,186 downwards.
TTGTGGAAAAATAAGATTGTTTCAAGCACATGATGCTCCTTTAAACTCCCCTGGGGCAAGTAACAGGTGTGGGCAATAAAAAATCACACCTTAAAGCAGATAAAATGGAGAGAAGTTCACTTAGTCTTTGCATTGTTTGTCTGTGTGTGCCACACTAAGCATGGACAACATAAAGAGGAGAAGAGAACTGTCTGAGGACTTGAGAACCAAAATTGTGGAAAAATATCAACAATCTCAAGGTTACAAGTCCATATCCAGAGATCTACATTTGCCTTTGTCCACAGTGCGCAACATTATCAAGGAGTTTGCAACCCATGGCACTGTAGCTAATCTCCCTGGGTGTGGACGAAAGAGAAAAATTGATGAAAGGTGTCAACGCCGGATAGTCCGGATGGGGGATAAGCAGCCCCAAACAAGTTTCAAAGATATTCAAGCTGTCCTGCAGGCTCATTGAGCATCAGTGTCAGCACAAACTATCCGTTGATATTTAAATGAAATGAAACGCTATGGCAGGAGACCCAGGAGGACCCCACTGCTGACACAGAGACATAAAAAAGCAAGACTATATTTTGCCAAAATTAACTTGAGTAAGCCAAAATCCTTCTGTGAAAATGTCTTATGGACAGATGAGACCAAGATAGAGCTTTTTGGTAAAACACGTCATTCTACTGTTTACCGAAAACGGAATGAGGCCTACAAAGAAAGGAACACAGTACCTGCAGTGAAATATGGTGGAGGTTCAATGATGTTTTGGGGTTGTTTTGCTGCCTCTGGCACTGGATGCCTTGAATGTGTGGAAGGCATCATGAAATCTGAGGATTACCAACGGATTTTGGGTCGCACTGTACAGCCCAGTGTCAGAAAGCTGTGTTAGCGTCCGAGATCTTGGACCTTCAAGGAGGACAATGACCTCAAACATATGTCAAAAAGCACCCAGAAATGGATGGCAACAAAACTGGAGAGTTCTGAAGTGGTCAGCAATGAGTCCATATCTAAATGCCATTGAACACTTGTGGAGAGATCTTAAAATTGCTGTTGGGAAAAGGTGTCCTTTCAATAGGAGACCTGGAGCAGTTTGCAAAGGAAGAGTTGTCCAACATTCCGGGTGAGAGGTGTAAGAAGCTTATTGATGGTTAAAGGAAGTGACTGATTTCAGTAATTTTTTCCAAAGGGTGTGCAACGAAATATTAAGTTAAGGGTGCCAATAATTTTGTCCAGACCATTTTTGGAGTTTGGTGTGACGTTATGTCCAATTAGCTTTTTTTCCTCCCTTTCTTGGTTTAGTTCCAATACAGTGACCCCCCAACCTACGATGGTCTCTCAGAGGCCATCACATGTTGAAGGCAGCATCAATATACGATGCTTTTGTATGTCGGGGCCATCGCATAAACGGCTATCCAGCAGCGCAAACTGCTTCAGCTGCCACCGGATAGCCGTTTACGGTGCCCCGTGTGGTCCGCTTACGATCACTTACCTGTCCTCGGGGCTCCGGCACGTCCTCTTCGGGATCCCCTGCATGGTCGCGCGCTCTCCATCGTCACGTCGCTGCGCACGCCGTCCCGTCATCCAATAGGAGCGGCTTGTGCATAGCGACGTGATGGCGGCGACGGAGAGCGAGGATGCCAGGGAAGCAGAGGCCTTGCCTGAGCGCCGGGATCAACCCGGGAACGCGGCGACAGAGAAGGAAGGCAACATCCAGGGCAGTGGTGACGAGCGGCGACGGTTCGGAGCGGTGGGGACACATGAGTACAACCTCCAATACCAGTGGTCTTCAACCTGCGGACCTCCAGATGTTGCAAAACTACAACTCCCAGCATGCCAACAGCTGTCCGGGCATGCTGGGTGTTGTAGTTTTGCAACATCTGGAGGTCTGCAGGTTGTAGACCACTGTCCTATACTCAACTGTCCTACACTCAACATACGATGGTTTCAACAAACGATTGTCCATTTGGAACGAATTACCATCGTATGTTGAGGGACCACTGTACACCCAAAGGGAATAAACATGTGTATAGCAAAACATGTGTTACTGCAACCCTTTTCTGTGAGAAATACTTCATTTTCTTGAAAAATTTCAGGGGGGCCAACATGACTGTATATAGAGCTTCGCTGACCATTTCTTTACCCACAGGTTTTGAGCGGTTGTGTAGGGGCGGTCCTCAGACGAAGGGACTACTAGTATTTACTCATTCTTGTCCCCTCCAGACGGTCCTCCTCCTTCCCATCGCTATATGAGCCGTTGGGAAGAGGCTGTTAACACTACTATCTCTATCCCTCAACGGCAGATAATTTGGGAGCGGGCTTCTAAGGCTTCTATTTGCACAGCATACAAAGAGACACAGTTTAAGATGCTCATGGGGTGGTATTACACACCAGTCTTACTTAACAAGTGGAATTCTGACATCCCTTCCCAGTGCTGGTGGTGCCTGGGCACTGTTTTACACATATTTTGGTCCTGTCCATTGATTACTTATTGGGCTCAGGTGCAGAGATTAGTCCATGCAGTTTTAGGTGTTTTGGTCCCCCTTGACCCTATGGTCTTCCTTTTGCACCTCTCCACTAGGGTTTTATCCAAAAAGCCATTTAAGTTCTTTTTGCATATAGTCCTTGCGGCTAAAACCCTCATTTTCAAACACTGGAAACAGACCCTGCCTCCATCAGAGGAGGAGCTCACAGCTCGGGTGCGGGAGAGTCGCTCCCTTGAATCTCTTAGCGCCTCTTTTAGCAACGCCATCTCAATGTTTTTGTCCCTGTGGGATAGATTCACTGATAAGCAACCTCCGTGATCTTCCTCCCTCTTGCTCCATTTTCATCTGGACCTCTTGTTTTCTCCTTCCTATCCCTTTTCTGATTCCCTTCTTCATGTTTGTCTGTCCTTTTGTGTCTTCTCTCCCCCTCCCCCTCCCACTCCCTCCCCTCCCCTCCCTTGATGTACATTTGATTGAAATTACTCATATTGCCTCTCCATACTTCACGTTTGAACAAGATTTGTTCTATTGTATTATTATGTTTATACATGACTATTTGATGGTCATTGATGCGGGGGGGGGGGGGGGTCTGTACTCCCCGTTTTGTTTGACTGTGCTCTACACCCTGTTTATGTAAAACCATAATAAAAATTTACAATTAAAATAAATAAATAAAAATACATAGTATTTACGACTAAGTGCTTATTGTTGAGACTGCTCTGTGATTTCTTTTCAGCATCCAGGATCCTGATATTATTTGAAATCACCTTGTATGTAAAAAGTCAGTGTTTCATCTTACAGCGATTTATTTTTCAAATCATATAAGGACATTTAGGGGAATTTAGCATTGTACATAGTTTTCTTGGTGTATTTTTTAACGCAAAAATTTGCGCAAACTATTTACATGGCCATGTCTACGCCGGTTAAGTTTACCATAGAGCACTTTCTACTGTAGAATCAAATCTATTAACTGCGTTTGTTTTTTTATCTAAAGGATAGGGGATAAGTTGCCTGATCGCGCAGGGTCCCCCGCGATCTCGCACGCAGCACCCCGCTCTCATCAGGCCCTGGAGCGAACATAAGCTCCGGGTCTGATAATGGGGCCGGTGATAGTGATGTCACAACTCCGCCCTGGGTGACGTCACGCCCCGCCCCCTTAATGCATGTCTATGGCAAGGGCGAGACAGCTGTCTTGCTCCCTGCCATAGACTTACACAAAGGGGGCGGAGCATGACATCACATGGGGCGGAGCCATGACGTCACGATACTCCGGCCCCGTGATCGGCAGTCATCAGACCCAGAGCGATGTTCGCTCCGGGGCCTGATGAGAGCGAGGTGCTGCGTGCGAGATCGCAGGGGTCCCCAGCGGCGGGACCCCGCGCGATCAGGCAACTTATCCCCAATCCTTTAGATAGGGGATAAGTTGTCAGCACAGTAGTACCCCTTTATCGCCTAGCTAGAAGCCATAGGGCATGTACACTCTCACTTAATTGGCAGGGAGTGATGGTAACTATCAATAGTTGGACACTCACCACTAAGACGGGGAAAGGTCATTCCACCGCTGCCTGTCATTAACCCTTTAGATGCCATAAGCTTAAAAGCGTACCTGTCAGATCCCTCAATTTCTTTTTTTATAGGTTACTTAGTACCTCATCCTGATCTTGTAAATGTAATTTTTATGTGTCTATCACCCATATTTCACTAAATAGCATAATAACACTGCTCACTCTCTTCCATCTTGTGAAAGGGAGTATCCCTATCTTGCCTGCACTGTGCTGACTCCTCCACTCTGCTGACTCACTGTTCTCAGGAGCCTGGCAGCGCTGGTCTGCAACCTTTTCCTCTCTGAATTTATGCTGCGCACACACACACACACAATGATTATTGGAAATTGCCTGCACTCTACCACCAAAGACAATATGGTGCATGTATAACTTACATCTTCCTATGTAATTCATGCTTAGAGAGACCTGTAATGTTGTCTGGGACTTGTAGTTTTGGAATAATTGGAGGTACATTGTTCAGATAACTTTTTTACAGCAGTGTTTCCTTCAGCTTTTGCAAAACTACAACTCCCAGCATGCCCAGACATCCTTTGACTGTCCAGGCATGCTTGGAGTTATAGTTTTGCAACAGCATCTTTGGTAAAACTCTGTGTTACAGCAGTGTTGCTGCAGGCTGTGTTCTCCTGCAGCCTTGGTAATCAGCCATCTCGGGTCCATGACCCTTGGACAGGCTCATGCTGCTGTGGGACTCATCAGTGTCCCAAGAGGTATGGGAAACCCTAGTGGTCAGATTTTCAAAGGCAATTCTCTTTAGTAAAATGTGAAATTTTTTTAAAGAAGTATATTAGAAAAACTATTGTTTTGCCAAGATGTACAACATATAAATTGTTTTTGTATCTTACAGTGTCCATTTAACACACATTTTTGGTCACATCACATATATATATATATATATATATATATATATATATATATATATATATATATATATATATAAATATATATATATATATATATATATATAAAAATAAGTGATCAAGAAGTCGCATTAAAACAAAAATAATACAGTTCATGGCACTAAGAATTAGCTACCATACATATAGGGAGTCAGAAAAGGACAACTTTAAGCATACTCATTTTGTTAAAAAAAAAAAAAAAAATTTAAGTCTAACTTTTTAAAGTAGTACAATAGAAAATCTATATAAATGCACTGACCTACAGAATAAAGATAACAATGTTTACCACCACCTGCCCAAAAAAAAAAAAAAAAAAAAAAAAAAAAATTGGTTTTAGTTTCACTGTACAATTTATGGTAATATGAAGCGTGTCATTACAATGTACAGTTGGTCACGCAAAAAAAAAAAAAAACAAGCCCTCGAATGGGTCTGTGGATGGAAAAAATACTAAGTTAATATTATAACTCTTAAAAGTTGAAGAGGGCAAAAAAAAAATATTTAAAATTAAAAAAACACATCAGGGGAGATTTATCAAAACCAGTGCAGAGCAAAAGTCGACCAGTTGCCTATAGCAACCAATCAGATTGCTTCTTTTAGTTTAAAAAAAAAAAAATTAAGCGATCTGATTGGTTGCTAGGGCAACTTTTCATCATCACAGGTTTTGATAAATCTCCTTCACCAAATCAACTGGTGAAAGAAAGTTATAGATTTGTAAATTACTTCAATTTAAAAAACTCTAGAGGAAGTCACGTAGCTCCCTGCTGCCACCTATGTCCATGTCAGAGACTTTTCAGGTTTGCTGTTGGGATTTAGTTCCTGACAGAGGGGGCAGCATACAGTACTGTGTCTGACTAGAAAGACTATGGGGAAAATTGATCAAAACCTGTGCAGAGTGAAAACTGGTGCAATTGTTCATAGCAACCAATCCAATAGCTTTTTTTTTTTTATAAAAAAAAATCTAAAAAAAAAAATAAAAGAAGCGATCTAATTGGTTGCTTTGGGTGAATTGTCAACTTTTCCTCTACACAGGTTTTGATAAATCTTTCCATATATAAGACATAGCAGATTATGGCCCATATTTATCAAACTGTGTGAAAGAAAAAGTGTAGAGATTTTCCCATAGCAACCATAGCACAATTACCAGAGCTCGTTACCTGAGCTGTGATTGGTTGCTGTGAGAAAATCTCTCCACTTTCTCTCCCACAGTTTGATAAATCTGAGCCTATATGTATTGGAAAGCTTGATATTTTTTTATGCTTCCTGAACACCCCTTTAACCTCTTGGGGACGCTGGGCGCATGCATACGCCCTGCAACCACGATCAATAAGGACCCAGGGTGTACCTGTACACCCGTGGGAATTCTGGTCCCTGCCGCTCGGCGAGTGGGGACTGGACCGGGATGGCTGCTGAAATCATTCAGCAGACATTCTGTGCCAACGTCCTGTGTCAATTCAGACCGGCAATCTGGGGAGATTCCGGGTCTCCGGAGAATAAGGAGGACCGGGGCTGTCTTGAACAGCCCCGATCCCCCTGAAAGGATTGGAGTGAGGTGGCAGGGGTGCCGCCCCTCCTATCCCTAATATTGGTCGGTCAGAAGCTACTGACCAATAGCAGGTTGGGGGCGGGGTTAAAGTTTGGTTCCCACGGTAGTTCGGGCAGAGCGGGGGAGCTGCCCTGTGAGCGGCAGCGGCAGTGACCCTCTTGAAGGTGCGGTGGGAAGCGATCCCCCTGGTGATGCGATCCTGCTGGTGAGTAGTTGCCACTATACAGTGGTCTCTAATCTGTAGCCCTGCAGATGTTGCCATTTGGGCATGCTGGGATTTGTAGTTTTGCAAGATTTAGAGGGGTACAGTTTGGAGATCACTGTGAAGTGGTCTCTAATCTGTGGCCCTCTAGATCTTGCAAAACTACATCAACCAGCATGCCCACACATCAGTTTCCTGTCTGGGCACGCTGAGATTTGTAGTTTCACAACATCTGGAGGGCCACAGTTTGTAGACCACTGTGCAGTTGTCTCTAAACAGTGGCCCTTTAAATCTTACAAAACTACAACTCCCAGCATGCACAAACAGCAAACGGCTGTCTCGGCATGCTGGGAGTTGTAGTTGCGTACCTCCAGCTGTTGCATAACTACAACTCCCAGCATGCCCTTCGGCGATCAGTACATGCTGGGAGTTGTAGTTTTGCAACAGCTGGAGGCACACTGGTTGGAAAATACTGAGTTAGATAACAGAACCTAACTCAAGGTTTTCCTACCAGTGTGCCTCCAGCTGTTGCAAAACTACAACTCCCAGCATGCACTGTCAATGGCACCATAGGGGCTTCCTAAATGCAACATTCCCCAAAAAAACATTTCAGCAAAATTCACTCTCCAAAATCCCATTGTCGCTCCTTCCCTTCTCAGCCCTCTACTGCACCGCAGAGCACTTTACATACACATGAGGTATTTCCTTACTCGAGAGAAATTGGGTGATTTACCTTTTTACCCCTTGTAATAATTCACTTTGCTGCTATTCCTGTGAAACACCTAAAGGGTTAAACTTTCTGAATGTCATTTTGAGTACTTGGAGGGCTGGAGTTTCTATAATATGGTCATTTATGGGGTATTTCTCACAGAAAAGCCCCTGAAATCCACTTCAAACTTAACTGGTCCCTGAAAAAAGGAGATTTTTTATGCTTACCGTAAAATCTCTCTCGAAGTATCCATTGGGGGACACAGACCATGGGTGTATGCTGCTGTCACTAGGAGGTTCGACACTATGGCAACAAGAAAAGTCGGCTCCTCCCAGCAGGGTATACCCGCCCACAGGCACCTGAGGTAATCAGTTTTAGCCCCAGGAGCAATAGGAGAAGACCGACAGGTCAAGAGAAAACCACAAACTGTCCGAGCAATCAGAAGAAAAGGCAACTAAACACACCTTCGGACAGATAACTGAAGTAGGAACACCAGAAAAAAGGGTGGGAGCTGTGTCCCCCAATGGATCCTTCGAGAAAGAGATTTTACGGTAAACATAAAAAAAATCTCCTTTTCTCTATCGGCTCCATTGGGGGACACAGACCATGGGATGTACCAAAGCCGTCCCTTGGGTGGGGAAGGAATCAGACAGGTGGATGGTGGTGGGACCACCGCCGTCTGCAACATCTTACAGCCCAGAGTAGCATCCACTGATGCGAAGGTATGAATCTGGTAGCACCTTGAGAAAGAGTGCAAAGACGACCACGCGGACGTCTTACAGAACTGCAAGGCCGAAGCCACGCAGCGGAGGGCCCAGGATGCCCCGAAAAACGGGTGGAATGAGCCAAAACCCTGAAGGGTGGGATGTTCCCCTTGCAGCGGTAAGCTACGAAATAGTAGACCGGATCCACCGAAAAATAGTGGTCGTAGAAGCAGGTTGTCCTGTCCGACAACCTTACGGGAAACAAAAAAGGGGGAGTCACACTGCCGAAAGGAAAAAGAGTGACTGAGAGATAAGTCCGAACAGCCCTCACCACAACCAGATTTGGAACAAACGCCTCCAGGATGAGAAGGGGCCGGACATAGGGACGGTAGGACGATGTCCTCATTGAGATGAAAATGAGTGTCCTTATTGGACGGAAAACAAACTTGTCCTGGTATACAACCAGGACGGGAGAACGGCATAAGAGAGCTACCAGCTCTGGACACCCCCCTAACAGAGGTAAGAGCAATAAGGAACGCCACCTTCCGGGGAAGGAGGCGAAGAGAAATGTCCCTGAAAGGTTCAAAAGGGGGCGCCTTGCAGGGCACCTAAGACCAAGTATAAGTCCCAAGGGAAAGAAAGGGACTAATAAGGAGGGGCAGCTTGTGCCACTCCCTGAACCAGGTTTGGACATGATAATTGAACTCCAAAGGACATTGAGAACAGAATGGAAAGAGCCAAACCTTGACCCTTAAGGGAGGTGAAAGGGGTTGGGAATGGAAAACCACGACCAGAGAAAAAGGGTGAGTTTCACACCAACAAAAAATAAGACCGCCAGGTATGGTGGTAAATCTTGCAGAGGAAGGCTAGTGAGCCCTCAGAACCGCTGTCTCAACCGCCACGCCGTCAAAAGCAGAGACGGTAAATAGGGGTGGCACAGGAGACCTGAGAAGAGGTCTGGACGATAGGGAAGGCGCAGCGTTAGGTCGTTCAGGAGCCTGACCACAACAACGTACCACGCCCGCTGGAGCCAGGCTGGGCCACGAGAATGGCGGAAATGCCCCTCTGCGAGTTTCCTCAGGACACAAAAAAGAGATGAAGGGGAGGAAACATAAGGTAGGGCAAAGCCAGACCACCAAACAGATAAGGTAGGGAAAAGCCCGACCAAGAGAGAGGAACGCTTCGGTTGTGGAGGGACAGCAGAGGCCCACGCCTGGAGCGCCCCAGGGGTTGCAAATCACTGCAAACACCCCTGGATGTAGGGACCACTGGCCTTGGACGACTGAGGACCAGTCGAGAAGACCACATCCCAGGGACCGCCGGACTGAAGATAGCCGAGATGGCCGGAAACCTGAGTTCGGCCCATAAGGGAATTTCCCAAGAAGCAAGCAAAGAAAGAATTGCCCTAGGCCCCAAAATGTTGAAGGGGAAAAGGGATTCTCGGGGGGCCAAGACCCCAAACTGGCCAGTCCCTGAAAACACCTCTCCAGCCCGACAGACTGGCAGGGAGGGCAGGAAGTAGCGTTCCTGAAAAAAGCATGGGGGAACTAAGCCACCATAGAAGGGACCGACCAGACTGACAAAAGAGAATGATCTTGCGGTCGAGAGACAATGGAGACCTGTCCCACCGGAAGAGAATCACTAGTTGAAGAGGCCGGTGATGAAACTGGGTAAATGGCACGGCTTCCACGGCCGCCGCCAACCGACCCAGGACATCCATGCAAAAGCGAATGGAAACTGGAGCAGGGTGCCGAAGTCATCGGACTCTTGATAAGAGAGTCAGACGATCGGTCGGCGGAGGCAAAAGCGGGCAGAGGCCGCGTCGAACTGGAGCCCCATGAGAACGGTTGGACTTGTCCCAATTGACCATCCAAAGTGAGACAAGGTCTGGAGGTTGAGACTAAGACTCTCCAGGATCTGGGCCCTGGCTGGAGCTCTGATCAGGAGGTTGTCCAAGTAAGGAATCAAGGAAACAACTGTTGTCCGTAAAAGGGCGATCACAGGCGCCAGGACTTTGGTAAAGGTCCGCGGAGAAGTGGCCAGACCGAAACGGAGAGCCACAATAGAAAATGACCGTCCGGAAATGCAAAGCGGAGGTACCGCTGATGACCAGGAAACAATGAGATGTGGAGGCAGGCATCCTTGAAGTCCACCGAGGAACGAAAAACTCCCCTTGAACCATGGACGCCAGCACCGAACGGAGAGACTCCATTTGGGATGGGAAAGCAAGACGCTGGCTAAGATACCCGGAGAACCAAGACTGGGCAAACAGAAACGCATTTCTTGGGGACCACAAAGAGGTTGGAACAAACCTCGAAAACGTTCCCCCGAAGGAACCGGGACAATTACTCCCTGGATAAAAAAAAAAAGGAGCTGCATGGTCCAGGCATCCCGGAGAGTAAGAGGCGACCAACCACCCGAGAAAGGTCGGCGGGTGGGGGTGACCCTTCAGGCCGAGGAAGGCCTACAGGTGCCTGATGGGGCCGCAAAAAATGGCCAGAACGGATAGCCGACCTCTGGGAGGAACGGGCTCGGAAGGAGGGAGCCCTCTTCCCGAGAAGGCGCCTGGCTGATCCCTTTGTTGGTACCAAAGGTCCGCAGAACCGGAAGGAGGACTCTTCCACCCGTCGCCTCACTTCCTGAAGGTGGTGTCCGCATGCCAGGCCTTAAGCCACATGGAGGGACAGTGGCTACCAGGTAGCTTGTGGCAAAGGCAGCACAGTGGCTGCGCATGGAAGCAAAACACAGAAAATCTCCATCTGCAGAACATCGGAGAGCCAGATTAAAGAAATCCCCAGGAGGGATCTTGATGACTACCCTGGCAGAGTTGGGAGACCATACTGAAAGGGCCTTGACACCAAGGCAGAAGCAAAAGCAGGAAGAACCTGCTGCCTCAAAAGGCAAAATTTGCCAAAGCCTCCACCTTCATGTCTGCTGGATCCTCGAAGGCAGCCGCATTGGCCAACGGCCGGGTAGGCACCTTAGAGAGGCGGGAGACAGGCGGATCCACAGTTGGAGAGGAGGTCTACCGAGCAATGAGGTCCTTGGCGAAGGAATACCACGCTTGAACTTAGTTTCCTGAAACTTCTTGTCAGGGTGCCTCCAGGCGGATACCAGCAGGGCGTAAAATTCAGCTTGAGAGCTGAAAGTCTTGGGTGCCGGTCGGGCACGAAGAAAGGAGACTTCTGGAGCCAAGTCCGAAGTTCCTCGGTCCTTTAGATGGAAGGTGTCTCTTATGGCCACAATCAATGAGTACACCACATCAGGCACATCCGTGCGGTCCTCTGAGTCGGAGACCGAATCAGAAACCTCATCCACAAGTTCTCCAGGTGAATGGGAATGAGGTGAGACAGCCCTGGAAGAGGTGTGGCACAATGAAAGGAAACTTCTGGACCAAGTCCGAAGTTCCTGGGTCCTTTAGCTGGAAGGTGTCCCTTATGGCCGCAACCAATGAGTACATCACATTAGGCACATCTGTGCGGTCCTCTGAGTCGGAGGCCGAATCAGAAACTTCTTCCACAAGTTCTCCAGGTGAATGGGAGCGTGTGAGGTGGCCCTGGAAGAGAGAGACGGACCTGGTACACTGTTCTGGAGAGCCAGAGCGGCGACCCTGGGAGCATTCTCTAGAGGAGCGACGCTTGCTACAGGTCGGAGTAACAATGCGATGCCTGCGAGGGGAGCGCCTGTGCCTGCCAGAAGACTCGGGAGATGAGTCAGATGACACACCCCTATGATGCTGTGAGAGCGTGAGAATAGGGGGAGAGCGGGACCCTTCGGAGGGCCGGTGTAGGGAGGGACTTTCCAAGGCAGTCACCACATAACGGGAGACCTGAGCCAAGTCGAATATAGACTGGGAGAGGGAGGGAACCCAGGCCGGAGGGGCAAACCCACCGGGTCTGGAAGAACAACTGGGGTAGACTAGCAGGGGGGTCTGGGGGAGCAGTGAAGCAGGCAGGACAGTTTAGAGATACAGTGTTAACAGATTAAAGGAGTAGCTAACACTCCAGTTAACTGTTTAGAGGGAGGCCATTCTGGCCCTCTCTCACCCAAGACTGTGTTGCTAATACAGTCTGCTTATCTTACTGTTTCACATGCCTTGAGATCCCCATAGACCACAATGGGCCTATTTTAAAATTAAACCACAACACTGTAACACTCTGTCCCACCTCGGGACTCGAACCCGTGGTGGTCTCCAGGTTGTCAGAGGAGACATGCCAGCCAATAGCAAGGGAGGGGCGTGTTAGGAGCAGAGGGCACCACTGATTGGCCCCTGCCACCGCAATCACGCGCACAGCGCTGATTGGTGGTCGGTTCGCACCCTGAGAAGCTTCGGCGGCCCGGTGCGCTTTAGGTCCGCCCACCCAGGGCTCGCCGAAGCTTCTCAGGGCGCAAACCGAAGTATTAACAAGAAGTCCCGAAATGGCGCCCGCTCCTTGCCCCGAGCGCACATGCGAATGCATGGGCGCTCGCGGGGAACTGAGTGGACTAGACGCCACCGGCAGCATCCGCTGCTGAAAGTGAAAGTAAGCCGGCGCTCAGAGCGCCCGCATAGAAGAACGCCGCGGCTATCAGCCGCTTCATTGTAAAAAAAAACACACACAGTCGTTTCCACATTATGTATAGTGAAGTAAGCTGTGCCCCATCCAAACTGCCACTGCTCACCCAAGTAATAAAGGACCCTCCAGGCCAGCCCCATTAGACCCAAGAGAAAGGTGGGCCAAAAACGGAGGGTCTCCAGCTGTTGCAAATCTGCACCTAAGGGAGAAAGGGAAATATACTCCTCAGTCAGAAGAACTTACCTCATGAAGTCTTCCTATGAAGTCTTCAGTCAGCTTTTGTAACCTGCATCATGCCGGGCTACCATGTCCGAGCGAGGCGAGCAGGGAGATAGGGTGACCCGGACCCACGAGGTACAAAACCAGGCGCTGACCGTTGGCGAGAGGGGGTGAACAGCGCATATACGCAATGTCTGTGCCCCCTCAATCGCAAAGGGGAAACAGTGAGCCGCAGTTCCTGAGTCCCCACCTGAAAACAGGAAAGAAAATAGAATAAAAATCTAACACATCCCTAACTAGGAAAATAATAAAACATAAGACCTGGTCTGGAGAGAACTCCAGACCATGTCTACCTCCTTAGACACTAAGCTTAAACTGGTTACCTCAGGTGCCTGTGGGCGGGTATACCCTGCTGGGGAGGAGCTGACTTTTCTTGTTGCCATAGTGTCGAATCTCCTAGTGACAGCAGCATAAACCCATGGTCTGTGTCCCCCAATTGAACCGATAGAGAAATTCAGATTTTGAATTTTGTGAAAATTTTGAAAATTGCTGCTGAACTTTGAAGTCCTCTAATGCCTTCAAAAATGTTAAAACATGTCAACTTTATGATGCAAACATAAAGTAGACATATTGTATTTGTGCATCAATATATAATTTATTTGGAATAAAGAGATTTTTGTTTACTTACCGTAAAACCTCTTTCTCGAAGGATCCATTGGGGGACAAAGACCGTGGGTGTATGCTGCTGTCTCTAGGAGGTGTGACACTATGGTAATAAAAAAAAGTCGGCTCCTCCCAGCAGCATACACCCACCTTCAGGCTCTGAGCTAATCAGTTTAAGTTCCAGAGCAATAGGAGGAGACCAACAGGTCAAAGAAAAACCCAAAACTGTCTGAGAACCGGAAGAAAAAAACATAACCGAACACACCCTCAGACAGAGAACCAAAAGGAAAATCCCAAAAAGGGCGGGAGCTGTGTCCCCCAATGGAGCCTTTGAGAAAGAGATTTTACGGTAAGAAAACAAAAATCTCCTTTTCTCTATCGGCTCCATTGGGGGACACAGACTGTGGGACGTACCAAAGCCGTCCCTTGGGTGGGCAGAAAAGCAATCAGGCAGACGGCTGATCCACTGCCGCCTGCAACACTTTACGACCCAGACTAGCATCAGCCGATGCGAAAGTATGAACTCGGTAAAACCTCGAGAAAGTGTGCAAAGACGACCAGGTAGTCACCTTGCAAATCTGCGAGGCCGAGGCTCTATTCTGGAGAGCCCAGGATGCCCCAACAGAACGGGTAGAATGAGCCACAACCCTGAAAGGAGGAATCTTCCCCTTACAGCGATAGGCTTCTGAAATGGCAGACCGAATCCACCTAGAAATGGTGGCCTTGAAAGCAGGTTGTCCCTTGCGACGACCTTCCGTAAGGACGAAAAAGGAATCACACTGACGAAAGGAAGTAGTGATGGAGAGATAAGACCAAACAGCCCGAACTACATCCAGCTTGTGTAGTAAGCGCTCCTTAGGATGAGAAGGAGCAGGGCAAAAAGACGGGAGGACGATGTCCTCATTGAGATGAAAGGCCGAGACCACCTTAGGCAAAAAGGAAAGATCTGGCCGGAAAACAACCTTAGCCTGGTGGATCACCAGAAACGAAGAACGGCAGGAAAGAGCTGCCAGATCAGACACCCTCTGGATGGAGGCTATAGCAACAAGAAATGCCACTTTCCAAGAAAGGAGGCGGAGAGACACCTCTCTAAGGGGCTCAAAGGGTGCACCCTGGAGGGCACTCAGAACCAAATTCAAGTCCCAAGGGGGAGAGGGTGTCCGATAAGGAGGAACAGCGTGTGCCACTTCTTGAAGGAAGGTCCGCACATGAGAATTAGAAGCCAAGGGCGGCTGGAAAAGAACAGCAAGGGCCGAAACCTGACCTTTAAGGGAACTGAGAGACAACCCCAGTTCCAACCCCGACTGCAAAAAGGAGAGAAGACGGGGAACCGAGAAGGTTACCGGGGAAAAGTCCTGGGCTTCACACCAACGAAAATAAGACCGCCAAGTACGGTGGTAAATTCTTGTGGAGGAGGGCTTACGAGCCTTGAGCATGGTGTGAATGACTTGGGAAGAGAACCTGCGGGCCATCAAAACCGCGGTCTCAACCGCCACGCCATCAAATGAAGAGACTGTAAATTGGGGTGGCAAAGAGGACCCTGAGAGAGTAGGTCCGGGTGGAGCGGAAGGCGCAGAGGAGCGTCGTCCAGGAGCCCGACTACGTCGGCGTACCACGACCTTCGGGGCCAATCTGGAGCTACCAGAATGGCGGGGACGTCCTCTGCCTTGAGCTTCCTCAGCACCCTGGGAAGGAGTGGAAGAGGAGGGAACAGATAGGGCAAACCCCGCCCAAGGAATCACTAGGGAGTCCATGGCCAGAGCCTGAGGGTCCCAGGACTTGGACACAAAAGGAAGGATCTTCCGATTGTGCCGGGACGCGAAGAGGTCCACGTCCGGAATGCCCCAGAGGTTGCAGAGCTGCGCAAAGCCCTCCGGATGTAGAGACCACTCGACGGGGTCGGATGAGGACCGACTGAGGAAGTCCGCTTCCCAGTTGAGCACTTCCGGAATCTGAATCCCCGAAATGTCCGGAACCTTGCTCTCCGCCCAGGTGAGAATCTTGGTCACCTCGGCCATGGCTGCCGAGGTGCGAGTGCCGCCCTGACGAATTATGTACGCCACGGCGTTGTCCGACTGAACGCGGACTGGACGGGACTGAAGACGGGACTTCCAATGAAGACAAAGAAGAATCGCCCGTAATTCCAATATGTTTATCGGAAGAAGGGTCTCCTGGGGAGACCAGAGTCCCCGAACCGTCCAATCCCTGAACACACCGCTCCGGCACGACTGGCTGGCATCCGTTGTAACAACCTGCCAGTGAAGGGGAAGAAACGACCGCCCTTGGAGGAGAAGGGGGGAGCGGAGCCACCAGAGCAGAGACTGACGTACCCTGCGAGGAAAAACAATCTGACGATTGAGGGACAGGGGAGACCTGTTCCATCGAGAGAGAATCGCCAGTTGAAGGGGGCGGTAATGAAACTGGGCAAAGGGTACGGCCTCCATAGTTGCCACCATCTGACCCAGGACTTCCATACAAGTGCGGATGGAGACTGATACCTGGGTCCGAAGGGAGCGGACCCCCGACCAGAGCGCCGGAAGACAAATTCGGGCAGAGGCCGTGTTGAATCGAAGTCCCAGGAAGGTTAGAGACTGGGTAGGACGGAGGACTGACTTGTCCCGGTTGACCATCCACCCGAAGCGATATAGAGTGTGGAGAGTGACGTCCAGATTTTCCAGAGTCTGGACTCTGGTTGGAGCCTTGATGAGAAGGTCGTCCAGATAGGGTATCACCGAGATTCCCCTTGACCGTAATAGGCCCATCACTGGCGCAAGGATCTTTGTAAAGACCCGAGGAGCAGTGGCTAGACCGAAGGGGAGGGCTACGTATTGAAAGTGCCCCTCCGGAACCGCAAAGCGGAGGTACCGATGATGGCCCGGAAATCTTGGCACATGGAGGTAGGCATCCTTGATGTCCACCGATGAAAGGAACTCCCCTTGTTCCAGGGACACCACCACCGAAGGCAGATATTCCATTCGGAAGTGGCGTATGAGAAGGTGACGGTTGAGACGCTTGAGGTCTAGGATTGGTCGCACAGAACCATCCTTCTTGGGGACCACAAAGATTTGAATAGAAACCCCGAAACCGTTCCCCTGAAGGAACGGGAACGATAACCTCCCTGGAGAAGCAGAGACTGGAGAGCCGCTCGAAATTGCTTCGCCAGAGGAGGAGACCTGGGAGCCCGGGATTGAAAAAAGCGATCCCTCGGAAGGGAGACGAATTCGATTCGGTAACCGTTGGACACCACGTCCCTGACCCAAGAGTCCTGAATGTGTGAGGTCCAGATGTCTTGAAAAAGCAAGAGAAGACCTTCCACCCGAGAAGAAACCGCGGGTGGGGGCCTCACTTCATGCAGAAGTGGGTTTGCGGTTGGCCGATTTGGGCGCAAAACGGCCGGACCGGATGGACTCCGACTTCCAAGACGGGCGTTCCCGGAACGAGGGAACCTTCTTGTCCCGCGAGGGCACCTGCCCGGACCCTTTGCTGGAGCCAGAGGTCTGAAAGGGCCGAACAGAAAAGGACTTCCTTTGGGAAGTAGGGCGAGCCTTATTTTGAGGTAACAAGGAACTCTTACCTCCCGTTGCCTCAGAGATAATCTCATCAAGGCGTTTGCCAAAAACACGGCCACCTGTAAAGGGAAGCTCAGTGAGAGACCTTTTGGAAGCGGCATCCGCATTGCAAGCTTTAGGCCACATAGAGCGGCGGAGAGCCGCTAGGTGACCCACAGCAAAGGCAGAACAATGGGCTGACTGCATGGAAGCTGCGCACAGAAAGTACCCAGCTTTAGAGCATTGGAGAGCCAGAGCAGAGATCCTCTGGGGGGGATCCCGCTAAGATATCCTGATGGAGCTTTTGGCACCACTCCGACAGGGCCTTGGACACCCATGTCGAGGCGAAGATGGGAAGAAGAGAAGAGCCAGCTGCTTCAGAAGCGAACTTTGCTAAAGATTCTACCTTCTTGTCCGTGGGGTCCTTGAAGGCAGCAGCATCTGCCAGAGGCAGTGCAGTCGCCTTAGAAATCCGGGAGATTGGTGGATCCACTGAGGGAGGGGAAACCACCTTAGCGACAAAGTCCTTGTCAAATGGATAACGTTCTTGAATAGTCTTGATTCCCAGGAACCTCTGGTCTGGATGTTTCCATGCGGATTCCAGAATGCCGTCAAAGTCAGCGTGAGAGCTGAACCTTTGAGGTGCTGGCTTAGCACAATGAAAGGATACTCCTGGATTGACCTCCGAAGATCCTGGGTCCTTCAAGTGAAAGGTGTCTCTTATGGCTATCACCAATGAGTTCACCGTTGCAATTGAGTCCGAGCGGTCCTCTGAGTCAAATGCCGGCTCGGAAGCCTCGTCCACCAGTTCACCAGGGGAATGTGAATGAGTAGAGGCAGTCCTGGAGGGGGGCGACCCAGACTGGGTACGCAGCTCTGGCGTGGCAGAACGGCGACTCGGAGAACGTCCTCTGGAGGAGCAACGTTTGTGCCCAGATGATAGGGGGGGGGGGGGGGCAGGACCCACGAGTGGAATGCTCACGTCTATTTGAAGACTCAATAGAAGAGTCAGACGAGGCACCCCTAGTACGCTTGTGAGAGCGTGAAGTATGAGGAGACGAGGACCGAGCCCTCTCAGAGGCCCTGCGCAGGGAAGACCCCTTGAAGGCGGACACCACTTCCCGGGAGGCCTCAGCCACCGAACGGGAGACTTGGGTCAAGTCAGCCATATACTGGGTCAGGGAAGAAACCCAGGCTGGAGGAGCGGCTGAACCCACCAGGACCGAAGGGGCATCAGGGGGTACGAGGGGGTCTGGGGGAGCAGGCAGGGCAAGAGGGCTCAGCAGAGCCAGAAATCTTGGTATTACAGTGCTTACAGATATAATAAGTCACTGAAGTTCCAGGTTTCTGTTTAGAGGGAGGAACAACTCTGGGTAGGGACATTATGTGGGAAAAGGAGACAGGAACTTTCTCACCCTAGTCTGTGTCCCCTGTCAGCTGCAGTGGGGAGAACTCGCTCCATGCAGCTAGAGAGGCTGAACAGGCCAGCCAATAGGAAGGGAGGGGCGTGCCTGAAGCAAGGCACACAGTAACAGACTCCTCACTGAAAATCGCGCCCACCGTGCTGATTGGGCGGAGCTACAGACCGGCCGAAAAGAACTGTCATGGCGCCCGCTCCTTGTCCCGAGCGCACATAGAGCGGGGGAATAGAGCGGGCGGCCGAGACTGTCGGCGAAAGTGAAAGTAAGTTGGCGCTGAAGCGCCCGGCTCGTAGCAGCGCCGCGGCTGACGGCCACGAATAAGGCGCTGCCGGCAAAACGAAAGTAAGCCGGCGCTGAGAGCGCCCGGCCCAAAACAGCACCGCGGCTGACAGCCGCATATAAGGCGCTGGACGTAGTTGCACCAAACACACACACACACACACAACATAAAGTGAAGTGCCCCATAATACATGCCCCCTCAGGTGCCACTGCTCCCCCAGAATAAAGTGCAGCCCCTGTATAAGCCAGCCCCATAACCTGAATGTGGGCCAAAAACAGGGGGTCTCCAGAGGTTGCGAGTCCGTACCTATGGAGAAAAAGGGGGGTACTTATCTCAGTCAGAAGAACTTACCTAATGGAGTCTTCAGTGAAGTCTTCAGTCAGCTTTTTGTCCCTGCATCACGCCTAGCTGCTATGCGCGAGCGAGGCGAGCAGAGAAATAGAGGGACCCGGACCCATGGAGGTACCAACCCAGACGCTGACCTTTGGCCCCTTACTCGCAATGGAGAAACAGGGAACCGGAGTCCCTGAGTCCCCACCTGAAAACAGAAAAGAAAAAGGAATAAAAAAACTAACACGTCCCTATACTAGGAAAATAAAAAATCAGAAGACCTGGTCTGGAGAATCCAGACCATGTCCACCTCCTTCAGACACTAAGCTTAAACTGATTAGCTCAGAGCCTGAAGGCGGGTGTATCCTGCTGGAAGGATAGTGTCACACCTAGAGACAGCAGCATACACCCACGGTCTGTGTCCCCCAATGGAGCCGATAGAGAAATCCATTTTCCTTACAAACAGAAAGTTTTAAAGTTCGAAAAATGCTGAATTATCAACCTTTTCAAGAAATTTTGTGGTATTTCATCAAGTAACGATGATGCAAGTAACAACAAAAAAATACCACAATGTTAAAGTAGAATAGGTCACAAAAAAAATCTCTGAATCATAATAAAAAGGTAAAAGCAGAGTTATTAATGCATAAAGTGACAGTGGTCAGAATTGCAAAAAAGGGCTCAGTCCTTAAGGTGAAAATCCCTAAGGGGTGAATAAAACTAGAACAGTACTTTCACAAATTATTATAATCAATAAAATGTATTAAGCTTTTATTAAACATAAGCCAGCTGGGGCAAAATAATACTTTTCTACATTTGTACAAACATGAAAACTTTTATTTCCCACAGACGAGGTGTGATTTTCTTTTAACATCACATTATAATGTAATGGGTTACCTGCCAGCAAGAAATATAGATGGAAGCCAGTGGCCTGTGATACTTTACACATGTAAATTAATATTATTTAAAGGGGTACTCCGGCCTGTGGAGTTTGCTCTGCGCAGTGATGATTGCGGGGATAAGATGTCTAGGGGCAGAGTACCCCTTTAAAGGGAATATTCCCAAAGGCTTTAATCTGCATTTTGCAATGCACAGTATGCTGTAAACTGTAGTAGAGTTTAGCAGATAGTTCAATGATACTGATCGCTTACAGCCCAGAGAAAACAAAACAGAAAACATTGTCCTCCGTTTTTTATGCTCCTATGTTTCCTGCTGAAAACTCATGTGGTTTCTTAGATTTTACATAACGCCAGCTCTGAAATTTCTATAGACACCAGATGGTTACATTAAAGTCTCTATTAGAATCTCTTTAGATGCTCTTTTTTGTCTTCTTTCCTTTGCGTTCAGATTTGCTGGCTTCTTCATGGGCTTTCCTCTTTAATGCCAGCTTGTTGGCCTGAAAAGAAAATATATTTTTTTTAATCAGCAAAATTTTTACTTCTAAAATTTGCATGCAATAATGAAGAAAAGTTAAATAAAGCACCGTTAATAAACGCCGAAAACTCATCAATAAGATTTTCCTGTTTCCATATAATGCCTCCCACTTCAACAAATACATAGAACATATATTTGTTTTCTAATCTTCTGTATTTTCTTCACCCAATATGTGAATACATTTCAACTAAGCAATAAAGTATTCTTTAAAGAGGTATTCTGTATACTTTATTGAATTGTATCATTCTATAATTGTTGTTTGAGGGGATACTACCAATCCTTTTATAAATACGTGACCATTGAACTTCTGTGATTCTACCTAAATCTCTTTGCCATTTCTCCTTACTACTGTGTCTTAAGTCTTTACTTGTGCAATTACCAATCTCTTTATAAATCCTAGATAACATTCCTTTCTTTATATCTCCTTTTATCATTCCTTTAAGAAAGGGTCCAGTGGGTTCAATCACCAGACCTGTATTTACTGCATGCAAAAAAATACCCCTAATTCTTATCTATTCATACCAACCTCCCCTACCTTTTCCTATTCCCTCCCTCATTTCTTCCCACTTTATCAATTTCCCACCCTTCCAAATTTCTTTCACCGTGTTAATACCCAATTGTCTTATTATTGTGAAATCCTTACCAATCAGTTTCTCACTGATATTCTTATTATACCATATAGGTGCTATATCTAACATACCCTTTATATTTAAATTCTTCTTAAATACTTTCCAGGACTTCCTTATATTCTTAATTCATATTGTGTGTTCCACGTGTTCCACCCTATTCCCTGATTCTAAGAACTGATCGATATCCTCCACCTTCCCCTCACTTGCTCTTATCAGTTGGAAAAAGTCCAATCTATCCCAAATATTTATAAAATATATCTGAGGCAAGGAAGTAATTCCTTATGTCTGGGAAGGCAAACCCCCCCCCCCCCTCTCTTTTGGTTGGCAAAGAAACTATTTTAATCCGGGTTCTCCGGCAGCCCCATATCAAGGAGTTAAGGGCAGATATTTTTCTAAAAGATGATTCATCATCATTATGAGGAATTTCTTGGGTGGTACGTTTTTTATGGGCCACAACACATTTGGGTATTTTATTCAGAGGGTGCAGTGTGTGGTAGTATTAAATTTACAGAGCACAGTGTGTGGTAGTATTATATTCAGAGGGTGCAGTGTGTTGTATATTCAGGAGGTACAGTGTGTCAGAATTATATTCAGAGGGTGTGTGGCGGTATTGTATTAGAAGAATACAGTGTTTGGCAGTATTATAATAATTATTGTTTTCATATAGAGGATCAGAATCCGCTGACATAGAAACCATCTGGGCGTCAAGTTCTGCTGAGAGAAAATTTAGCTGGAACAAGTCCTGGCGGTATGTACCATCTGAATTAGATAAGGAAAGACTATAGAGAAGACATCACTGATATCATTGTGTATTCTCCTCATTATGTCCTATCAGAGCTGGAGTCACTTGTAAGTTCTGCAGTAATGATGGGTGAAACGACAACTCCCAGCATCCCCTTACCACTGCTTAGGTCATACTGGGAGCTGTAGTTTTAAATGGTAAAAACCTCTTTAGCGCTTTCCCATTCTGTGGCAATTGGTATATTTGATTATTATTCTGACATGTGAACATGGCCTAAGAGTCTTAAACAAGGTTAGGACTGTATGATACAGTTAATAATATTATAAGTTCCGTGAGCAACATCTTATTTTCTGTCCGCCAACACAAAACACTAATAGTGCCCCTCCCGAGATTCGACTCTGGATCCGCCCCTGGTCTGGGCAAGTATATATTTGTGACTTTTTGGAGGCGTTTTTTAAAAATTGTTGAAAACTTTAGTGCAGTGTCAGTTTATAACCCCCTGATCACTGTAAAAAGTTAACCATGCCATGGTTGCACAAAATCTTGCAACTTTTTTGACCCGTTGTGAAAAAAAATTGTGACTTCACAAAAATAAAGTGAAACCAATGATAAATTTGCCAGAACCCATGGTAAACACTATGGGGGACTGTATCTAAACCTCACCTCTCTGACTTTCCGTTTCTTGCCAAACATTATTTTGTTGTAGAGATACTTCTCTTTCTTCTTCATCATCATGATGGCCAACCGTTTCTCCTCATTTTTCTCTTCCTCAGCAGCGTGTACTTTGTCCTCCAGTTTGACAGTACCAGCAGTAACTTTTACTTTCAACTTCTGTATAATGGAAAAGTAATCAAAGCTTTAATATATAGGAAATTAAGGCAGATTAATAACAACCCTTCTTAAGCAGAACATACCTTTTGTCCAGATGTTTTTTGCTTCTCCTCTTTAACATTCTTACTCTTTTCTTTCTCCTCTTCTTCATCCTCCTCTTCTTCCTCCTCCTCATCATCATCATCGTCATCCTCCTCTCCCTCATCATCATCTGTGAACAGACGAAATAAAAGAAAAAGGTTTCCACAAAAATGTAATACTATATGGAGTAACAAATGTAGTCTTAAATTAAGCTGGCTATATATCTTAGCCTTCATCTGAACAATGCTTGTTCTAAACAGTCTAATGTGCACATATACAGTGATAGAGAGTCACATTACACACCTTTGAGATACAAAGTATTAGCTGTATTAATATCCAATATGTCAGATTCAGAGACCAGATGTAAGGGCTCAGTAGTGTTGTCACCAACAATTATATAATGTGTATGTCCAGCTTTAAAAGGAGTTGGCCACTAGTTTTAATCTTTATGTAAATAAGTAGTGATAATGACAGTGAAGCACTTACTCTTATATTGATGCTCCGCTGCATCCTTGTTCAGTATTATTTATCACAGGAGTAGTTAGCTCGTTTAAAACATAACTTTTAATAGTATTTTGTAATAAGATAAATAGTCCTCAACGTACAATAATAAATAACAACATGTATAGGTGAATAAAAGCTAAGATAAGTGATATTGAGCTCAAACCTTCACCTATCACAGCAAACAAAATTCCTACAGAAAATAAACTGTGCCAATACACACACAATCAATGTTACTAATCCCGACGCGTTTCTCTCTCTTCTCTTCCCCCCCCCCCTCCAAAAGGGATAATGTGGAGCAATGTGGGGTTCATCAGGGGATAAAAGTGTAGGAAAGAAAAATGTATCCAAAAGATGCAACTGTCATATAATAACCGCCAGTTAGAATGGAATATAAGATGCACGGTCCGATGGGGACCACTCACTCTGACCCAAAAGTACCATCCTTGATGTGGGATGAATAATCCTGGTAGCCGTATGATGACGGCTGGTCTGGCAGCAGCAGCATACACAATGGAATCCAACAACATTTATTTAATGTGTATGAGTAGTCTTCGTTTTGACCAGAGCTTCATTAATCCCTTAAGAACATTGGTCATAAATTTACGTTCTGATGCCCTGGTACTTTGCGCCCCAGGACGTACATTTAAATCCTGTACATGAAGGGAGCACAGTAGGGATCGACCGATATCGTTTTTTTTTAGGGCCGATACCGATAATCGGTGGAGGTTAGGGCCGATAGCCGATAACTTATACCGATATTCCGGTATAAGTTATCGGCTATTTATCCCCCCGCGACACTGCTGAAGATCATTGATTTAAAGCGGGCGCTTTAAATCAATGCACTGCAGTGGCTTTTGCGGTGCCATAGACCGCCGCCGCCACCCGCTTCTCTCCCCCTGCCTGTCAGGGTGGTCCGGGCCATCTTTCCTTCCTGTAGTGTCCAGCGGCATTCCGGGTGGAGGGTGAACCGCTCCGGGCTGTCCTTCTCCGGGGACCTCTTCTCCACTCCGGGCAGGCTCCGGCCTAGTACGCTGCATAGACGCCGCTGCACAGTGACGCCCGTGCGCAGCGACGCACCTGACGTCACGGTGTAGCGGCATCTATGCAGCGTACTGGGCCGGAGCCTGCCCGGAGTGGAAAAGATGACCCCCGGAGAAGGACAGCCCGGACCGGTTCACCCTCTACCCGGAATGCCGCTGGACACTACAGGAAGGATGGATGGCCCGGACCACCCCCCATTACGGAGGGTGGGGGAGGGGCCCGACCGGTATAGCGGTATGGGCAAAAATCCATACCGGTATACCGCCCAGCACTACGGTAGGGGGTGCGACGCGGTGCGTTGGGTCGGGGAGGCGGTCGCGGTGGGATTGGGGAGGGGGGGGGGGGCGTGCGGCAGCGGTGCGGGGCATTTCGGCTTATCGCCAAGGTAATTGCCGATACCGATAATGCCCAAAATCGTGATTATTGGACGATAATATCGGCCATACCGATAATCGGTCGATCTCTAGAGCACAGGAGCTTTGTTCTCTTCATTAACAGCAGGTACTGGCTTCTATCAGCAGCCAGGGACCTGCCGGTAATGGCAGACATTAGCCATCACACTGATGCCCGTCATTAACCCTTCAGATGCCGTGATCAATACTAATAAGGGCATTTGAAGCATTGTGGAGGCTTTGTATGGCTCAATGGACTACTCACAGCAAGACCATGGGGATCCCATGAGCCAAAATGTCAGCAAGAGGTTTCCTCTTGCATGTCTCTCTCTGCTCTCATTGGATCTTCTTCTCTGGTATGCCTTCTGGCAAACCAGAAAAGTAGATAGCTGATTATACTGACAAAGAAAATGTAAAATAAATAGTATTGAGAAGAAAAAAAAAAGTGAATAAGCCAAAATGGGCTAAATCCTTAGGGGGTTAAGGCAGTAATGAGTGTGTCCTTACTCTGTTACCAATTAAATTAGCACTCTGGCTTGTGTGCCATCTGCTTACTCTCTCGCTGAAATAAAAAATAAAGTGGTCTAGTGGTCTATGAATTGTACTGCTCATACACCTTCAAAATAAGTTTGAAGAAGAGTCACTTTTTTTTTTTTTTTTAAACCTTGCAATTGGTAAATATACTGATTATGGGAAATGTGGTATTACAAAGCACCTATTCAAAACGGTCAAACAGAGTACATGGTTGCAAACACACACCCTCAATGCAAGTCTATGGGAGGGGGCGTGGCGGCCACCACGCCCCCTCCCATAGACTTGCATTGAGGGGGTGTGGTCGACCCCCGCAGTGCGCACAGCGTTCAGAACTAAATGTTTAGAACGCTGGCTAGTGGAGTACCCCTTTAAGAGAGGAATCTTCTCTTTGTAGTGGAATTCTCTGACCAAAGGGAAAAAATCCCTACTAAAATAGGATGTTAACTTATCAATGTATAAAAGTACTCAAATTACCAATTCTCTCTCCCCTCTGCAAAGCCAAGAGCCGCTGTTTCTCTGGTGGAACATAGTCTCCTTCTTTCTCCTCAACAAAAGGTGACAGATGTGGAGGTAGCAGCACACCTGGAAAGTAATCTTCTACAGGAAGGAGCAAATGGGCATTCACACTGTCAAATACCCACTGTGGTTGTACATAATACCTGTAAATACAATAGAAGGCATAAAAAAAGATACAATAAATAAAAACACCCAGAACAGAGAAACTAAAACCACAATGTCTTCCCAACAGGTCTTAGCAAAAACACCAACTTTTTTTACACCAACCAAATTTTTACACCAACCCATACCTAGAACAACCCCTTTAACCCATATCACAGCTATTTAATCCCTCAGATCCGGGGTTCAATACAATCTACCATCGATATTGTATCGTATATTATTGAAGCAATCAAAGTCTCATCTCTCTTAGTAGAACCACACTTACACCTTATTGTTTTGTTTTCCGTTAAAGGGCTATTCCAGAATTTTTTTTTATTTCACTATGCTACAGGGGCTGTAAAGTTAGTGTAGTTCATAATATAGTGTCTGTACCTGTGTGTGAAGGTTTTCTCACAATTCTGTGATTTTCGCCCCAATATTTGTTTTTAACAGCATACAAAATGACTGTTGTCTCAGATTTTTCCCAGGTTGCAATGCAGCCGAGACCTGACTCACTAGTCAGCTGATGACAGGGAGCCTGTCTGCTTCAATGGGTGGAGGGATCAATCTGCAACTAATGCAACAGCTGTAGGCACCCTGATTGAAAACCACAGGTCTTTTAAATGGCTGCAGCTCATTTATGTTTCAATGGGTGGGGTGGCTGATGTGTGGGAGGGAGGAAAAGGGAATTCTGGGATTTGTAGTCAAAAGAAAAGTCAAACAGGAAATACCAGTTCACAAAAAGCTAGCCACTGTGTTATGGTAATCTCACAACATAGCCATTTTCCCCAAGACAAGCGCAGATCCTTCCTAAGCATGTCCATTACTGTCTGCCAGGTAAGTGCTAAAATCACCTTATGGTGGATAACCCCTTTAAAGTTTTACTACGGGGATAAAAAAAAAAAAGTTACTGCTGTGTTATAATTACTGGCTTATGGTGTTACCTTCGGCACATTGATATCCTCAAGTCCGCATTCGGAACGATGGTATTCTGGTGTCGGGACGCTGGCATGCGTCTCCGCGGCTGGTCTGCCTGCCACAGACCCGTAACTTACCGCTGTAGTACAGACTGGTACACTAATGGCAGTGCGTTTCTGGATGCATTAAAAATGCTCTAGACGCATTTCAGGGCTCTTAACCATTCGGAGTGGCCCTTTCCTCAGTAGAGATGGTTAAGAGCCCTGAAATGCGTCTAGAGCACATTTAATGCATCCAGAAACGCACTGCCATTAGTGTACCAGTCTACACTGAACCCTTCTATCTACATTGAACGGCTTATGCGGCAAATACTTTTTGCAACGTCTGTAGCCTCCCAGTTTGCAGCCCACTGCCTCCGGCTCATTCGGCAGCTTACCTCATTTATCCGGTAACACATCATGTGTCTGACGTCAGACTCCACCGAATCACACGAGGTCCATGCCAGGACACCACTAAGGTGTTACCTTCTAACTTCACCACTACAGCGGTAAATTACGGGTCTGTGGCAGGCAGACCAGCCGCGGAGACGCACGCTAGCGTCCCGACACCAGAATACCATCGTTCCGAATGCGGACTTGAGGATCTCAGTGTGCCGAAGGTAACACTATAAGCCGGTAATTATATTTTATCTATTTGGACTGGGAGACAGTGATTTATATTGTGAACTGTCACTCCATCATTCCGATCTATCAGATGCCGGACTATCAAACTAACAAAAATTATACATTTTCAGTGCGGGACATTATACCATTCCACAAGGGCCCTGTGGCAATAGGTTTGCCAGAAACTTCCATATACTATTACATTTATTGCATGGTTTTATATCTGTGGATGCATTATTTTACTTGTTTGTGGGTTATTTTATCTGTCTATGTCATTGAATACATTTTGTAAATTCTTTCATCAAAAAAATTGAAGCACGTATTTTATCTAATTCCTTTTGTTTATCATGTATCAGGATGCCTGATACTAGCCTTGTTGTGGGGATTATACTTTTTCCTTTGCATATATGATACACCTGGTGTAAGTGTAAAATCACTATACCTCGGCTGGGAAGTTATGAGCTGCACTGACGTTTTCTATGTGTTATCATTTAGTTACATTGATATCTGCAGCAGATCCTACACGTGTGAACACACCCCTAAAGTGTATTTGTTAATGGGTATGCTCACAAGGTTAGAAGAAACTTCTGCAAAAAATTGCATCAAAAGCCACCTTTGATTTCAGTGCTACTTTTTATGTGGTTTTTAGGTAAAAATTTTTTTATCTCTTATTGGTTTTAATGTGAACTTACAAGTGGAACCGCTTTAAAAAGTGATAACTTTTTTTGAGCACTTTTTTTTAGCTTTCCCCATTCAATGGGAGCTGAAAACTGAATTTCATATTTTTACATTTTTTTCTTTTGGCTATGTGAATATACCCTACGTTTGGTACTGCCATTTCAACCAGCAGAATAAATGTTCACATATTATTCACACAGAAAGATATTATATGCACTGAACACTGTAAAAACTAAATATAAAAATGTCACTAAATGGGCACTGTCAGATTAAAAAACATTTTTGAGTTGTTAGTGATGAAAAGTAAAGACCTTTTGTAATATGGTTGTTTAATATTTTTTGAATATTTAATTTAAAAAAAAAACGGTCCCTGAATGTTTTTTTGTGTGTGGAATCTGACAGGTATGCTTTACGCCATCCTCCACCTTTCACTAAAATCTCATATGGCTACATTGACAGAACAAAATAAAGCTTTCAAAATGGGGAGCTGGGAAAGAAAAGAAGTATTAATAAGGTCAAAAAACTGTCCTTATGGGATCATAGGTTTGTTCCAACAGACACTGATAAACTACAATGGTGTATTCTATTAATCTCTACCATCAATGTCTGATTGTAGGGGTCCAAAAGAGAAGCAGCTCCTTTGGCCAGACTGATGGCAAAGCAACACAACTTTATTCAAGTAAACGGGGCAGTACCTCCGTACGGAGAATGTTAGTGGTTGTGGAATGTAACAGACCAGAACACACAAAAATCCTGAGATAACCAATGGTCACCAATAATTGGATATTGAAGGACTTTCATGACAGCTTACAAAAACTGCATACGAGTACAAGAATATTCCTATAATCTGGCATCAAATACGCCTCAACATCTGGCATTATGGTTTAATTTCCAGCACATAACTGCAAAACAATCTGGAATCAGAAGCAGTAGATTTTGTAGAGAATGGTGTCAGCATTTTTACTTTCTTTTTTTTCACCTTCTTGAAGCCTTCAAAGTTATTTTTCCCGCAACATTCTGATCAGCACCTTACATGTACCAGCATGTAAAAAAAAAAAAAAAAACACAAAAACAACACACACAGACACAAGGAGAATTACCTGTTGATGATTTGTGGTTCTACATTTGGTCTATCTACAATGTGATGTGTAATGGATGGGTCTGAGCTGGCATATGTTGCACCAATACAGACTGAGCTGTCCCATGATACTTGTCCTCCAAAACTCCTAGAGGAAGTATTGGTCATTAGTAATAATAATAATAAAATAATTAAAAATAATAAAGACAAATGGAATTATTTAAACGTAAAAGTGTTGTGTAAACACTTTATACTCACCGGATAATAAATGCAAGAGCTTCTCTTGGCACTTCCCTGTTCAAAAAAAACTTAAGGCCAACAAATAAAGACTTGGATTTTTCTTCTTCCTGCTGCTGCTTTTTTCTCTCCTCTTGAAAGCTGGAGGTCTCCTGCACCAAACACATTAGGATAGGAAAAGAGAATTAACTATATATTATGCAGTCTATTAGAGAGGAGTTTATTCAATGCGTGTATAATGCATCACCACTGTTAGCAGAACTATTAACAACATGATTACTGTTTTAGCATCTTGATGATATGTATAGCTGGCCAAGTTTACACAAATTGCTTGTAAAACCCCAATTCAGGCGTAACTTTAGGTGGTGCAGAGGTTACAGTAACACCTGGGCCCAGATGCCTGAGGGGCACCAAGGACCACATTAGAAAACTCGTTTTATAAATGGGACACGGCAGGTTAATTGCCAGAAACAAATTTTGCACTGGAGCCTTAAATTACAGCACTGTTTGCAGGTAAGGGCACAAAGGAATTTATTCCGGAATTACTTGTAAAATTTTCGTGGATAAATTCTGACCCTAGATGGAGAAGTGTTGCTATGAAAAGTTTCCCCCTTTTTTAGTCATAAATGTAAGTTTTTGTTTAAGATCACTATTTCATTGAATTCTACCTTTTCCCAAAATTGCATATTCATATAATATCTTCTGATAAAATATGCAGTTTCTACTCTGCTGTAACTACTTAAAAATTAGCTCAAAGCATCTTCGGGTTTAATACAACAGAGACAACAAGGGTTCACTCACTGCATCTGCCGGGAACTCGTCCACCTCCAATTCCTCTTCAGGCTCGGCTGGAATTACACGGGACAGACTGGCACTGAGAGCTGACAGTTTCTGTAGAGTAAAAAAAAAAAAAGGGAAAGAAACTTTAAAAGAAAGCCATCCATCAAGAACAACCATCATCTGGTACTATGTATATGCCATACCTCCATGTAGGTCTCCGACTCCAGGGCATATTTCTCTTCATCATCCATTTTCAGTTCTGCCTCTGAACGAGAATCCAGCTGATGAGTAAATAGGACCCACAACTATATTAACTCATGAATGCAACAACCATACAAAAAGTAAAGAAAATAATTACACAAAGAAGATTAACAGACACATTTACAAATAAAAAAGGTGTAGACACATTACAATAATCCCATCCATTTGTTACAGGTTCATCTGCAATTGTTTAATGAGAAAGGCAATGGAAGGTAACAAAAATATGTACACATTAAAAAACGACACTCGAGGTACGGAGAGACCTCTCTATCTTTTTTCCTTTTCATCAACTGCAATTTCCAAAAGTCAGTAAGTGGAATAGTTACTATAACCCTTGTGGATTTTGGTGAACAAATAGCTATGCAGGATTGACTGGTATGGACCCTGGCATACCAAGTGTAAGGAAGCGGGCTTCAGGCTAATGTTAAAGAGTTAATTTTAATAAAGGTTTCCATATGTTCCCTCTTGCTTATGTCTCCTAGAAGCTAGACAGACAAGTGTGGATGGGTAATAAAGTTTTTATTTTTTTTTTCATAAGAAAAAAATATACAAAAATGCAATTTTTTTTTTTTTTACCTTAGGAGGATATTGTAGATTAAGAGTTTGGTACAGTCGGAAGTTCACAAATCCCAGAAGAGTTGTATAAAACTCAGTGAAAGTTGCCATAACTCTGTAGTCCACATCAGTAGGGTGCTGCAGAAAAAGTATGTAGCTTTTAAATAAGGAAATTTCTTTTTTTAAAGGGTCCAAATGGTCACCCCATGCAATGAAATATTATTTTTCAGTACACACTGTTCTAATATCTTCATGTTCTGGTAGCATACTGACTTTTCACACATACCAAGTTATAATATTGACCCAAACATATTAATCATATACACATCAATGATATACAGCTTTCACTAGTGGGAAAGTGGAAAAAGTTTTATCATCTGTCAATATACTTTCCTACTCGTACCAGTAAAGGTCACTTGATCTATGGGGATGAGTGGGTTAATTGAACTAGGAGATGCAAATTAACTAATGCAGTTCATAAACTCTGCCTTGCCAGAGGTAATTAGAAGCAGAGGAGGTTGAACTACCTTCTGAATGTCTATATACACAGTAGTCCAAAATGTCATAGTAGAGGGAGAACTATTTTTCTACATCTAACTGGCTTTTTCTTTAATACAGACAAATAAACTGCTGACATTGCATGATCATCAGTATAGTCATGGCAGTGAGGTATACAAAAATACTATTTGACCTTTGTCCGCGCTCCAACCATATGCAGTATTACAATCAATTCAATGAGTTCATTTCTCAGCACACAGTCATACTTGGTGCTAGGAGCAGCTTGTCACTGCAGGTCATAGCTACTATTTTTCTAAACCTATTAATACCAGCCATTTAAACATCCCTGGTAACCTTTTGATCCTATATTAGTTTTAGATTGGAACTCCTTTTTAAACACTGGTTCCAAAGTCAGTAGATGTAACATATTTCTTTTCAATCTCCTGTAGTGGTATTCACGTTTTTAAACAAGGATCTTATTATCTACATGAATGGAAAGGCCAACGAGTGATTGGTTGTTCACGAGACTGTTACTACTGACTAACTTCTGTAACTCATGGGTGCCTTCAAGTAATTTTACATCAAACCATAATGTTTTGAGAAATATGTATTCATGTAGCCAAAATTATGACTCTTCACATTTTTACCTTTTATTTTATAGAAGTGAAAAGTTCATACCAAGAACAAACCTTCACAAAATCTTTAAAGGGTTGAGTCACATGTAGCACATCTGTAGCTGGAGTGTGCCTCCTGCTGTGCCCGTGCGTCGGCTTTTTCTGCTCGTAGCATGCAGTGTACTCACAGACATCGTGGTCGCTCCCCCTGATCCCTGAGCTAGGTCGAGAGCGGCCACAATGTCCCAGTAGGTTGCGCATTTGCGCAAAAACTCGCAAACCACTGCATGTATGCTCATAGAGGTGGACTGCTGCTACGAGCAGACATAGGCGCACAAGCACAGCAGGAGGCACACTCTAGGGGCGGTCTGTACGCTGCGGATGCGCTACGTGTGACCTTGCGCTAAAAATGAAAGAGCCCAAAATCCCTTTGGCCAGAGGTTCACACATTTGTGTCACAACTGGCAACTCAGACTTGGCTTAGCGGAGTGCTCTGGGGCTCTGAGCACATGGAACCCACTGTTCAAAACATCTGACCTGTCACTATAACATGCCTGAAAGTTGTAATATTAGATATTTAAAACAATAAAACGTAATAAAAAGGGTCAAAAAAGGAACAAAAATAACAATAGACATATTTATGATGAGGCACTATAAAATGGCCATTTGTATTTTCAAAGCCTTATTTAAAGCCTTTTAGATAGGCTCTGGTCATCAGGCAGGCAGGCATAAAATTACTACATTATAGCTTGAACCTTTCCTTTTCAAATGTACAACCATGAGTAGTCATCCTACCCATGTTATTAGGAATATCCCATTGGAGAATTTGTAAATGCTCACAGAGCCTGTTCCTGTACCAACATATATA